>NW_022280037.1:602851-625351 GCF_004355925.1 Anarrhichthys ocellatus | reverse complement strand
ACTATCAATTTGCATCCTAAGTTTTGATTGATTGATTATTGTGCTTTTGATGAAAAATGTCCCCTGGAAACTTTAAGACATAACATTTTGACAGTGTTTCTCCCGTTTCTTGCCGCAGTGCACGGTCTATCCGCCAGCTCTCAGGACTCGGCCAAGTCCCCGGAGCCGTCCGCGGACGACGAATCGCCGGACAACGACAAGGAAACTTCCAGCAGCGGCGGCAGCGACTCCGGCAAGAAGCGGAAAAGGAGGGTGTTGTTTTCCAAGGCGCAGACCTACGAGCTGGAGCGCCGCTTCAGGCAGCAGAGGTACCTGTCCGCCCCGGAGAGGGAGCACCTGGCCAGCCTGATCCGCCTCACCCCGACCCAAGTGAAGATCTGGTTCCAGAACCACCGGTATAAGATGAAGAGAGCCCGGGCCGAGAAAGGTATGGAAGTGACCCATCTCCCTTCTCCCAGGCGGGTGGCCGTGCCTGTCTTAGTCAGGGATGGAAAGCCTTGTCACACTCTTAAAGCTCAGGACTTGGCGGCCACTTTTCAGGCCGGGATCCCCTTCTCGGCTTATAGTGCCCAGTCACTCCAACACATGCAGTATAACGCGCAGTACAGCGCCGCGGCGCCACAGTTCCCAGCACATCACTTGGTGCAAACGCAACAGTGGACTTGGTGAGAGAAATTATAGAGACTTGGCTTGGAGGCACGATAGGGAGTTCCACCACAAAGCAAAGAAAAAAAAATAAAATACAAAAAACAAAAAGACTTTTCATTTTTGCAGCTTGACTCATATATATACTACCATTTTTATTCGGGGCTCATGTGTGCGCCGTGTTTACATGTTTTCGTTAAGAGAACTGGGTCCGAACCTCTCCCTTATAGATTTTATTCAGAATGTCAATGCTCTTCTTGTGAATTTTTTTGTAAAGTATGTTGTGTGTTGGTTGTAGAGATGTTTTCCTCTTTTTCTTTTTCTTTTGTCCCTTCGTGTTATTATCAGCACGTACGATCCACTTTATAATTATAGAAATTTTAATTTCTTGCTTCTTTTATGGACCGAAAAAATATTTATGGCCATGAATAAACACTGGCAACTTTGCAGCTATTTTCCTTTTGTTTTTATTTCCTGTAAATATTTTGTGGCATATGTTTGCAAGCTCGAAGGCTTTCGGGAGCGCAAAGCTGAAGATCAGCCTTTATATTTTAGGTTACACATTTCAAAAACAACGAGGGTGTGTTTTTTTGGCAAAACCTTATGACTGCCGTGTCAGATCACATATGTAAATAACGGTGTAGCCGCGCGGAGATGGCTAAATATCCCACTTTTTTTACAAGGACTTTAAAATAAAAAGCTGTGTTTCTCAAATGAGGGTTTGGTTTATACAAGTGTCCTAATCGATGTGATCATCTCTGAAAAGACATCGCTATAGACATCACAATGGAAAGCGAGGTGCTAAACACTATATTGTGGCGCAGAAAGGAGCTTGACTCTGGGAATAAATCTCCAGCGCACTTCAGTCTTCTCCTTTTTAGGCAAATTTAATCCGGAGAATATTTTTCTCTGAATCCGCACACCTCACTAATAAAGAGCCTAAAGTCACTTGTGAAATGGGACCGAAATCCACTCACTTAATATAAGAGGGCTTCTCCACATAAGAAGCTTTTGAGTCAAAAGCTCTCCTTTTTGTCAGCATCCCCAACCACTCCCGGCCTTGGGTGCAAAGTGGTAGACTGTTTGTTGGGGGGAATCGTTTAATGCAATAAATGTTTTGTTATCTTGTTAAGCGCTAAACTGCAAATAGAGCAGGAATAATCAATGAGTCACCAGTCTCCTTTGTTTAACCGCGGCCAACTGTCAACTAAAATACGCACGGCTCAGATGGGCTTTAATCGCCTAATAAAGCGAATTTTTCATACGATCATAGAACAGGTTAGCAACGATATTCCACATTCAACTCCATGTTGCACCACACTCTTTAAAGTGGAACCAAAACGAGCACAAATGGCTCACCAGTGATCCGTGTAGCGCACTGCGGATTATCAGACTCCAGTCAATATCTTGGGTAAATATGATAACCTGGTAGAAAAATCTATGCATCATGTTTGTCCCGGGACGAAAAAAAAAAAACCCCACCCACAACAGATGTTAGAGTCGCCCCTATCATCACTGAACAAACAGCCAAATTGGGCAGATTTGCTAATTATTTACAGAATTGAGTCTCAAGGGGCTACTGCTTTTGTGAGCAACACAGACTCAATTTGTCCCCGACAGAAAGGTTTTGTGTTTCACCACTGGTTGAGCCTGTATAGGTCAAATAAATCAGATGTTTGCTTGTGGGTTTTTTGGGTTCCTGCTACATTTTGTGGGTGGACATCAAATACATAGCGTTGCTTCGAGCGTGCCAATTTCATGCCACAGTTATTGTGAAGTGTGAGGAGAAATGAGCTATGAGACGGGAATTATGAAGTGAATTGCAAAAGGTTTTGATAAAGGATTGTGTCGGTTTTTTGATTATAGGGAACTTTAGCTGATATTCAGGCTTCTTTAAAATAAAACATGGGACTAGTCTTAAATCCGACATTTAAACCCCTCACGAGTAAAAGAAAAATGCAGACTTTTGTGTGGCTCCTTGCCCTCAAGACTTTGCCCCTGTGTTGAGGCAGTTTTGTGACTCTATCATTCATAATACAGTACACGACACAACACCGAGACAAAAGCCCAGGTCTGGTTTTGCAGGATGTCAGAGGCGTGCATGTTACATTACACGCTTTTATCCAAAGCGACTTACAATTCAGATTCTATCACATTTCTACACCGTAGGCACAGCTACGGGAGCAATTTTGGGGTTAAGTGTCTTGCTCAAGGACACATCGACATGCGACTAGCAGAGCCGGAGCCGGGGATCGAACAGCCGACCCTCTGATTGAAGGACGGCCCTGCTATCCACTTAGAACAGTCTCTGCTCTCGTTGTTAACGAGAGCAGCAGCAGTGGGGCTGCTGCAGACAGTGCAGATAGAGAGACTGGCAGAGTTTCTTGGTGCTGTTCAGAGTCAGGGAGATGTATCCTTGGGCTTTTTGTCCTGCCTGTCACTTGGTGCCATTGTGATCTTTTGCTGCACACGTTGTATCCCATATGGGCAGCTGGGCTCGGACAAGGAGAAAAGGGTCTCTCACAAACCCCAAATTGTCTCAAGCTTTCAAATAAAGCATTGTTGTCTCTCAAAGAAAAACGAATTAAAAATTCGTGCTATATCTATTCTGGTAAAAAAAAGAAAAAAGAAGAAGCCCCATTCACAGATAACAGGGAGTCCTTCTTCCTTGATAGAGCTATGCCAACAACAGCCTTCTCATTTCTCTTTCCCCTCTCTCCCCCGTCCTCCAGAGTGAAAGGCTGCTTATTGTCTGTGCTAAAAAGTCGCTCCTCTTAGCGGAAAAAACTATTTTAACACCAGACAGTGTTCTTCCTTATGTGCTATGAGTCCCGCTGGTATGCGTAGGCCCTGTTTCTAAAATAGACTCCTGGAAATATATTTCACACAATTTGCCCCCATCAGATTCCTTTTTTTTTATGTCGGCTTGAGATGTAAAACTGAGCTGTTATGGACATTCTGCGCCAATTAAAGGTCGGGCATCCTTGGATTGTACTCTAAGTTGTGTATATCATAACAAGAAGATTTTCGTGGTAACAATTGCAGAAATATGCAAAAGCTAATATTGATCAATGTAAGAAGTAAATGCTGAAACTTCCATTTGCATTCTGATTTTATTGTGAATCTCATGATCTGGAAGTGATGCTGCAGAATCCAGATGTTTTTTTCCAGGGGAACACAAACCATTGGCAGGTGGACTAACGCGCCAAGATTTACGTCCGTTAGAAAGATTAGAAATTAACTCGTGAAAATAGCCCCTATATATCTTAATGTCATGTTTTATTATGCCTTTATATTTTGAGATTTCTTTTTGTATTTTATTATGCATTTTATATATTTTTTTAACAAGCCACTAAATCTAAAGCCTGTTTGTCACCAAATAGATTCAAACTGGTATTTAGTTAAACCCCCACAAACATTTTGCATCCAGCGATGCGTTATGTTGTAGCCCAAACCGAAGAAAAATAATAATAATTTAAAAAAAAACATCAGCCGTCTAAGAGCCTTCAAGATGCATTCTTACGGCGAACAATACTCGCTTTGCAGCCGTGTTTTTTTTTTGTCATTAACGCACCAGAAAATTACACCACCCCTCTACCAGCTCAGCAACAGGGTCAGATTTATCGGAAATTGCTTTTGGCTGCTTGAAGGGATAAAGCAGGCGACGTTAAAACAAGAATATTGGCGTGCAGCATAGTTCAACCTGCGTGGATAACACTATTATATACCTTGGAATACAATACTTGAGGAAATATGCACTTGGGACACCATGGATCTTCGTCATCCTGCCCATTTGAACCTCGACATGAATCACTTTTCTATCATGCACATCGCCAAATAAACGAGGATTTCAAAGCTGTAATAAGCGGTGCTTTTCATTTAAAGGAAGCTATCTGGGTTTTATTGCCTTAAAGGAGATCCAGATTAGATTCGCCACAGTGCCGATATTAAAGAGAGAGGGAGCGATGGAGGGGGCCGGGGCCGGGGAGGCAGGGGGAGGAGGCGTTGCGCCAAGCTGCCACAAGATGGAAGCAGAGGTCTTTAGTTGGCGTCATACAGCGTTTACCTGCACGTCTGACAGTCCAACTGCTTCTCATTCCAGCACAAAATGACACTACGACTGCTGAAATCAACGTGTTTTTTCTTCTTCTTCTTTTTAATGAACAGACGTCCCAGCGAACGTCACTGTGTTTTTAAGTGCGTGCTTGTGGTTTATTACATTGTTATTGATCTTAAGAGCATAATCATATCGCTCTCGAAAACAGACTAGACTCAACTTAAACAGTCCACAGGCAATGAGCACTATTTCCATCTCAAACTTAAAGACATAGAGAGGGAGAGGGAGAGAGGGAGTGAGAGAGGGAGAGTGGCTGGGTTACTCCACAGTGTGGCGCAATAGGATAGGGGGACAAATGGACTAATATGGTGCAGATTAATTCACTTCGCTGAAAGTGAACAATAGAGCAGAAGTGAGTTTTTCCAAGGAAAGTCTCAGCTCAATCTGTGTCCTTCACAACAAAGAAGACTTTGATTCAAATATCCCCAGTAACATATAAAAAACGACATTCTCTCACAGTTATTAGTTTATTAAATTTTTTTAAAGACATTATATCTAACAGAAACTGACAACAAATATCCTCTTGGAGCACCTAGTAACACAGTGAAACAGAAAATCAGTGGTGTCTGATGACCAATATTTCTAATCTAGCATCCACTCACTTCTATCATTCACATGCCTATCACGTTCTGCACGTTAGGTAGACGTACTTCCCAGGCTGCAAAGTGCCTGAGCACCATCGTCTCCTCATGCGGAGAAGAAGTTTATGCAAAGCACTGCAAAATGGGTCAAATGACAAAATAAAAGGCTCCCATCTTCATGCACCTGCTCAGTTCGGCATCAGTGAGCTTGCACCTGTAGGGGGCCTCATTGGGTTAGAAAGAGGCGCCAGCAGGGGGTGGAGGGATGCTGGACTTGATGGAAGAGGAGGGAGAAAGGAGGGAAAGAAATGTGTAAATCTGCAAGAGTTTTGGTCACTTTGATGAAGCCGGTGATGTAGAAAGAAATAATACACAGGAAAGGAACAAACAGCTTCCAACTAATCTGCCCATCAAAATTATATCCAGATATTAATATTTCAAAATCTGCTCCTGGAATTCTTCTGTTTTAATGTTTTATTTTTGCGGGAATACAGATATGGACATCTCAAATTGTCATTAAGATATCTTCAAGAGTTAAGGGGTTATTAGAGCGCACAGTGCTGTGTGAACCAGAGAGAATCCACACAGCAAATCCACAAGTTGACTCAGTGGGACAAAGCGTCTGCAGAGCATTGTTCCGATCAGCCTCCCGTCTGCGTGAGGAAAACCCGGTGAGCTGAGAGCTGACTAACACACTCCGGTTTCTGCGGGTTAAACAAGGAAGACACAGAAGAGCTGCAGCTTGATGACAGTTTTCTGCGGAGTTTAAGGAAAGAGACAAAGACCGTCCCTGAGCATCTCCGTCTTCTGTCATGTCATCTATAACATGAATACAAATCAGATTCTCTGTTGTTGTATCCAATTGGAAAGCAGAAACTAGTCATTTGTGCGGCTAATACAGAAAAAAAAACTACAATGCCTACAACATTCCGCAACAAGTCAGTTTGATTTAAATAATCAAACTGTCAAATCAAAATAAGTATTCACAATATGTAGATGGCTTATTTAATTTCTGGAATAATTAACACCTCTGTCTGCCTACAATTTGTGCCCTTGTCTGTCAGGATCCTATACAAAACATTCTCCATGTTCATTTGGCGGTAACGTTTGAATTTAATTGACAGGGACAATACACAAGTAAAGAAGAAGAAGAAGACACAAGTTAGTGGGTGCAAATTAAAGGGGAAGAATTTACTGGTAAACCTCTGATCACAAAAGTATCATACCTCATATTCTATATCTGTATGACATGCATCATTTAAAGCATTTGCACGTATCCAGCAAATACATATCAGTATTGTTTGATTTTCTCTTCTACAACTCACTCTGAGGTGGCATCCTTTTCCTACAGAGTTGTTCTTAAAACACAGTTGAGAGACAATACAGAATTCATTTTCTTAGGTTTTCATGTCTCCATATAAGGTAATTTTCACAAACTTCAAGTGTAAGTAGATGTAGAAGATTGTTGGCTCATTTCCTGTTTCCTATCAGACTGAAACTGAGGTGAAGCTAAGGCTGAGTAACGTGCTCCATTGTGACATTTTTCTGAATACTAAGATGCTATTAGTAAAATTCAGTGAAAGTATCTCACGTGGGGAAAAAAAACATTTCCATTCTCTCATCTTTGGACAAGACAAAACATGCAACAGTGTTTTGCTGTGGGAGACGCTGATAGTGCACTTCTTTAAAATTGTGCCAGCTGCAGGTCTGAGTCTAAAGCACTGCAGATGAACAGCAGTCGGTTTAGAGCCGTCTCTGTGAAAAAGCAGTGAGTGTCAAGGTTCTTGACTTTGCTGAATGTTGAGATTAGGAAAACAGCAGAGTCTGCAGAGTACACAGGGAGACTGCCACGATCTGATCAGGTAGAGTGCTCAGACAGAGCAGGCTTTTTTCTTCTTCTTACCAGGTACCTTTCTCTACCTGTCTGCTAGTATTCCACCACTGCAGCCATGTAAAAGAAATATCATGGTGGATGAAATAAAAGACTACAGAAAATCACTCTGGCTTTTTATTTTGGTCACTTTGTTCTGCGGAGTGGGTTTATAACGTATAGAAGGGTCAGAAAATTCACATTTAAGATGTACTGTACGTATCACGAGGAAACCCCTTTCATAGGTTTCATTAAACATCTAAGGTGTATTCAGTGTACATCATTCACTAATATTCTAACAGCGGATACTCTAACTATCTCCATGGGAGTCAATGACAAAGCAATGTGACAGTCAGTGTTAAAAAAAAGAGGTTGTTGAGAGCTATTAACAACAGTCTCAAGCAGGACTGTTTCACTCAGCGTCCTCCTGGTCTCACTGGTGTGCAAACTCTGGTACATTACGGAGGGGGGGGGGCATATATATAAAAACATGCATACATGACCATTAAATAGTTTTATGCCATGACCCAGCAAAGCTTGTTTCAGTGCTGCAGTCTGGAAACAAATATTTCTTCAAAAAGTAGCAGTTGAGCTGCTCTCATGCTGTCATATTAATATGTTATACATCTAAAGGGATGTTAATACCTTCCTGAAACAAGAGTTTAGTTGCAGTGTCTGCATTATGTCCCTCGTGTTATGGTTGGCTAACACACTGGCTCACAGACACTGCTGCTCATACAAAGAACTGAATTTTACACAAGGTGACTTTAAGCGAATATGGAAAACATAACGATTATAATAACAGAGCCCATGAGGTGTTCATTGCTCGGTTTGTAAAGGACTGAAACTGTCACTGACAACAGCGACTCAATGCTTATTGTTTACTGGATCAATATTGTATTTTTAGTAGATCTGCTCATTCAACTGCTTTTGTTCAAGTCGATGCTTGTGGTATTTTAGATTCAATGTCACATTTTAATGACATTGTGCAGAAAATCTAAGCAACAAACCTTCCATCCCAATTGATGTGGCCGATCAGAGATATGAATATCATTGTTCTAAATGTAAACGTTTCGCCAGTCATTCAACACATTTGTGCTGCTCAAAGAATAAGACCAGATTACATATGAAGAACATGTCATGAGCTGAATTGTAATTCTAAAATTTAACAATTTGATGATACAGATAATGTGGTTAGTTTAAAATTAATGGACGTTTGCTATTTCTTGCAGGTGAATATATACCAACAATGCATGATAATTCATACTCAAAAGCAACTCGTCTCAAAGTGCTCTGCCTCTTACATCTGTGAGCTCTTCTATTAAAAGTTCTGCTGCTGTGTTATGATCTGCAAATTGCCTTACGGTCTTATTTCCCTTTGTCTTCTCTTTCTCAATGTTCCATCTTAGGACTTGAATTGTCTTGTATAAAACCCACAGTCCGCTGCAGTCAGATGGGCTGGATGGGGGACAGCGCCTACAATCAGGTTCCCAGAGTTGAGTGTTTATGCCTTTCACTTAATGGATTGTCTCACCTTCTTCAGAGGATGAACATGCGGTGCTTGAGATGCCAGCACTGCAAATGGATCCTGGGGCTTTGAGCCTCATAACAACCGGCCATCATCTGTTTCAGACATGCTTCAATCAGCATGCGTGATGATCAAAGAGCAACAATGTGGCAGCAATGCGTTTTACCAATTCAAGTTGCCTGATTAACTTCCTGTCTAAAGAGGATGTAAAAAATGTGTAGCAAGTTGTGCCCATCATGTGTTTGTGCCCTGTGGTGAATTTATAATGTGTTTCGGAGCTAACTTCACTGAATGGAAAAAAAGAATAATAACAAATATGAGCTTCTCTGTGACATATCTGTTCTGTGGACTTGCTAGGAGCGATGCACCGTCTGACTTTGTTGTATTATGTATCACATTCAGTCTTTATGCTCTTTGTGATGCGTGAGATGGAAGCAATAACCTTCAACTTATTTGTCTTCTGCAGTCACAGATACAGTTCGTCGACCATGTTGTCATCCACACAAAGGCAATGCAGCACAAACAAACTTCCTGTCAGCCCATTGTCCTTTGCTAAGGGATGAAATCAACTCATGAGAAATACAATCAATATCCCCACAAAAGCATCCTTTTTTCACTGTCTGATCAGCTGACTAACGTAGAGAAGAAACTCAGCCGACAATTAGAATAGGTAGTATCAAATTCATGACTGCCATCGCCTGAGTACACCTGAGCGAGTATTTTTCATTGTTGCTGACTGCCAGGTCTTCCACTGCTATCACCATTGTCATATATTCATTTTTAAACCTTACATTTTTACTTTCGCAAACAATGTCAACACACAATTGTTTATTTTCTATTTAATATCAAGTATTTCTTTGTACTGTGCTTTTTGTATTTCTACAATGTATTTATTATCATTTTGAATGATGTAAATGACTTTTTAACTTTCCTGTACAGCACGTTGTTCAAAGTTTGCTGCTTTAAAATGTACAAATTGACTCGACGATGTTCAATAAAATAAATGCCACCTTACAATAATTTTATAATTTTTTCATCACAACTTGATGAAGTATTTATTACAAATATTGAATACAACATATTTAGATTTAACATTATGTAATGCAAATAACATCATTTGGGGTGTAAAAATACACACATATTTATATATATATTCTGTATAGTAAACTGTATATTTCCACAGGTACTGTACTTCCTAATTTTGTGAGACTTCAAGGGGAAATGCTGCACTCCTCATTCTGCTTCATTCATGTGTTCATGTGACAGCAGTTGTTAAGTTACTTGGAATAAGATATAACATACAAAACACACGATGCATTGCTGTAGTTCAAACCACACAGCAGTATATGTAGAATAAGCCTGCAGCATTAAAACCAGCTCACATACTTACTCAGTAATACACTCTGGAATTTAATTCAAAATGAATGCCCTTACCTGTGACCGCAAATCCCCCCCCCCCAAATGTATTCCTTATATGAAGTAATTTAACATTGTGGTATTAGTTCCTCTACACATGATATATATATGATAACTCATTATTTATTCTTTTGATTTACCTGAGATGCACAAACATCAAAAACAAACAAGTCAAGTTTAATACTTCAAATCAGTACACATGTGATGCCAGGATGAAGAATATTGGAGTTCCAGAGAAAGTAACTGATGGAAACATAGATACCTTTATAATGTAAGTTATTTACTTTAGGAAATGAAGAACAGTGGTTAGTGAAGCAGTTGGATTGAATGCATTACATATAAGTACACAATCCCCAATGTCAAACCTGTTCTGTAAATAAAAAAGGCATACTACTGGCAAAGCACAGTTATTTCAGGACTTTTATTTTGAAGCACACAAAAGAACTGGGCCAGCCATCTCACAGAAGTGCATCTGTGAGCAGTTCAAATCCCCGGATGAGCTGGAAGCACCTGGGAATGAAATACTTAGAGGAGTCCCCTCCCTCTCCAAATGCCACTGAGTTGCTCTTGAGCAAGGCACTTCACCCTCCACTGCTTACTGTCCAGCAGCAGGGCACTGGGCCTTTACTGTGTGTGTTACCTCTCCACTGTACGGACGTGAACCAGATCTCTGCTGAGACACTACAGCCATGTTCAGACAACCTAACATGAATGAATAATGTTCAAAAAATAGTTTAAAAAGTGAATTGACAACCTTATTTTTCAACCTACAACCTTCAACCCTACAGTGATTTCTATATTACACACTAGAAAAGGTGTGTATATTAGAACCTTATAAATATATATTAAAGGATAGGTTCACAACTTTTCAAGTCTGCCTTAGAACAGTAGTCAGGTGTCCATGTGGACATTAAAAACGGTTTTGCTTGCTGTGATCATTCCTCCTGTTCATACCGGCCACTCTCCTAATGCGCTTTCTATAGAAGTGATGGGGGACAACATCAAAAGACCTCTTTTTGTGGAAAAAAAAAGGGTATTCCACAATGTATCTAAAGCTTACAATATGCAGAGTACATCATTTTCACATGTGTTGTTTATTCCTTTATTATCTGGATCATTCACACAGTTTAAACTGCGTGTGAAACACAGTCACTCGAAGTGCGTTTTGTTGAAGTTCAAGAAAAAAGTGTGTCCATCAGTATTGTCATGAATGATGATAGATGGAATATTTGGTTTGGTTCGACAGACTCTTTGCGTTATCAGCATCGTTGTTGGGTTGTTCTAGCAGCGACTCCTGCTTTCAGGTAAAAGGACAGCCATCACTAATGTTTACAATGGCAGTGACAGCGAGCCAGCAAGCCCAATAGCAGGACCCTGAAACTGAAGCAGCTAAATGGAACTCAGCCATCCATTCATTTTATTAATGGCCCCTGTGCATTTCCTACTGTGACACCTCGGACTTGTTTAGTACAGTAAAGCATGAAAAATACAAAAGGAACTTCTTTTTTTTTTTAATAACGTGCTATGTGTCAAATTAAATGTGCTTGGACATTGCTGCAAAATAGCATTCACTGCAAACATCAACAAATCAAATACAAGCTGTGAGCGGTGGCAGGCGGCTGAAGGGTGTTTTGTGTGTTTTCCCTTTGACTGAGCAGCAGTCGTCCGAGTGGAGGAATCATGTTCTGGCTCCTGCACACATGGCTGGACGGAGGAACAGTCCGCAGCGTTTTAGCACACAATTTCACGATGGTTTCAGAGAAGAGGCCAGCCAAGCATTTCAAGTGCCGGTGCAGCGAGAGGGCAGCATTGTGGAGAAGAGTAGGTAGTGTAATGATCAGGTAGACAAGATGACATCAAGCGTCCTCAGGGATGGCCGGGCACAGAGAGCTGACATCCTTCCAGAGAGAAAGAACCACTGGAACACGACGAGACAAAACCAACAAACAAGAGAGCCATTAGCCCCAGGCTGGCTTGTTATTACTGTACAGCAGCAGAAAGTCAGACAAAGGGATTTAAACGGAAATTATGGAACATGTCGCCCTGTGTTGGATTTCATTGTAAGCTTTTGCATTTCTCAGCATTATTCAGCAACAACAGAACAAACTCATTAGGAATATTGTGGTTTTTTACACACCTTTGGCTGACAATGATGGACGCTAACATTTACATTTCAAATACACTTCCTTCAACTCCCAACAAACAGTGGAATTATGGGACTGCAGGATGTGTAAAAGTGCATAAGCCATATCATAAAATACCTTCTAATGAAATGCAAATATATCATCATAGTTCAGATGAGAAATCCTAAATATGTGACTATATTTTAATACTTAAGAGACAAAGCTGTGTGGTTTCACCTTTGGAGCTCGACTATTACAATAGTTGCAAATGATTTATTTAAGAATTTGTCAAAACTGAATTTGTGTGCTTCTAAAATAAATATATTTATTAATACTTTTTTTACAACATGATAATAAATATGCGAGTAGAGTTCAAACTGTATGATAATTCTTGTATTTTGACAATATTTTATGGTCTTATATTGAGACATGAAAATACCGGCCTTAAAGAATAAAACAGGAACTTGTACACAATGTTCATGAAGTAGGCAGTGAAGACATGTCATGTCAATATGTTGACTAAAATGAATAACAAGTTAGACAATTTACTCAACACTAACATCAACATTAAATGTGGGCTTTTTAAAACTAAATCATGTGATTTACTTACCATATTATTCTGCCCTTGCTTTTACAAGTTCAGGATCTATTTTATTGAAATCTGCACCAGGTGTTACTGTCATTTACAGACGTGTGAGCTCATAGTCTGTTGTGTTAAGGGACTCACAAATAAAAAGAAATGGTTGGAAGCGTATAATGTCACCTTACAGGTATTCATTTTAAAACACCTTTCGCCCTGATGCATTGTTATAATTGTATAAACGGTAATATACATGGTTTTATTTTTTTTCCCAATAAAAATATAAAGTGATGCACATGACAAATTGAAGAACTAGCTTCACAACTAATTTGTGTGAAATGGCATTTTCCATTTCAATGTCACCTTTTTAATGTTCTCACTAACAACTAAAATTCAATCTGCCACAAGTACCAGCTCTCCCCTTGGTTTAAAAAGCCTCCTGTGTCTCAGGACAGTGTGCTTCTGGTCACACATTTCACTCTGATGCCCATGTTCTTCATCGCAGTATTCCAAGAAAAGCAAACGCTACATACATGTGTTGTTGCTGCTGTTATTATTGGGGCTATGGACATTAATGACTTTGACCTCTTTTATCTTGATGTAGTTCCTCTGATGGCCACTAAAGAAATACTGGAAGAATTTAGCAGGGCATTGCTCACATATTATGTGAATAATTTTCTAAGTGTGGATGTTAATATTAGAGGAGGCAGCACGAGCTGAATAGGCTACATATCAGCTTAATATTTTGACTTTAAAATGAACATTTTACACAAGATGATTGCTTTAGCTGTGCCATTACATCAACAGCTAATATAAGGAATATGCGGTAGTGTTTTCTAACTTTATCTTGGAGGTAAATTCACATAGTTTCCATTATAATATGGCTCTTTAAAATAACGTAATACCTACAGGCTGTTATGTGAACTTCTATCAAGTTCTTGGACAGAAAGATTTCTGGTTTAATCCTGTTCAGCTTGTCAAAGTCCACATAAGCACACATGACCTTGAGCAAGGCATTCAAAATAATGTCCCACTTTTATGATAATCTTTTTATTTTTTTGCTGAAAGTAGAATCACTGTCAACAACCGATTAAAGACACATTAAAGCAATTTTTTTTTAATACAAATAGTCAGTATGTAAAAGTATGCAGTTGATGAACAGTACCTACAGTTAGCAAAATAAAATGAGAAATCATATAAAGTATAACGTATAAACCGTCTTATTTGAATGATAACAACAAGAATTGTTCATATCGTTCAAATGTTTTTTTTAATTTTTGACAGGGTCAAATATAAATCCACACTATACAAGAGAGAGATTCATTTAAAAAAAATATGAATTGAGCAAACAAATAAATATCTATTTGTAGAGAATATTCAGATGAATTTGTATGTACAGTTCAGTGGTGATTATATGCACACATTAAGAATATGATGTTGAACTAATTTACAATATACCAATAATATATATTTTTGATGTATAATCCCATTGTGTTTTCATAGTCCTGGAGATAGTCTTTTACTGGCACTCCCATGCAGCAGTTAATTCATTGTTCATTTTCTGAAAAGAAAACGAGCAGAAATGAACATTTTAATCTTTTCACGCAGCTCAGTAAAAATGGGCTTCGACTTTATATTCTAAATTGCAGCACGTGGTGAGTGCTCGTATCTGTGAGGATCAATACATTCAGAATTTGAAGTAGTTTTTGTGATGTGTTTATGTGGATTCATCTAAATAATGGTAGGCTACCAGGTGGCCTACTAGATAAAAGCATCCCAAAGTGGGGATAAACATGCACATTTCCATTGTTGAGTTGTGAGGCCATTTAAAAAGTTTCCGTCTCCACATACAGCACTCAAAGTGCTTTGAAACTTTTGATCAGAAGATGCATCTCTTGACTGTTACATGAAAACAAGCCGAATAAATGAGTTCCTGGCATAAATGGACACCAGGAAACACTTGATACAGATTTCAGCTATTTGCATGCATTTCAGCTGTTAAACCAAATTTGAACATTATTATTTTTTCTTTTACCACCCATGGTGATGTGAAACTTTTTCTACAACACCAAAACTCCAAATTCCTCGCAACATAGAGGAACTGAACTGAAGAAAATGCAAGCACATTCCTGAAAAGGCCACTTAGCCTTGTAACCTGCCAAAAAAAAAATCCCTAAGGTGTGAACATTATTTTAGAATTGATATAAACCTGCCAAAACACCCTGTTTTCATCAAAAACAACTTCATGCTAAAACTGCTCTTAGTGTGATGTAAATTTAGCTAAAAAAAAAATAAACAAATGGCAAGATACACAAACTATTAAACAGCTCTAACTTTGATGACAGGAAATAACAGTTCATACATAAATCTACAATTCCAGCACTTGAGCACAAGTATGCTTTCTGCAGTGAAGAGAACCAAATTTGTATATATAAATTTCAGGACGTGTCATCAAACAGACCTCATCTTATCACAACAATTGGCTGCCAAGGGCAAACAGACGCAGGGAGAGATTGGCAGAGACAAGTTGCCACATGAGTAACTGGGTGACAAAGCCAGAGTGAGCCGTGGTTGAGTCACAACCATACTCTCCAACAGCTTTGTTTACCTGCCCTCACCGCTGCCACAATTAATGCAGCAGAGAAGTGGACCAACCAGGCACCCTTGGAGCCTTGGTTATCTGCATTGATCTGCTGCGTGTGTGTTTTTTTGTTGTAATTGTTGTTACAAAAGAGAGCAGCTATGCTAAAATGTTGCCACTCAAAACAATGCAGGGGACAGCAGCACTCACAGAACCATGAGTACCTTACATTTCAGGAGGCTAAAGCTGTTTCAGACCCGGAAAGGTTGAATTCTGGCTTTTTTTTTTATCCCCTCCATATCTACCAGCAACAGACTTACAGATTTTTTGAACTTATGTATTTAGTCATTAATTAATTTATTTGATGCAAACATTCTTTGAGACTGAGCATAAACCACTGATAGTTTGAACAAAATGACAGGAGTGAGGTTTATGTGTGATTCACATGTCTCTCTTTATGAATAGAATTAAAAACCTGATGAACACAATATTTCATAAGAAAAATGGCTGTACCTCACACATGATTTTAGCTTTCTTAGAAAAATAAACACTTGTTTTGTATTTGCATTAGCGCGGCATCAGCTTGGTCTAACACAAGACACTGATAACCTCTCACCTGTGAACGAGTGTCTGCAGTGCACATCATTAATCAGTGGCTTCCAGTCACACTTGCTGTTAAGTTCAATATATTTCTTTTATACAGCTTTGACTTTACTTCCTGCAATCTCACAGAAGAGGGGACATCTTTTTCCAAAGTAAAATATGATCTTACAAATTCTATTTTCTGTGGTTTCGTCTCTTTTACAAAAGATCAAACAATAAGCTTTCGTGTCAGCAGTTTGGGCTACATCCCTGTGTCTTTTTTTTTTGGTGTTTCATGGTCTTAGATTATTGGCTTGAAAGCTCACTGTTTCTTTCAGGCAACACAGATAATTTAACATTTTGCTTCCAGTAATTAAACAGGCCCATGTGTTACACAGTAAAACCAGTAGTTTCCAGTGAAAAAACAACTATTTTCCAACATGGCAGTCATAGGCTTCCCTCAACAGCTAGTGCAGTTCCCAGTGTCTGATTATAACCTTTGCTGTATCTTAATCAAGTAAATGAAGTGCATATTATACAGTGAACCTTAAAGAACGTCTGCTCTCTAATCCTATTACAAATTTCAATTCTCCACCATTTTCCCCAGCTATCAGATTATGGTCAGCATCCCAATAAAAGCCCACATTCTGTTTTCGGCGCCCTATTAGCATCATTTCGTCCATCAAGCGACATTAATTGTGTGTGAATGCAAACTCCCGCAGAAGAATACGGTCTTGAAGAGGCCTGTCGCATACTTTCTCCACTTGGGAGGACCTTTAACCTACTTAGCTGAGGAACCGCACTGTTTCAAGTAGTGCAGCTGAAAGATATGCACCTGCCCGCTTTTTACTCTCACACTGCTCGGTGATTTAAGGGGAGAGAAAGTATTTGATCTAAATGGTACTACACTGACTTGCAGGTGAGGAATTTTCCCAACAAATGTCCTCAACAATTCAGCCACTGGGCCGGCCACAATACAGATGTGTAGTGGCTTAAATCCTACATTTCTGATTCTGATTCTGATTTGGAGTGCGAAAGATAATTCATTTGTGGTGTTGCAACATTCAGTGTCGGTAAACAAAGTTCAAAATTGGAATTGGGTTATTGTATTGCATGCGTAATAATGCTCCGGGTGGGAAAATACCTTGGAAGAAAACGCCTTAAAGAGCCGCAGACATTTTGCGATCAACCTATTCTATCGCTAGTCATTTTCTTATTTGATTTTAATAATAAACAAGGAATTATGAGAAAAGTATCATTACTTTTTCTGTTGCCCGACGGTAAATTATTTTCTGATTGAGTATATTTATGTTTCTCCTCAATTTTGGAGGTAAAATTGCAGTTATAAATGAAGCAATCCTGTGCGTAATCACACTTTTTCGAAGCACAACATACTTTCTAAGTCTAGTTCTTTCTTGGGATCAATAACAAGACGCAATATTTAAGTGGCTGATGTACCGATAACACATCCGATAAGAAATCACTAGACATCTAGTAAGTGCACTGAGGGGCACAAGACAAAGACAGAATATATGTTCACATATGTTCAATGGTTTCACAGGTCGTGCGTAAATTACGCACGCGAGATTTAAACTGGATTTTGGTTTTATGATAGCATTGCACTGGCATCTATCGTCTAATCATAATTCACTATTCAATCACCAAGAAATATCTGAATATAAATATGGAAACCTCTTACCGTTTTTGTTATTTCTTTAAATCGCATTAGAGAACAAGTTAAAAGTTAAGTTAGAGATTTAACGCCTGCAAGACTAAATAAATCCCCATGTTTTCTGCACTTTGCACTCGGCCGGTGTGTGGTTGAGGTTGCAGGTCACGACCCTGGCCCTTATGCCATCTCTCCACATCTCTCAGGGTATTGAACCAACAACGACGAGATGGAGAAAAGCACTTCAGCAACCAGGCGTTTTGGTCCATCTGCTGTGCTGAGCTGAGCTGAGGGGGTGATGATATCGGAAAAAAAGATTGTCTCTATAATATAAACTACATAAATGGGTTATTATTTGGTTCCGGTCAACAACACTTAAATGGCCAGAAGAACGCTTGCACATCATATACTTTAAAATTGGGTAAAATATCCCCAGTCAGCACTGTTTATTTTGATAGGGCGATTTTGCACCAATAAGTATTATCATTAATGCACACAATACCAGATGATATAGTCGCTGGTGGCAAGCAATTCTTGGCACACACGGGACACTTGGTTGTCATTATTTTATTACATTATTTTATTAGTTTGCGTGTAAGCAATTAAGTTATTATAAAAGATTGTGAAATATTTTGAGTGAAATTACAGAAAATGTTTGATAGTTAAGTTGTCTGTTTCTAGTCAAATCATTTCAAAAGCGTGTATTTGCAGGTGAAAGCAAGACAGTTAAAACGCAAAGTAACACACAGCCCCTTGCGTAATTCTAGGAATTAAATATATGTTTCCTCATCATGCAGCAACCAGGGACTCTACTTATTCTCCTTGGGGCGGCAAGGGTCAGTGTAGGCTAATTCATATGAATATATTGTATTTGCCAGCATGTATCACACTCAGTTGTATCATGCACAAACAGCAACAAGCTCTATCCAATAACTATTAAACAACATTGTGAAAAAAAAAGTTTGTCCTTCAATTAACATTGAATTATTGAATTATTTTCTCTTTAAATGTGTCCGATTTATTTACAAACCTTTGCTGGGCCTTCTTCTCGGCTCCTTGGCGCGTCCGTGTTTCCCGCTCTCGGTGCCTTGGTCACGTCATATTCACTGGATATAAAAAGTTAACTTATACAACTATATAAATGTGGACTATACGCCCTCAAAATGGTTGCATGCAGCCAACCAGCTCCGGATTTTTATGGGATCGTAATGTGGAGGGTCTGTGGACCAGGGTCCTGCTCTCTGACTCAGTAATCCACAAGGTTGAGAGGTTTGCCTCATTTACATAATGTTAGAGGTCTGGGCCGAGGCCTACCTTTCTTTACGCCATGAAAAGACACCATACTGCAGCAGCTAGAAGAGTGGAAACGGCGCAGAGAAGTCTGGACAAGTACAGGAATATTGGCAGGTATGAAATATTTGTTTGATTTAAGAAAGAAGTTGTTTTAATTATTATTGATACTCTGATAGAAATATGACATTTTTTTACTGAGAGCATTTGGTTTACACCTGTTTGCACCTCTTTGGTCAAACACATTTTCAGTTTTAGGCTGTTTTTTCCCCCCACGTCGGTATTTTTCTGTCAACTCCAGCTGACTTTGGAATACGCATGCACTGTTTGCTTTACCTCAACAACAATAAAGTCCAACCACTTCACATTAAATCCTCTGCGGAATCCAGGCGTCTGTCGACAGAAAAAAAGAGAAGACATTCGAATACCGAAATATGTTTTATTACAATCCGGCTGTCAATTTAACCGGAGATTGGTGTTCTCGATACGTCGCTTTAATTAATGGCTGACCATGTCACGTCTTCAATTGGTCAATTAGGGTAGGCAGCTACTTGCTTCCGTGCCATGCTAAATTACATTAGTGGCTTCATGGAGACGAGTGCTTCATTCCTCCAATAAAGGAAGATGGGAACACATTTCACGTGTAGTAAAATAAGCCGAACACAGAACACCTGCTCCTGCTGTTGTCTGCTGTTGATAGGGATGAAAAACATATTATCAGTATTATGATTTTAGACGTTTATGGGCAGCATGAACCAGCTATCCCTCTCAATTATTGGATGGTTATGACCCATGCGTTCTAGATCCATAAAGGACACATGTTAGGCTGTAATGGGAAGCTACATTAACTGGTGTTCATTATTGCAGTTTGTAGCTCTTTTCTCTTTTGACCCCCCTGTTGTGTGCCTCTTCCTCTGATTCTTCCCCTGGCGCCAGTCAGTTTGCTCAGAGATTACAATGTCAGGTCAAGACATGCAAAGTGTTATTAGTGCATAGTGACCAGACTTGAGGGTTTGATGCTGACAATATTGTCTCCCAATTGCATTAAGTAGGATGAATAATATTGTTTTTTTTAAGAAATGAATACAATTGTGACTTCTCCTAATTCATTTCCACGAACACGTAGAATTAGTGTCAGAAAAAAACGGTATCAGTTTTGGCAAATATAAACCATAAATCCTGTATATTATATCCTTTGCCTGATTCTGAATGTTAGGTGGTGATATACTCACAGGTTGGATCCCTATTGCAGCTCCCTTTCAGCATTTTGTCATTTTGAGCTAATTTGGACTTGTCCCTTTCTTTCTGGCGGGGCAAAATGATGCTTAAGAAGCATAAATGAGCCGGTACAACTTCATTGTGCCTCTTTGATGATACTCTGTGGCCCTTATGTCTGTTCAAAGTGCTCTCAAAGTTTCTAGAAAGAGTGGAATTCCCTACTGACGCAAAATAGTCATATGTGGTCAGATCAGCTGATGTGCAGAACATAATGGTTTATTCTCACCTGTTTATAGCTGTCAGAAAGGAGAGAATCATAAATATGTGGCGTAGTTTCATTCACGTATACAACCTAATATAAGGCAAAGTGTATTTGCATGAATTATTTCCCTAAAATGTCAATGACTATTGTTTGATGGTTTAGGAGTTTTGCTCCGCCCCCTGTGTTTGTCGTAAACCTGGCTCCTGGCTCCAATAAACCCGGGCTAAGAGCGCCCTGGGCTCGCCTCCTTCTCCAAGGCGATCAATAGGATCTCAGGCTCTCTACAAGCACTCTCTTACGTAGACATCCACTAAGGAGAGAGCCGATACAACAACACGGTTGATCTGCTCAAACACAAAAAATCCACCTGCTTTCTGAATCATGTCGTTGAGCCCAAAGCACACTACGCCTTTTTCAGTGACAGATATTTTGAGTCCAATCGAGGAGACCTACAAGAAGTTTAGTGCCATGGACGGCGCAGGGAACCTAACCTCTCCACTGGGAGCCTACCGACAGCCTCAGGTGCAAACCGGTATGCAGCAGCACTCCATGGGCCATAACGCCACCGTGGCCACCACTTACCACATGCCGCACACCGTCTCCCAGTTCTCCCACAGCGCGATGGGGGGATACTGCAATGGAAGCATTGGCAACATGGGAGACCTCCCGTCGTACCAGGAAAGCATGCGGAATAGTGCAGCAGCAACAGGGTGGTACAGCACCAACCCTGATCCGAGATACTCCACAAGTAAGTTCTTTACTCCATTTACACACATTTTTCTCTTTTTATTTCTTCGTTAATAAAAAAATAAAATAAATACAATTTGGAATTATGGAGGAAAGCGCACAGTTAATATGTATCGCTTCCTAATATTATTTAATTTATGTTTTGAGGCTAACGAAAACAAGTTAATGCAAATGATGCACAATATTTTATGGTATCTTTAATTTAAAATGGCTATTACTGGCGGTTAAACTGAAAAGGAGATCATTATTTCATATCTAGTTCGACTTCTTTACTTTTGGCATGGACAAATATTTCAAAGCAATATCTGGATAGATTTATTATTATCATTATTATTATTATTATTTTTTTTTATTATTATCAAGTGTGTTTTCAAGCTAATGATTTCCAGCTTACATAAATATCAGCCAATAATCAATAAAGACTACTTCAGGCGAAACAGTGTTCTCCTCTTCTGTTTATTGAACGCACATATATGTATGTATATTTTTAAGTTTCTAGATACATGGGACCTTCCACAGGTATGAACATGACCGGCATGGGGGGTCTCTCGGGAATGGCAGACGCCACCAAATCCATGCCAGTTCTCCACTCTGCGCCCAGGAGGAAACGGCGCGTCCTGTTTTCGCAGGCTCAGGTCTACGAGCTGGAGAGGAGGTTTAAGCAGCAGAAATACCTGTCGGCGCCTGAGAGGGAGCACCTGGCCAGCATGATCCACCTGACGCCGACCCAGGTGAAGATCTGGTTTCAGAACCACCGGTACAAAATGAAGCGCCAGGCCAAGGACAAGGCAACGCAGCAGCTGCAGCAGCAGCAACAGGACGGTAACCTGTGCCAACAGCAGGCGCAGTCCCCGAGGCGCGTAGCCGTGCCAGTTCTGGTGAAGGACGGTAAACCGTGCCAGAACGGCTCCAACACGCCAACGCCGAACCAGCAACAGGTACAACAGAACCAGCAACAAAGCCAGCAACAGAACGGGGCCGGAGTTGTGCTCGCGTCCCCGACCGGCAGCCTCAGCCAGCATCAAAGCCAGCAGCAGGTGAACGCTTTGGAGATGGACGAGATGTCGCCCAGCCCCCCCTCACTGCACAGCCAGCTCAACATGGCCCAGATAGACACATCTGCTGTAGATTACACCAGTAACATGGTCAGCTCAAACCTCCTCTACGGCAGAACGTGGTAGGACTTAAAACAGTACTGTCACTTTCCACTTTTTCTATGTGAACCTGCGGATGAGCCCATGCAAGAACAAATATATATATATATATATATATATATATATATATATATATA
>NW_022280037.1:586464-602751 GCF_004355925.1 Anarrhichthys ocellatus | reverse complement strand
AAATATATATATATGTATATATATATATATATATATATATATATATATATATATATATATACACATACACACACGCACATATGAATAACATATGAAGGCGGAAAACGTGGGCCCTTTGGTTTGGAGAGGACAAGGCGCACAGAGGCGCACCAGCTGATCAGGGCACATTTTCTTGACATCTCTGAGAGGGGAGTCTATTTTTGAACATTACAGAAATGGCTGCCCTTGAAAGCAATTATGTCGTTTCTGGACCTTTTGTAATCCATGTTTTGGACCTTCCTCATGATGTTTTAAACGTAGTCTATGTTGTTGAAACAAAAAGGAATGCTGCTTCACTTGAGTTCGGACCGGGGGTGGGATCAGGTTTGAAGTACACTAAGCCACCACTCCTTATTTACGGGGATAACCTGATATTTTTATCATATTAATATTGTAAACTAATGTATTCCTTTAGAATTATTAAATAAAGTAGGGAATTGTATATCTGGCTAACACACAAGAATGCGTTTAACTGTATAATAATCGTTATTGCGTCCACTTCTATGTTTTCTTTATTCTTTTGTAAGTTAAAAAGGAACAAATGCGTGATGGCTGCTGTATATGTTTCAAAACCAAGTGAACGTTAACAATAAATAACTTGAAGTGTGAGAGCTATTCCTGAAGAAGTAATTTTTTAAAAAGGGATCTGTTTTGGAGTGCAATTTCATTATGTTGTGATTGAGACCAAATTGAGGAGGAAAGCAAGGTCGATGAGGGAGCCAGCATTGTTCAGGTGACATTTTGGAGGGCTGCCTTTCATGGAGGATGTCTGCAGGAGTCTAAGACTGGGAAAATCACCCTTTTAAAAATCCCTAACGCTTTCCAGCAGGTTTAATGGTGACATCAATTTATGCATTGATACAATAAAATAATAATTTTCTTATCAAACATATTAATCTTACTATGTTTAATAGGCCCAGACTTTTGTTTTTGCCGCAATGTAATTGTTCAATTGTATTGTGAATGCGAGCATTCATAAAATACACAATGACTACCAATTATTGTAAGAAGGAATATTATCTAAAGGAATGGAGTACATGCCTCGTAATATTATAATGATGCATTCAAGTTAATTCGATTATTATTATTATTGTTATTGTTGTTGTTGTTATTCTTATTATTATGCACAAGCCTGTCATTAAATTATCAAAATAAAATAAAGATTTCCCTCCCATCAGTTTAATAAGTCAAATACAAAATAAGAAACATATGCTTCTTAATTTAACTTTTTAAATTTTAAATAATTTAAGACAATACATCAACATTTTCTGCTTCTTCACTGAAACTGAGAGCTGGATGAGAGTCAGTTACGTTTTATCGTTTTGTCTTTTCTTTTTTTTTGGAGTATATTGATAATAAGGATTAACGGAACTTTTGGGGATACCTCGAGAATATTCTACTGTTATCTAAATACATAGCAATATGTCAGGTTCTTAAAAAATGCATCACTTAGATCTCCTTTATTTTAAATCTAAATATTGTTATAATTTCATTGTTTGACAAATATATCACAAACATTTACAAAATATCAAGACTTTTCAGAGAATGCAAGTGTATGTATTTAGAGTTATTTTGATTTTAAATAATGACAAATATCCCCATTGTTTTCTGATGCATTCACTTTAAGCAAATGTTCGAAATACTGAGCAGCTTTGCCACGGTGTCTTTTTCATTCACACACTCTCATTCACTGTATGCACACACACACACTCACGCAAACACAAAAAACACACACACACTTACATTAGCGTCATTCTGATCAATCTCTTTTGGAGATGATGAAGGATTTGTGCAAACAAACTCCAAAGTGTTTAAGGTCATCACTTAGCATCAGTGTCGGCTCCCCTTTGCTTCTGTCCTCCAAAACCTTTTTTTTTTTTTTACACCAGCAGTGGCTGATAATAGCATCTAACATTTCATTTCCTGTGGTCATTTAAACACGTTTGGAAATTACTTCTCAATCCCCTTGCTGATGACACCCTGTGGTGGTGATGATGATGATGATGATGATGATGATGATGATGGCTATCAGTGTGTCTCAATAGGGACCTTGGAGAGCCCCCATTTCCAACCCCTTCACATACCTGGCAGCTGTATGTATATGTGCTATCATCCCTACACTCGAAGGAAGCATCAGAGCCAATATGCACCTGACATTCGGATTGAGAAGGGAGTTTGATAGGAGCATTAACAAGAGAAATGCATTCCACAATATACACTTTGATGCTGCAAGGTGTTCCTGATAGATTCTGTCCTTAAATTGAGGGCATGAATGAGCTGTCAACAAAGATGTTCGATGGTGTGCCCCATGAAATGAAAGTGGAGGTGAAGCCATTCTTTTCTCTTTTCAATAGCCATAGTTATGGCGCACTAATAGGCTATGCTTGGTAATCACTGTCTTTTGTGCCTGTTGCTTCTCTTGCTTTATTGGGGTGTACCTCTCTTTGTAAGGATATATGAGACAGACTGGGCACTGTAATTGGTGCTGGCATCATCATCATCTCTCTCTGGAAAGTTTTTGGAGGCTGCAGCCACCACTGTGTGGTGTTGCTTCTATGCTGCAGAACATCCACACCCACACGTATGCACGTGTGCACGTGCATACATACAAATAGACGCCCAGGTCAACATATTCTCACACACAATGCCTCAAATGAGTGCATGTGCACACTCACATTCACATACACGAATAAAGCAAATCGAACATGCATTATATAAAAATTGTCTCTCACACAAAAAGCAGATATTTCCATCAGAGCTGGAATGATGGCCATTTGTAGGATTATCTATCTCACTGATGTAAAGATTTGTTTCGACTATTCTTCTCAGGTAATTGCAGGTTGCACTGCAAAATGTGAACTTAGAAGAAAGCCTTGCTTCAGTCTCTGCATCCCCCCCCCCCCAACTCCCTTCCTCCCCATTATTCTACTTAATATGTCAGAAGGTCTGATCGCAGAGAAACCTTTTCAAGTCCTATTGATGTGTTCCTCAATTGACCATGGCGACCTAGCAACCTAGAGAGCGCTAATTGGCAAGGGCTTAACATTATTGGCTGCATAGTTTACGCAGAAATAGGGCAAACATATAACCCTCATCATATACACAGTTCACTGTTTTTTTTGTTTTTTTTGCCGGTACAACAGGATGGGGGAATTGCTTTGTGTTGTTGGTCTTCACTGGAGAAGTAATTCAAAGAAAAAGCTAAATGCAGAGTCTGGGTTGTGGAGTGGAGTGGAATATAGTGGATGAGTAAGATTTTTCCTGAAGACACAAAAGGCAGAAAAATGTTGCTCCACTACACAGAGAGGATTCCATGGTATTTATGATGTATTTTATGATAACATATGATATACCTAGCCCTCCCGGATGGATATTAAGTCAGAAGTGCAAAGTTTACTCCGACGCATTCCACCACCTCCTCTCTCCTTCCTTCCCCAGAAATAGTCCCCAAACTTGCCCCATGAGAAATGATTAGGAGAGGCGAGGTCTGCTTTTCATTTCACTGTGCGAATGAATGCATTGAATTGGCAAGTTCTGAGAGACGCACAGCGAGATTTTAATTAGTGTATTGCCCTCGCATTCTGCCAAGGAGAGACAATCTTTCTCTGTGCATGCTAGATTTGCTGGGTTTCCAAAGAATGAGTCACTGCAAGTCTGCAAGTCTTTGCCCCAGGAAGCAGAAAGTTCTCCAATTCCAGTCATTTCCAAATGGAAAAAATAGCCTGCAAATAATCATCTTCCTACAGAGTGGAAAAAAACATTTCAAGAAGGTCATAGGACTCCGAAAGCAATTCTCACTCTAATAGATTTCCATGAAATTAAATACATGAAACCACATTTCTTTCACCGTTGCCTTTGGTTTGACGATACTGTAACATTAACTGAAATGCATATGCACACACACACACACACACACACACACACACACACATGCGCGCACACACACATGCGCGCACACAAGTATGTGCTATACCAGGACTTGCACTGGCTAATTCCATTGCTTACTATGAATATAATTTTAGCAATACGAGGCATTGCAGTGTCAAAGAAACCTTTTGAGGACTATTCACAAATGTCTGGGGGAGTGAGGGGGTTGGAGGACCAGGTTAGGAGTGTGTGTGTGTGTATGTGTGTGTGGGAGGGGGGGGGGGGCAGCATCCCTTATTAGAGAACCATGTCACATTCTCTCCTGCGCCGGTCGGACTCGCTGCACTGCCAGTAATCCCCCCTCCAAGTCCCCCTATGCATGTTATTCAATTCGCTCATAAGTAGTTAGAGAAACTGTTTTCAGTTGCCACTAATAACTACTGACCTCCAGCGACACAGGCCAACAATGGGTTTGTCAGGCCTGAAACGCACAACCAAAGAAGCTGATTAGGAACTCAAGAGGTTTGAAGCAAGAATCAATGGCTGCTCTGTCCTGCCACGGTGCTTCCAGCATGGCACTGGTGATTGTGGGACCTCCATTAGTTATGCCTCATTAAGTCCCACAAACTCCTTTAAGAAAATGAGTTTAGCCAATTCTAAAATCTATTACGGCCGCGGAGCCCCTACTGAGGTGCCACTGTGTTTGGACTCCAAGACAGGAGGCTAGAGAAAGACCTGCTTACAGACGTGTGGGAGCCTGTCACACATTGCACTCCATCCCCATGTATACGCTTTCTTTTCTTTAACATTTTAACCCTTTCCGTCTTCTATTATTGACAAAACATGCAGGAAATGCATCAGCAGACACAATGACACACAATGCATCAGAGCCTCATATAATATGTTAGTTTAAGTTGGTTGCTTTGTCATTGTACACCTGAACTGTAATGATCCACGGCCGCTGTGAGGGAAGCATTGCAAGCTCAAACTTTACAGTGACATCATGGTGACACACTATCACATTTGTTGTATTTCTATTGCTGTCATGTCAGGAATTCCCCCAAAATGTATGATTTTCATTCAAAATATCTGGCACATTTCTGTCACCCTAAAAATATTTTGTAAAATGTGTCATTATAAATCAGACACTCCAAATCAATGAAGTAAAATGGGAAAATGAGTTAACTCACGCGCTGAAATGGCTGACTCTAAACATCAGTAACCAATATTTTCCATGACATGAAGGAAAAAGCTTCTCTGTAAGACATTTGTAAGCCATTCAAAATACTCCTGCACTCCTCTGTTTGTCTGTTCTATCGGCAAGGCCACGCATGATATAATTATACTCCATCCTTGGAATGAGTTTCAATCGGCCGACAAATAAATAAAAAAATCAAGAGAGCATAAAAGACATTTAATCGTCACATCCAAATATGTAAAGAGTTGAAGTGAAAATGAGTTAGAAATTGGTTTACCTGTATTCAGAAATATGAAAAACACACATTTACAGAACAAAAGAGTTAATTTCTGTCCTTCACAGCAGTCCTCTTTACTTTTGAACCAACAAGCAGTTTTCTCCCAGCTCACCGTTGCCACAGTAATGGCCAGCTGCCAGTCTGCGGATTACTGGTTAATAGGGCCAGGGCTGAAGAGCAGTTCAATGAAGGTAGGCAATGGATAAGATCAGTGTGTGTTGGCTAGGGCATAGTTATCTATGCCTGTGTGTGCCTGCAAGTGTGTGTTACTTTGTTTTATTCATTTATTTTTCTTCTTTTCTTTTTAGAGATGCCATCGCACCATACCCTTCGTGTATTTACATGCACACAGTCATGCATTTTAATTTGTGATAAATGGGTGTGCATGCTGCAAATACATAAAACACAAAGACAAAAGGGAGCCGGAAACCGTACAAGAAGAAAAACAATCTGAAAAATTCAAGGACGCTTTAAACATGCTTGAAAAGAAAAAAAAGAAAAATGCTCTCAGAGCTAGTTAATGGGGGGGGGGGGGGGGATGATCCAACAGCAAACAGCCAAGCACACACAAATAAACACAAATTGAGATGAATGGCAAAAGATAACAGAGACAACTACCACTCAATAGCTACGTCTGTCAAATTAAGCCCAGAAGGACATAATCGTTTCTTCAAATATAACATTCTGTAATCTGCCCCCTCCAAAACACGCAGGCGTCTCCATATAACCGTCCCAGAGGGCCACGGGGGCCAAAGAGGACCACCCACTTTCTTTTCAATTATCATCTTGCAGCAACCTGTCTCCTCTCCAGCATTCAGTATAGGAGACACTGACTGCTCTACAGAGGGAAATACAATTAGACTGCTGTTTGTCCCTCGAATAAACTTCCAGACTGTAGCTGACAATCCCAACTCTGTAGAGCATGTGACCCCGAGGACAAACAGGATTACGTCCCAAATCCCATGTTCCTTTACTCTTTCTCCCTTCTGCCTCTTGAGTTGTTGTGGTCAGGTGGTCTCCGGGTGGAGGCAGGGAAAGGAAATGCGGGTACACAACTGAATACCCCTCTAAGTCTGCAAATACATAAATTACTTCAGGTAGTGACGTCAATCTAATTCCATAGCCATTAACGTCAGTTTGTACATTTTCTAGGACAACAAAAAATGCATTAATGCGTTTATTACTCTGAACTTTTGTTCATTTCGGGCGGGTTAAGGTTACATTAAATCATTTTGGCTATGTTTAGGATAAGGTTTCCATTTAGATCTAAAGCAGTGGTTCCCAACCCAGGGTCGAGATCACTCAAAGGTGTCGCAAGACAAATGTGAGGGGTCAATAAATATGTATAAGTATAAGGCATTTTACTTTTTCTGACTTCTCAAGCTCTGTCTTTTTTCCTGTGAAATAGTGAGTACGTTCCCTTCAGGCCATGAAAATTAAAAAGTCATAAAAATCCCTCTAGTTGACATATAATACATTAGTGACAATGAGTCACAAATCAATAGTAAGGGAATACAAGCCCAAAATGTTGTGAGACACTGATCTGAAAGTCCTCAAAGTCCACAGTTTTGGATTGATCAAATATTTTTCATGAAAGTGTGGTATTTCATTTTTACTAAAAGTCTGGTTTATTTCAAGAAACATGTTCTTTTACATTTTAGTTTATGAACGATGACATTTGGGTTTTTGTGATTTTTTCCCAACTATCTGCATCTACATGTTGAAAAAGGGGGATTCTCCCTCTGTTCGTCCAGCAGGCTAACATTAGTCTATTATTTACTTGTAACTTGTATCTTCTGTGTATTATCTGTCTGTTAAAACCTCATCAGTGCAAATAACAATCACGCTTAGAATTTGTCTCGGGGACACCAATTACGGCACAATCCACATGGGACAAAGGCTGTGTTTCAGAGGGGAGTCACACTGGCCAGTTGATCTGGAGTGTTTATTTGCCCCGCTGTAGCCAGCTGGTCATACGAAGGCACAGAAAGGGTACATTGACTCCACCCAGCAGGGGGTAGTGGCACAGCAAAAGGGAAATGGGACTCTTTTTCAACTCCCCTTCTCCACAATGCAGCACGCCCAATCAAAGAGCCCCGGAGCCTTTTGTGGAGGTGGTGAGTGGACAAGGGAGGGGGCGAGTTTGGGCTGCCAACCCCTCCTCCTGCCGCTGTCCTGTCTGTGCGGCCAGCCACACTTCACAGCTAATTAGCGGTCAGATCCACTGGCCCCTAATCAGCAGGACATGTTAAAACTGCCCTAATCAGCCCTAATCCTGGCTTTGTGTCACACATGCAGCCTTCCCCTGCCTATTTACTCCGTCTGCTGTATTGATTAAGACATCATTTGGGGATTTGATGGTCAATACACTGCAAACTGCGATGGGCCATAGGTGTGCTCTGGATTACATGGTATGATGTTATCTAATGAAACTTTAAGGTAAAGCTTCTATAGGTGGCATGGGTGGCTTTCTTACACATCCGGCAGGTTATTCAAAAATATTGAAGAAATGTTAGTGATACTGTGAGGCACACGTATTACTGTATTAGCTCTCTTTTATCATTAGTCATATCAACCTAAAAAATAAAAGAAGTGTGAATAACTAATACTTGATTTTGGGGAATTGGGGAATCTCTGTTGTTTTCACATGTCTTTGGTGTGGAGCTATGACTATGCTTCTATACATTCTAAGCGAATACCATCTTTCCATAACAAATATGAATATGAATCATAAACACATGAAGTTGGTTTGCATGTTTTCTTTTTATTGTGAACAAATGAACACATTTGTTTTTAGTATGAAGTCAGATTTGTATGATAATTGTATAAAGACATTCCTTTTCACTTAATGTGGATTCAAGCTCTGACAAACAGAATAGACCATAACCTGTCTTCAAACTAAATAAGCAATGTGTTTTGAAAATCGTGTACCGGTGCTTATTTTGAATCTTTCTTTAAAGTGTACTACCACTTACCTAATAAAACTATAGGTTAAAACATCTGTTTTGCTATTACATTACCCAGAATGCTTTGACATTGAAATGTTTAACTGCTTATTTGATGTATTTACTGAATTACTGCACAGGCCATTTTGTTGCATAGGAGGCGTAGTCATTTTTCACTTATTTCAGTCTTTTAGTCATTAACTGGGCCATAGTGTTAATTAGGATGTAATGCACAGACACTCAACGATGGGTGTGAATAATAATCAGCTTTTCCTTATGCAGATTATTATGCGATCATTCGTGAGTAAGGAGCCGGTTGACAGAGCCGACAGTATGGAAATACCACAGCGAGTAACTGAAATGAACCAAAACATCTGTCAGAAAAGTGTATTCTTCAATTTGTAGACAATATGCTGTTTGTACAGTCTTTTCTCCTCATCTAGATGTCATCACCACTGACAACATATAAATGGTGGCTGTCCTATTTGCTTGATTCAGTCGATTCAGAGACTACTTAGAAACTTTAGGAGAAAGAATGAGGTCATCAACACAGGCAGTATGGATGAATTTTAATCTAAGTGCTGAACTGTGGAGAATGGATTAGGTAATGACCATACTTTTCAGCGATATAAGGCCATAAATTAAAATCTCAAACAACTTCTCAAGTGACAACTCATCTAATCAGGGGGACAATCACAGAGCTGCCTTGCTGTTTACTGATTGCTCTAATCAAAAATGTCTTCTTCAAACACAGCTAATTGGTCAGTTTACTCACGGAACGGGGAGGCAAATGTAGAGGGGCTACTGTCGTGATTTGAAGGACCCAAATATCTCCCATTTGCATTGAGTGCCACCAGAATACACTTGACTCCCACAAGTTATCAGCAAACCAGACAATTATTCATCAGGCACAAATTGGCACATCAAAGTCAAATCAGAGAATTACTGGCAAGAAGACCCCAAAGCAAGGGCTGAGCAGGGAAAGGTGGCCTTTGATTGACCGCGTTGCCCTTCGCTCGTTTCTTCCGGCCTTATAGACCGTCAAGCTCGGCACCTTCCAGAAAAGCTTCAAGGTTCTTCACAAGTAAGACCACGCAACATTTCAAGTGTAAAAAAAGAACAAGAGAAGGACGGTCAAAGTTATGACATCAAGGTGTTTCTTTCTTTTCTCCTGCCGGCTATAACAATGATTAAACTATATGTTGGTGTCAAATATGAAACTGTGACATGGCATGGTTCAAGCTCCAGCGATGCAGTGGAATATACTGTAAGTACACTTAATTTATAATTTTTTGACGTCTCCCTTATGTATTGTCTAGTGGACTTTCTAACAAACAGGTCTTGACCTGTCTTTCAGGTCACATTAAGATTAAAGTTTAAGATAGTTATGCTGGTAGTTATTTACCATTTCATAGCTCCTTTTAAGTTGCAGACTTAATAAATGTAACCACAAGACAAACCCAGTCTGCAGTTGAGATGTGACAAAACAAGTCTAAACATTTACAATCTAATCTTTATAAAGATTCATTACTAAATGTTAAAGGATTTTTTTTTAAAGTTTTTTAAAAGCTCCTGGTCCTGTGTCACACTTTGAGCATTGAGCGTGCATTCTTCCTCTCTGGGCTGGGGAGAGTTTCCACCTACCGCTACAGACTGGGTAGCAATTAAGGGGCGTGGGAGAGCATCGCTTATACCATCAGCATGGAGAGCTCACACTTTCTCATCTTTAGGCTGTCAGTGGCCCAGAGATCAGCAGGATAAGACATGAACTCCTTATAACTCATTCAATGTCTAGCCAGTGCTTTATCTAAAACCACAGTCAAATTCTCAGATTTCTTTCACTATAATATTAGTTGATTTTCCTTTTTTAAATTAGCACTGATTTAGCATTGTATTTCTGTAACATTGCCGCCCTCATGACGGATAGTTTGAAGAAAATATAAAAATGATTGCACCAGAGATATCTTCTTATTCATTCCACACATTCTTCTTCCTTGTCAAAACCTGGAACCTACATTACCCACAATGCAACTCAACTGCTGACCCTTTGGCTGGATATTCAGGTGTGCTCTGCCAGTAGCGGCTAATGTTGCCTTGGGCTGCTAGCCTGAAGCAGAGATGAGGATCTGGCTCCAGAGTCCTGGTACACTGGTAGGCTTTCTAACGCCACACCACAAAATTATTTTTATTTCAAACTAAGTCCTCAAGTGACATCACTTGATACAATTAAATATAACCAATAATAGCTCAAATACTACACACATGACAGGGGATGTGTACGTTATTATTGCACCAAGTAGCATTACACTGAAGTAGCATGTGAGCGTGGCAGCATATGAGGAAAAAGAGAGTGACAAGGTGCAATCTGAGTACTTTAACGAGGTCAGGGGGACTCAGTCAGCCTATAGGAGCAAGGACAACCAGTATGAGGCTAACAGCATATTAGTGGCAACAAAAATAGACAGTTATGTATGAATATGGTGTATAATGCAGTGGAGGTGAGTTGCCTGGGAAACAGGTACAATAGAAGGAGTGGGCGTTTGGGGGCAGTGTTATGGAAGGTGACAGCTCTGGGAAAAAAGCTGCCCCTAAATCCCAACACTGCAGCAGGATTCTAGTTCAACATCTGTTACTAACGTTGACCAGCTATTTTAAGGAAATTGAGGGCCAAATGTAGTTTCAGATGTCTCCATCTAGTATGATTAAGCTGGTCGAAAGTTATTGCTGAATTTGACTATTATGTTGCATCTGAGACCCGAGCTATTTTACCAACTGTCCTTTCATACTGATGTCCACCGAACAATTGACTTCCCTCATTTACTTTACAGTTTAATATTATCAAACTTAATTAATATTATATGAAATAAATTAAATTATAAATTTGACTCCACAAAGTGCATACCTCAGTCGGAATGAAACACTTGTCCCCCAGTTTCCCTTAAGAAATTGTTTGTCAACATTTGCAGCATTTCTCACTGAAACCATACAGCTGACAAGGTTAACAAGGCGGCTTTTATGGAAAGCAGAGGGCAAATCTAATAACCTGTTTTCAGCAAAACGAATGAGGGCAATGGAACATTGAGTTGTCCTTCAGAATTCAGAATTAATTCAGAGATGCTGCTTGCGCAACGTTCTTATCCGAGTGCTCTGCTTAATAAATATGTTCTTTGATTTTGAAGCAGTAGCATTATGCTGTTGCATGGTTAAATCAATGAATTTCAATTTATGAAAAGAATTACCCCTCCGCAATTTTGAACAGGCCCCTCAATCACTTCATCCTGAAACTGCAACACTTTACCTATAGCCACATATATGTTGTGTGTTCTTAGTTGACTTGCCATCCTAATCCATCTGGTAAGCCTAAATTCACACATCACCTGTTTGTTTTTTAGAGTTGAGGTTGATTGAAACCAGCAGCTTTTCAGAGAGGAGTGGACTTCTCGAGAGCTGTGTGCACTCACTGTAGCTAACATAAAGCTACTGTAGCTCCTGCGGGTCAATACATCTAAACTGCTGGCTGGCTGCTTAATAAGCCTGGATGTCTTGTTTTCTATTTCTACAGAGGTTAAATACAGATGTGAAACAAGGGTTTGGAGGTGTTTGAAGCCACTTTTGAACAAAAGTAATGTAATAAGTAATATAACTAATTACTTCATTAGTATAGTTGACTTATTGTACATTTTAATATTTTCTATTTTAAATGATGTCATGCTATTGTACTGTGTTTTTAATGTTGTAATCACCAAGCCAAACTCCTTGTATGTGTAACGCACTTGATTCTGATTCTGAATAACCTAGTAACTGATAACTTTTTAAAGTAAGTGGCCCAACACTGGTAATTAGTGTAAGAGTGCATGACGTTATTGAAGGAAACCTCATATTTTTCAGAATCTGTCCACCATGTCCTCATGGAGTCTTTTCACTGAGGGACCTGAGGCTGAATTTGCTAAATCCAGCAGATCCACACGCTGCCTCGCCTACTACTGACTTCCCTCCATGCTAATTCCGTGGTGATGATGAAGACTTTGCAGCACCACATTTTTTTAAAGGCTAAAAAAAAATCCATGTCGTCCTTCTTAACATGATGTATGAAGACTGAGGAGTGAATTCCTTGATGGATTGAAGGATGAATATTATATGTCACATTACTGGAGGTCATTTGTATAGATATCTACCAAGCTGCTGCATATGATTACACCTGCCTGGTGGAAATGTGCCGCTACATTTCAAGGCATTTCATGAAAAAGTATCCAAAACGAAGAGAAAGTGTTGCAGTATGGGGAATTATTCAAACCTTAATGGTATACTTTTCTACGGAGAGAAACTTGCTCGTCCCATTATATTTAGACTATTTAGCATATTTTCCATTATATTAAAATATGTTGAATTAAGGCAGTTATAGAAGCTGTGAATATATATAAATATATATATAAATAAAATACATACAAACATTAAAGACTTTAAAGTTTCTGTGGTGTTTACTCAAATAACTCTGAATAGTTTGTTGATCACTGGATCTTCTTTTATTGTCACTGAATGATTAACTAATTAGAGGAAAAGCAGCAGAGGCTAATGAATAGGCCTTCTGTTTGACCTTCCTTCGCTGAGTATGGGGCTTTTGAAAAAGAGAACTAACTGAATGGCATACATTGCTGTGTTCGTGTCAGTGTTTACATACAAAGAGCTACACTTGTTTCCCTGTGCCTGACTGACTGTGTGGTAGACCAAACTAAATTTCCTCCAGTCTGCATGTAGAGGGGTGGCACAAAAGATGTTTCAAAATCAATCCCCTAACCGGATGAAAGCTGAATAGATCTTGGAACCTGATAGTCCAGTTTGTGTGTGAGTGTGTGTTTGAGTGAACAACGGAGAGGCAACAGAAGATTGTGTTTATACATGTGGCTGAAATCTCGAGTATGTAGATACTGATCGATACTGATTGATTGACTTATACGCTAGCTCATTTATTGTTGTTCATGTTTTTTGCACAGAAGTAAACAAATGCTCCGTTGTATTGTTGCCAAGACCAGGCTTTGACTTAAATCTGTCTTGTATGGACTGACCTGTTCAGCTGATACTCACCTCAACCTTATGCAAGGCATTCTTTGTATATTGTCCTATACTATAATACAGTATATAATCTATACATATTTGTTGTACTGTTTTGATTGTACATATTGTCTTGTATGCTGTCCAAACTCTACCCTTACTCTACATGTAGAGCTATGCTGATTGCCAATAAGTGCACACCTGTTACATAGACAATGTAATGATTTAGTAAATCTGTTAGATAATGCTGTAGACCTATCTCATAGCAAAAGTCTGTTGCATTTATGCTCTGGCGGTACAATATTGTCACTAACCGAAGGAAATAGGCTAGCATCAGTCTTTGAACAGCATGTGCATGTATTGTGTAACAAATATTGACAGCACTCTTGTTTTGATGCCGAGGGAACCAAATTCATAGGGCTAATTGTCAAAATACCTCTTTCACCTCAAGCGCTGCAAGACTTGAGGGCACTTGTTTGCCTCTTCTGCTCTGATGATTCAATAACTCCAAACAAGTTTGCAGCCTCAGGAGTGATGGCTCGTACATCCTTTTATCACTGTGAGACATGAAGGGGATGAGTAAAGCTCTCAAAGATATTACTGTGATCTAATAGCACCTTTTTTAACCTTTGTGTCGCGCTCACAGCTCGTAGTGTTTGTGATGCTTTAGGTTAAAGCGTCCCACATGAAAAGCCAGGTTGTACGTGTGATGTTATGCTTCAGCCTCACACCTATTTTATAGAGTGTGTGCCTCGCAACAAAAGGCCATTCCTTGGTTACGTTGTAAGTGACCCTGTGTCCTCTCAAGCAACTACCCACAAAGCTTAGCAGAGCCACAGTTCACATGTTTGGGTCACGGGCTAATAACGGCTGTGAAACCTCAGCAGTAAATAAACGGTGGCAGGCAGTCAGGGGTCTGTTGATTGAAGTTGAGCATTAGCATTTCTACTCCATGGTAATGGCTGACCCTGTATTTCCCCCAGTGAGGACTAGTGAGCGTGGCGGCTCCCAGATAACAGTCTGTATTAATGACAGGGGGTCCAACTAATCCCCCTGCTGTGTCTTTGGGCTAATCTGCTTTGATCACCTTTACTAACATCTCTGTTATCAACAGATTTCCGACATCAACAAGGAATTACATTAATGCCACTTCCTGTGACCCAGCTGCACCGAGCACGGACGTGTGTGTGTGTGTGCGTACCTTTTGTTAACACGTGTTAACAAAAGGTTCTCCCCATTCTCCATTGGGAGAATGGGGAGAATGGAAGAGGTTGTGAGGGTGAAGATTTGTACATGCAATAACAATCACTAGCCTGACATAATGCATTGTCTTCATTTTAGAGGCTCGTATGCGCAGCAGAGGCAAGTCACTCACCCAGAGATCACCAGGTTCCCGCAAGAGCTGGAATATAAGACGCCGCAACAACTCCCTCAGATCATTTAGTATTATTTGTGCATTCGGGGGAAAAGATGCAGAGCAGGAAATCTGTGGATGTGTGGCAGGCGGGCACAGACACGTCTCTAGTGGCTGTGGGAGAGCGTACCATGAATAAATTTAGCGCTGTCCCCAGGAGATTGCCTTCAATCACGAAGCATAAGGTGTCAATGCAGCGCCCTGTGTGCATGGAGCACCAAATTACCTTCCACCAGATTGCTGAGCTGGGTCTAATAGGAATTGGGAAACGGACTGTGGAGTGCGGACTGCTAATTAATCTGGCCAAAGTCAGAGCCCATGTCCTGGGCCCACTGACAACTGGTCAAGTTGAGGCCAGGGATACATGTACTGTTAAATGAGTTTGTGTTTTAACAAGATGGGGTGGACAAAAAAGTAAAGCTTGGGAGAACATACTAATGAAAGAAATTATGTAAACGGTTTAGAATAAACTTTAGGAAAAGATAATTGTATGTGTTTCTTTGGTTTTGATTGTGATATCTGTACTAATACTGAATGCTGAATGGTTTAAACAACAACAACATGGTGCATTATCTGTCCTCAAACAAATATTTAACAATGTATTTGACATAATCAAATATTTATAACCTTTGTTATGCTGTACGAAATCTCTGGAGCTACAGTAATGTGAGTCCATAATCATTAAAGCATTTTGTGTCATGTAACTGCATCAAATGGTCCCAGCGACTCCTATGGTGTATGAACCATAACATTAAAGGCCATATCCTTTATCCATATCCATATCCAGTGTATCCAGCACAAGCTGAAATATTAACATCTCAATTTACATACAAATTTCCATGCATCTAAAAGCAAAAATCTCTTTACCAAGCCATTTTCCTATTTTGAATAATAGGTGGTTTTCTGAGATCCAGTTGATTGACTAAACAAAGACATGACTAGTGCATTAAAGCAATTGTTTATTGCCACTGAATCATGGCGTATGTATAATTTTGCTGTAAATGGTTATTAACTGACACAGAAACCATGGATTTGTATAATAGCTGGTAATCATTCCACCTCAGGATGTGTTTTCACCGTCATACACAGGGTTAAAGAATTAGAGTGTAGTCAATTACATTTAGCAGGTCACAGAAATTGATTTACTGCCTAAGGAATGATTTTTTTTTTTTTCCTGCTGGGCTTTGGCTCTGTGGTGGCATTCTGCTCACATAATCAAGGATGAGCGTTGCCTGTCTACCCAATCTACTACTTGGTCCCACAGGAAAAGATGACTTGCAACAGGAAAACCTGCATGAATACTAATTTACCTACTTGGCTTTAACAGCTTTTGCAAGCCAATCTCATAGGAATTTGTAGAATATGATGCCTTTCCATCTTTCCATATTAATTACCCAAACTGAAAATAGGGACAGCAAGAGATGGGGACAGAGGAAGAGAGTGTAAGGCATAGAGAGAGAGAGAGAGAGAGAGAGAGAGAGAGAGAGAGAGAGAGAGA
>NW_022280037.1:566497-586454 GCF_004355925.1 Anarrhichthys ocellatus | reverse complement strand
AGAGAGAGAGAGAGAGAGAGAGAGAGAGAGAGAGAGAGAGAGAGAGAGAGAGAGAATCATGGGAATAGCTATAAGCAGGGACTCTCTGCTCTCCATCCTAAATGCAGTTAATTATAATGTGATTTGAAGCATCTCGAGCAGGAATCTGGCAATCTAGATTTGGAGATCTCTGACCACAACTCCAGTTTGGGTCTCTTCATTATGGCCCAGAATAGCCGGTCCTTCTCATCCCCTCAGCCTAAGGATCACAAAAAAACGAACCACAAGCAGAGGTAAAACTGGGGCACATAGGTTCTGTTCACTCCAGCCATGTTTGGAGAAGATTACCATGACTCCTGGACTCTTACTCCTTTAGTTACTTTCATTCAGGCAGGAGAGAACCATGCCTTTAACCTAAGTTGATGCACCAATACCTGGAGATGTTTCCAAATCCAGTGCTCCAATTAGTAACTCATGTGTTCTAAGTCACAAAGTATGATTCTTTAAAAAACAGGACCCACAGTTAAGATTACTTTCATGTGAACCATGCACATGCAAACAAAATGATGTAGTCACAGCCCAACATGGCATTTGCGTTCTCATAAGGTAATTTACCAGCTAAATTTGACAAACCAACTGGCCAGTTCTGGTGGGATTATGATTCTTATGACATGATATATTTGTTCTCAATTGGTAATTATACATCTGAGGGGAACCAAGATGTGCGGGGATCCCCAAGGCTCAATCCTCGGACCTCCTCTGCTCGACTCGACTCACTTTTGGCACCAGGTCCTTTTCTCTATGCCGTGTTACCACTGCAGACGGTCCCCCCTCATGTTTAGGATGAAACTGCTGTGACATCATCTTCAACGGGACATTCCCCGAATCATTTCAACAGCAACCAAACAGAGGATTTGCACTTCCTGAATTGTGCAGAATTGTGTACGTAGTGTGTCCATCCTAGTTTTGCAAGCTGCCAGTTTTTTCAAAACAAGTTTGAGAGAATAAAAAATTGTGATGCTATTGACGGCAGCTTGGCTGTTTTAAAAACAGAATGTTTGTGCGAGTCAGGATGTCCCGTGTCGCACTAGTGACGCTTCTCTCTGACTAATCAGTGGTCTGCTGTGTTTAAACTCCACCTTCTAGCCCGCTTGGCCAAGGTGGTACCAAGAATGTTGTGTGGCTCTATTGCTAGCATCCACAACTTTTGCAAACAGGAAAATAACTGTTTTAATGTGTAACAAACTGAACTGGACTGCTTGGTGGAAAGGGAATTAAACTAACAAATGATTGGAAGTACTTCATCTCTCTCCAGCTGACAACTCAATCTCACTTCTACCAAAGACCAAGAAACGTAAAGACATTTCACCAGTTCTCAGATATTTTCCAGTGTGTCAGAGAATGGAGTTAAATATCCTGCTTCTTGTCTTTAAATCTCTCAATGTGCTTAGGACCAAAATTAATCTTTGACTGTCTTTTACAATGTGAGCTCTTTCTGCCTCTCAGGTCAACAGGTAGAGGACTGCTAACTGTTCTCAGAGTACAAACGGAACATGGACAGGCAGCATGTAGTTCCTGTGCACCACAGAGCTAGAACACACTTCCAGATGGAGAACGCCTTAAAGAGACAGGCGCTAAAATGTCGTGTTTCAGACAGATGGTGAATACAGGTAAATTCTAACACAGTATGAGAAAAATAATGTGTTTTAGCATGTAAAAATGTTCTAGTAGAAACCCAAATACAAGTATCAACCTAAAACATGACCATGATACATCCACTTTAATGATAACATACACATGTTACAGGAATATGCAATTGAACAGTGTAAACCTGAATATACCAAATATAACGAGTGACAAACAAAGACACCGGCACTGACAGAATGATCTTGGTTCCACACAGAAATGGAGACTTGTTCTATATCTATATATGTATATATGTATATATCTATATATGGCAAAACATATAGTCTTGTAATCAAAGCCCTATACATGTAACAGCAATCCATAAAGAAGCAGTATCCAGGGCGCAACTCAGTGCTTTTTTATAGGTCCACTGAAATCCTCCGTAAAGCATCACCATAATAAGGGTTTTAGGCGTCCATGCTGAACAGATTTTCACTTGGCCCTTTGTGTCGGAGAATCTCACCTGGTCTTTGGAGTGGGGGCAGAGGGGAGGAAACCTTCCTGCCCTGACTATGGAGAGACAGCCTTCCTCTGTAACCCACTCTCATTCACAGACATCATTCATGTGCAAATCATCCTTGGACCTATTGTTCACCCACTGCGCTTTCAGATACTTGCTGAATCAAGTGATACATGCAATGGCAGGGCTGAAGACATGTTCCATATAGTGAAAAGGTATAATAAGACTTAATAATAATAATAAGCACTCACAACTAGAACAATAGCCAAATTATTTTTTTTGTGTAATACTAATAAGGCTTTCTCTTTGTTTATTTTACATTGTACGCTTTCTCCAGCATGTTTGCTGACAGGATTCGAAATGACTGTTACCGTGCTTGGAGACAAAAGTGACACATTGAATGGTTACAAGTCTCACAACCGTGTTAGCAGCTGGTTGGCTTCCATTTTGGACAAGGTGTATGATGCTTGGCTACATTTTTATTTTGCAGTAAATAATGAGTAACTCAAAGAACAGAAGATGAATTCACTTAAGTCACGGTCAATCATTTTGATTAAAATCTTGAAAAGGTAAAGAAGTGTAGTATCTTTGCAGCATTAAAATAACTTAAGGGTCTCTATGGTGATTGAGTGTGGCAATTATAACAAGACAGATGCTGTTAATTATGACAGACTACATCAGTGAATGACGACTAAAAGCCTTAGAAAACACCTTACTGGGCTAAAGCTCTTTGTTAATGAAACATAAAACAAAACATTGTTGGTAACATTTGAACAAATAACAATGTTTTACACATAATGAATCAGATGCAAAAGTAATTACAACAGAACAGGATTTAGGGGAATATAACCATATTCAATATTTCATCATCTGTAAAAGAAAAAAAACTTCCAATTACTGATCCTGTATTGAAGTTTGTATCTCAAAGTCCTTTTGCTTTGATGTTGTTTTTCATGACAAACATTTTGACATGTCACAGTAGGAAAAGCAGGTGTAAATAATCAAACTTAAGAGTCAGGGAGGGATCATGAAAATCGATGCAGTAAGTCCTCTGTGGACAATGATTATGTATTAAATGCCATGCCTATATCCATCAAATTGTTATTTACAAAAGTGTTGCATCAACAGAGCAAGTGACTAAGATTGCCATCCCTGCACCCATGACACCAACATGACCAAAAGGCAAATGTAATAATATGTTGTACTCATGTATATTGCTTTTATTTACAAAAAGAAAAACTGCAAACACTGTTATTTAGAGTTTGATACTTCCTGTAGATTAAAATAATTTAATGGTGTTACAATTTCACATTGAAAGGGTATCCCGTATATTTTTGGCGATAAGGAAACCAAATGGGGCGTAGCTGCGGATAAATTGTTGCAGTTCAAGGCACTACAGCACGACACATGAAACAAAAGCCTTGGAGACTCAATTAAGGTTTGCAAACTGACTTATTTTCGTTCCGACAAGGACAAATTCATTCATCCTTGGCAAAGTAAACATTTTACCAACAACTCTGTTGATCAGTGGAAAAGATTGTTTAACTCTATATAATGGTGGCTGATCTCTTTGAAAAAGCCCAAGCTTGTGTAATCAAAAGCACAGCCTTTTGTCTCTCTAACACACATACCAAAGAAGGTGCTGAGGAGGCCACATCAGAATGAATGAATGAATATTTAATTGAGGCCTATTGAGGCAGAAGATCAAAATGGCCTTGCTCTTAATGATTATTCAGTGATAAAAAAATAAAAGTAGGCTCGGGGAGAATGGAAGGTGCACATTCGAGAGCCTCGGCTTGTCCAGCAGGCAGGAATATATTACACAAACATGTGAGAGCAAAACCCTAGGCCAGCAGATGAATGTGTTTAACTTTCCCACTTGCTTTCATGCATGTGTACCCCAACTTCAGACAATATTAAAATCTTACTCGAACAGAAATCCATGCATAATTCCCATTTTAAAAGCACAAAGAGGATTGGCAGACTTTTCAAAAAAGAAACCAATACTAGTTTGTCATGATTACTCATGCATGGAACGCATGGAATCGACTAACATGGAGGGATACATGCACTATTTCTGATGCTAGTTGCACAAGTGTCTTGGGTTAACAATTCAGACACATGCAGGAGACGAGAATGCAAGACACCAATGAAAGAACAGTGACCCCTTCTTATTGGAAGTTGTCTGGACAAAAAGCAGGTCAATCGGGCTTGTAAGGGAGCAAAACCCTCCTCTCAACTTTCCAGACACTCATGGCAGCAATTGGTGAGGAAAAAAAAAAAAAAGGCTGAATTGATGTGGACTGAACACGAATGGCTTTAAGCTCAGCACTTGATAGCATGCCAGACTGAAAGGAACAGGCTTGCATTCTCATAAAACAAGATTTATTGCGAGCTCACATTCAAAAGTATATTTATTTGTTTTTGTGTATCATGTAACCTTGTCCAGTCCTAAATCTTTGTTCCCACAATTCTATCACTGTACTTTTTATGTACAACACCATATTTCTGAATAACATACCATACATCAATGACACCTCATGTCTACTCACTGTACTGTACATGCTGCACAGCTAATGTAATGCGATTTGACGAAAAATACTGTGTCAGCGATCTAAATTATCACTATAAACATCAAATTTGGCAGCTACAAGCTACAACTAGTTTGGTCTATAAAATGTCAGCAAATAGTGAAAAAGAGCCCATGATGTGATATTCAAATGTCTTGTTTGTTTTATCCCAACAGCAGTCTAAACCCAAAAGACAATTCCACATTTAAGAATCTCTCAATTTATGATCAAGCTTGTAGCCGATAAGCTTGATGTGTGATTCACCTGTTATAGCACCACTGAAATGTTGCCTGTCGTCAAACAGCCGACGCGTTATTTTTTACAAACACTGTAGTTGTACATCTAACAAAGAGCTGCATAGTGTCAGACCTTGACCTTTATTAAATACGGTAGCTGTGGAGCTCTATGGGCACATAAAGGCTCATAGCATTTAGAGGAAACACGAGATGTAGTCACATGTTGCCGATAGTCATGGTTGTTGTGCACGTCATTGCTGTGCTTTCTCATTTGGGTAAAAATGCAGAGCATCGTGGTAAACACTACATTACAAAGCTAAAGATATCGCTTCAGAAATGAGCTCACTGATCCCAAAGGTCACTCTTAATGGTTGCTGGTTACATTTTGAGGCCATTGATGAAGAAAAGCCCACATAAGAGATTTAAAAAAAAAAAAAAAAAAAAAAAAAAAAAAAAAAAAATCTTTAGGAAACTTGAAGTGTTCAGGAGCAAAATGAAATAAGAAGAATTAGCTCCACATTGACATCACACAAGTGGTATTGTAGGACTATCAAGAAAAATAAATTTGTTTTCCATCCTCCCTCACTCTTTATACAATCTGTATCTCCTCACAATAAACAAGGATCACCTTCACAGAACCACTGCCGTAAGAACCGAGCCAAGCTCTAACCTAGACATGATAGATCAAGTAATGCAGACACTGCACGGACCCCTTAACTGCAAGATAAAAACTTCCACGTCCTCCCATCTGACTACACGCGCTCTGAGGAGAATGAGCTGGATTTCATCCTCATCGTCTCTCTGGCACGGAATCAGAAAAGTGCCTTTTTAAAAATGTTATTGTGTTAGTACACATTAGTATAATATAACTCCCGCTTCCACCGTGAGCTATCTGTCGCACACAAGTATCTGTTGACATGCTCCTTAACATGGATATTATGTTAGGGAGCCTTTTAGCAAACTCCAAATTATTCTGCCACAGTCCCTTTTCTGTGGTGGGTCAGGGCTGTCTGAAGCCATTATTGGTAATGAATGTGGAGTCCTAATTTAAAAAGGTTCAGGCATGTAAAGTCACCTAAAGCTGACTAATGGAATCCTGCTGACACTGAATGCCAGGGGCTTTTACCACATCCCAGAATGGCAGATTTGGAAATTTACACTACAGACATAATGAACTAGGAATGTAAACTTAGGAATGTGGCCTCCCACACAGTAGCTCCGAGTTATTAATAGATACAGAGCGCTCAACGTGCTGCAAAATGATAAATTGCAGAAGGCTATTCTGTGGTTTCAGCAACAATCTGGCTGCTTGTGACTCATTTACACAATAATACAGAGGAATTTAGACGTGCGTCTTTGTGGGCATCAAAGAAGGAGCTGTGAAAATATGTGTGGAGCGTTTGTTGGGCGGTTCTAAATATTGGGAGTTTGTTAGCGCTGCAACACTTTGTGCCCTGGGAGATGGGCCTCTTCAGCAGGTTCACAGGTCGCACAGCAGCGTGCAGAGTGGCCATTGTGCTTTGTCATTTCACAGGTGACTCATATCAGTACACTCGAGCATGCTGGAGGTAGAGCACTCGGAGATGCTTGCGGCATTCAAAATGCATGATTTTCAGCCTAGTGCAAACAAATCGCTTTAAAAGATCAGTTTAATCTATTTCGAGCTGTTATTATGAGCCAGGAGAGTTGTTCAGATAAAGAGACTGAAGCAGGGTTAACATCAGAGTGTTGGACAACTCTTCACGCACTTTACCCAGCGTGAGAGCTGTCAACTTTATTATTTGTTTTTTACGATACAGCGTGCATATGATTTACAATGCAGATCACTAAAATACTGGTCAGGGGGGTGAATTACCGCGAGCCACACTGCCGGAGACTGTGCAGCAGAATAATGTAGATCATTTCAGAAAACATCTGCGGGGAAATATCAGTCACAGAAGCCATCGATGTCGTCGTTGTTTGTGTTGAAAGGTTGAGGACGCAATGCTGCTTCAATCTCCGAGTCGCTGTCATCTGAGTGCCCACAGAAAGCTATAGGTGGAGAGAAAGAAATACGAGATACGTTATTAGAGCAGAATGTTTACCCTTCCCGGCTTTAAATGAGATGTAACCTCTTACGTCATCTACATACTTTCTTTCTCCACTTAATTCTGCGCTTTCTCTATAAGCGTTCCAGGATGAAGACACTGAAGCTAAATCATACCTTGAGTTTGACTGCACTATGAAAATCTTAACATTCCACCTTTTAATACAGCCTGATAATATGCATTAAATCTATGTTCTGTTCTGTCAATACAGATGAGAGTGTAGCACTCATACATTAAGATTCAACTGCTCAAGCCGTATTCAGAGGACTGTCACTTTTTATCTATTTGGCAGCTCAGGTCTAAAGACATTGCTGTGAGTCTATTCAATCTATAGAGCAGTGAAGTGAGAGAAACTGTGATGCAATCCGACACCAGTGGTCAACTGCAACGTGCCTCAACTGGAACCAGACACTATGTAGATATGTGTTGATAAAACAAATATATATATAATAATTATCCAACAATGTAAATGTCGAAGCAAAGAACATTGTCTGTCTGCTCTCGTTAGAATCAACAATAATCTCTCAGGGGTTCTGTAGAGCAGCATTTTAAGGTTTGATCAGTAACACAGCAGAGCCAAAGGAGGACTGTGTTAGTCATCTATTGGAGGATTTAGGTCCTGCTTGCTGGCAACATAAATCTAAGCTTTCAGCAACCTGGATTTGTCTTCAAGGTCAATTATTATTTACACATCCTCAAAAAGGGCAGAACTGCATTTACAGAGAAATTTAATCAAACTGTTAGTGTTCTCCCGTGGCTCAACATTCACCAAAAATGCATGCCAGTGACCGTATGAACATGAAATTGACATTTTTTTTTATGACACATGCAATTGAAATGACTTTGTCTATACTCACCTGTGGACTGTAGAGTAGTGTGAGCTTTTGAGTTCCTGGAAACACAAGGACAGTTATTAGCCTTGTAGTTATTACCTCTTTTTTTTTTTAAAGAGATTCTATTTTACACCCAAAAACAACCAAAAAAAAGGAAAACAAAGCAGGCAGACGGTGCAGCAGAGGGAACTTCCTTGACTCCTGTTCTAATTGTGCAAAAGGTCTTCCACAAGGCCCTCTTTATTCAAAAATAGTCCCAAAGGCAGGGTTGCCAGGTTCCCATAGCTCTGATGATATCGCTATGTAAATGTGTGACCTCCAAAAAGGCTTTGATCTACCTCAATGCATATGCAATAAGGCCCCCCCCCTCCATTCCACTTTTAAAGGCCTCCTCTTTAATTTACATCATCACAGAGCCTATTCAAGAGCCCACAATATAGCCTCATCATCTCCCAGGTTAGCTTACATATCCATATGGTTTATTTGTTTGGACCTTCTATATTGGAGCTGTGTTGACGCTTTTCTAGGAAATGGGAAGAGGACAAAAAAAAAAAAGATGCAGAGTTTTCAGCAGATGAGCTCTGGCAAAAAAAAAAAAACAAAAAAAAACTGTTGAGCGCCTCCATCTGCATCAATTCAAACCCATGACCTCTTTGATTGTCATACTCTCAATCTCCTCCTCTCTCCCTCCGCTAAGTCTTGGCACATGTGACTGTACATTGAGTATAAGGAGCAAATTACTCTGGCTGCGTTCCAATTGCTGTCTTCCAAACTATATATTCCTGCTTTGCACCACTCAAGGTAGCATGCGAGAGAACCAAAAAAAATAAATAAATAAAAGATGCAACTCCCATTCCTAACTGTGAACAGATTGCTTGGTGCTAAAAGCAAAATATACCATAATCATTAGAATATACCCTTTATATTCATATGCTGAAGGGGCTTCCTACAGGACATTTGGATGATTCTTGCATCTGTTCAGACAACATGCTGAACCTCAGGTGCTTAAAATGCTAGCAAATCAAAGCAGAGGCTGAGTCAATGAAACGGTGCCAACAAACGGAGAGCAAAGACACAATGACCGATAATCGGCCTATCTGCTTGCAAATGACAGTGTTTTGTTAAAATAGAGGATTTTGTTTGGCAAAATATGTCCAAAACGATGGTGGGTATTGTTATCCCTAGACTGCACTATGTTTAAGAACAGCAAATGTGAGCTCTTCTTACTTGGCAGAATCGTTTCCTATACTGCCCGTACTACACTGACAGATGGCCACCAGAAAGAAAATATAATCATAGTTGTTCTCGCGACTATAAAGATTCCAAATATTTTGTAAAAACTATAGCTCAAAAGTCCTGGTATGTTGAAAGATTATGGAACAGGCTGAGGGTGTATAGTAAAGTGAGGAATATATATATGTATCAATATTTTAAAAAAAAGTCATCCACCTGCTATCCACATTCAGCTTTTTAAAGTGAATAGGAGATAAAGTACAGACGCTGAAGCACAACTAAACCACTGCATCCATTTACAATAGATCTCCACCAGACCCCGCAGCAGCAAAAACACAGCAATAATATACACGATTACTTCCTCTCCTTTGCCACAATAATAGCTGTTATGGAGAGTAAATTGGGCTTTTCTTTTCTTGAACTCCCCCCCGGGGATGGGAATAGTCTATCAGCTGTTCCACTTCAGTGAGGGACAGGGCTGATTTCAAGACAGGGCTATTACCATAGAGAGCCCGATCTGGATCTGACCCCACCAATCTAATATTCCGTTTCCATAAACATTTATGCCAGTTCATCTTCTGCTGAGTTTCCCTTAATTGAGGCAAATGATCTGAATATGTAAGACTGGGCTGGCCAGTGTTTTACGAGCTCTAGACAGGTAGACTGGTAAAATGAAGCACATTACAGCTATTGTAATGTCTTTTTCCCCCCCCCAAAGCCTCGCTCACTCTCTTTCTCCTTCCTTTACAATTCATATTGTTGTTTATAGCGGGAGTCCACAACAACCTTTAAAATTGTACGATGGGTTTCACACACAACTGGAGCTTGATGTCTGTGTATTTCCTTAATCAAACCTCCGTCTTGTTTTGTCAGTTTGCACCACACTGGTTTTCTAGGAGCTGAGTTAAAGCTCCTGAATTTACATATTTAGACATTTTCAAGGTCAGGTTGTAAAAAGACGAGTTATGCAGGTTCGTAATACAGTTGGAAAACAGAGGGAAAATACTAATTACACCAAAACCAGGACAATCATGTTACCACATATCTCTGGTACATTGTACGCAAAAACAGATGCACAGCTGGTCAAGAACTGTAAAAACGTGCCGCGATTGCCACTTAAATGCAAGACAATCTGATTAAAGTCCTTTTGAGACGATTCTCGGTGTAGCACGCTCCATTTTTGTTCTTTGCCACAATTTGCTTGGTTTGCTCCTGAGAGCAGCGTCCCGATTCCGTTTCACCAAATCATTTGCGATATCTCTATAAGGTATATCTACTGTGGAGCAAATACACACTAACTACACTAACTAATTTCTCACAAATACAAGTGTGGTCCGTTGAGATTACTGTTTTCAACTGTGTCAAGGCAGACCTGTTCAGCCTAAACGACGTGCTGTACATAACATTTTCATGTGCTACAGTTAAAGTAGCAGACAATTCAACTTATAAAAAGGCTGCAATCACACATCTGATCTAGGTTTACTCTATAAAAGAATGTGTCCAGTGCTGTAGCTAGACATTGACCATAAATATCACATGGACAAAGACATCTTCATACAGAACATAAGTCATTTTCAAGCTAGACTACAGGCTGTTGCTTGGACTCACTGACTTGTAATCCTACAGTCACATTAGGGAATGTGAGGACTGACAGAGGAAATAATGCTTACCAAGCATTTAATACAACCCTGCACACGCAGATAGCGAGAAAACTGCTTTTATTTACCCTGGCTTTTTTATTTTTTTATAAGCTCCTGCCACCCACACACAAATGCTAATAGCACAATAGCACTTTTGCACAGCGGTGCTTGTCTAAAGGTAAAGGGAGACCCATCACCTCATCATTCCCATCAACTCCTACTCCCATCCCAGCTATGACCCCCGCAGAAACATTGTTTAGGCTCCGTTTAGATGTACTCTAACAGGCCTGAATGGTAGCAGGATGTAGCGCTCACTGAGGGCAAACAGTGAGAGGCAACTGTGAGTGGGCCCTCTCTAACATGTGAGTGCTCTCTGCTGGCAATGAGTGAGTACTGCAACTTAGAGGAAGAGGTATCGGGGCCAATGACTTCAACAGAGCGCCGCTCTCCTCCTGACTGGTGGCAGTCTAGTGGAGACGGCCAGTGCAAGGGGTGGCTGAAGGACAGATCATCTCATGTTACATTTTGTTCATGCACCATAACCCCTGTGGACTAACATAGACCGGCTTGTCCGACACATACACACATCTGCATCTAAAAAATGCGACCATGTTAGTATAAAGAGCAAACCAACAAAATGCCCTTAGAAATGACATCCTAGTAAATTACAGCAGATTTCAAAATTCATGATTATGTCTGTCTATTGTCCTTGTCTAACAGCCTGCAGACAGATGAAGAGCAAATACATTTAAAAAGCTTACTTGAGTCAATAATGTTAAGATAAAGCACAGAAAGTGTTTGAAAGCCAACTTGTTTGTTTTAATAGAGCAATCTTTACTGGTTTGAGGTAGCTTTTGTGGGACAGTGACCTCCTCTGGTTGGAGCCTCTCAATGCTCCCTCTCTCTATAACCTCTGTCATATTCTTTGGTCCAAACTGAAGGAGATCAACTCATTTATTGTCAAATGTGAAAAAAAAAAAGAAAAAAGAAAAACGTAGTCAGTACTATTCTCCAAAAACAAACATTCTGAGATGCTGCCACGTGATATTGCCAGTTAAATTGTTTACATGTGTTTCCCTTCATTCACCACTGGATTTCAGAACAGGAATACGTCTTTCACTACCTCTTTGTCCGTCACTGTCTCTCTGTCTCCCTCTATCTCCCGCTCTCTCCCTCTCTCTCTCTCTATGTCCCCTCCCCTCCAGTCCTTTCTCTCAGCTAATGTCCCTCTCACCCCTCCTTCCCTCCTCCCAGTGAGCTGTCAGAGATCCACACATCAGGGGGAGAGAGAGAGAGAGAGAGAGAGAGAGAGAGCGAGAGCGAGCGCGAGAGCGAGCGCGAGAGAGAGAGAGCTTCTGATTTTGACATTTTGAGTGATTTGAGGTTGAATGCTTGAGCACATCCTGTTGTCCAAGGCAAAGCTGTAAACCACTAATTGTTGAGTCAAGGTTTTTTGTCAAGCAGGCACTAGGCACAACAATCATCACACCGGCTGATAGCTGGAGGATTTTGTTTTGTATGTGTGTGCCTGTGCACATGTGTTCAAACAGGTGGGGGGGGTGGGGGGGTTTAAAAGAAAAGAAGAAAAAAAGAAAAATAAGAAAGGAGTGGCATCTGAAATGCCTACAGTAGAAAGGAGCACAATGATTCTTTGCACCAGAGGAAGCAGTGGCATGCACTCGCACACAAAGGGGAACAAGTGGTCTTTACATGGAGTGCAGCTGCTTATTAAGACTCACTCCTTCGTGCATTATTCCTTTCATCCCCACTCAACCACAAAGTGATTTTACTTTGCCACTCACAAAGACAGCAAAAGATTTGTAATGGACAAATCAGTCGCTTCCCCACGAGTTATAATACAATAAACAGCACATTCTATGAAAGTATCTGACTGAAAAACACTGTGTGGGAGAGAGCAAGGAGGAGAGGGGGGGGGGTGGAAATAAAGAATATGAAAGACCTCAATTCTCTCCAACGCCATAATAGTGAAATGAGCACATATAAATGTGTTAAGAGTATCTCTTTGCATCTTGTATAGACTGCATGTATTTAATCTGTAAAGCTTATTAAGGCCCTAGTCATTGCTATGCAAAGCAGCACCCAGTGCTTTTCTCTCGCTTTTCAGCCTAGTGCAGTGTTTGGCCAATAGGACTGGCCCCCCGCCTCTCATTCTGCATTCATAACATGCAACATTTGCACAATGTATCTCTCAAAGGCCCTGAATAGAAGGCCTTAATACTCATGTAAACAACTGCAAACCAATTACTTAATGAATCGGGCCCACACATAATGAGGAGCCTCACAAAGGGCTATAAATGCATTTTTTGCACCAAAGCCTCTGCTTTAAACTACAATCCCTCCGCTGTAGTCCAGGCTTAACTGGCAAATCATAATTATTGTCTAAGACAACAGAGAGGAAGCCATTTCTGTATTTTGAGTCCAGCTCCATCCTCCTTTTGATGTCACTCATCAGCTAGCTGACAAAATAAAGCAAATAATTAACAAGTGTGGGGGGGGGGCAAAGGAAAACACAGGAAGACAGAGAGGAAGCGGGGCAAGTAGATGGAGAAGGGGCAAAAAGAGAGAGAGAGAGAGAGAGACACAGAGAGTGTTATGCTTCTGCTTAAGTGCAGGGCTTCCAGACCACTCGTGGAAGCTATAAAGTGCAAGAAGTGACTGCGGTAATTGGAATGCTTAAATCTGAGCGTCCAGGAAAAGCAAAGAGAAGACGGGGGGGGGGGGGGGGGGGGTTGCATGACCAAAGAAAAGATTATGGTCACGGTGACTGGTCGACACCTCCTTCCTAACCCTAGTGAGATTACAGCGTCAGGCATGCATTACTACCCGTTCGTCCAATTTTGCTTATGTCCACAACTTGTGTCTCATCACAGATCACATCGTTCTCTGTTTCTGTCATTTTTTTTTGTTTTGTCCTGCAAATTTTGTTTAATCACATATAGTGCGGGCATTCCACGCGCATTAATGACAACAGGACAGGCACCACCTGAGAGGGTCTGGTGCTGAAATTGGCTCATGTTTATTAATTAAAGAGGGTGGTCACTGGGGCTGGCAGTGGCAGACATCAGCAGCTATGAAGAGCCACAATAGAGCCAGCCCATTAGGCCCTTCCCTGGGCTAATAGGCAGACTGGGAGCGCCTGCTTGCCAGGCCAGGGAGATACAGACTTCAGCCCTTGTGTCAGCATGGTGCCCAGTAATCACATGAAATCAGAGAAGATTATTCCTCATAACGTTTACCCAGCCATTACTGCAGCCCAAATGGGTTCGCAGTGAAGAGGTGCTCTGAGGACCCGACACGCAATTGCAGATTTGATGAAGTCGCGTTGATATTCAAATGTAGCCGCGGCGGTGTTAGCTTCCACCGAGCTATTTATCATTAGATCTTCTTTTCCAGCCCACTTACGGCTCTGATTTGAGAAGCCTAAATGCTTCTTCGAGGGTGAAAAATGAAAAGGACATTTGTCCTTGTCAACACTTGAGTCTCCTCCTTCCAAAACAGTTGTCCCTGATTCTCTTCTTGACATGATCTGTTTGCCTTCTGACGACAAGCCTGACACCAGCGAGATTATGACTCCCAATTTATTTTTTGTGGTGTCCGTTTTTGTTTTTGATTTCTAAAACCCGGCTGAAGCCAGCAAACGGTGAGTGAGAGGGGCTTTAGGGGCCTTTTGTCTTTGTAAGCGAGTTAATGGGTGGCGCCCCCTTGATCTTATGGAAATGAACAGGGAATTATGAGAGCGGCCATGCAAATGTACATCAACCACTTTGGTGTCTGGTGGCCCATTTCCTGTGGCCCGTTGAATAATAACAATGTTCTTACCGAGGGTAAGGGTCTTGATGTGAGGAGCGTTTGGCCCTCCCCAGGTCCTCTTCATGGCCATGATTTATTCCTTAAAAGAGCAAACAGGGCCAGATAAAACCATTTGATTTGGACATCTCATCACAAGCTAATCTGAAATGCATATTAACGTAAAAATTTATGGTAAGGCTGATGAGGGGCAAAGACTACTGTATGTATCTCAATCTTGGTGTCTTGACATGCACACTGATATCTATGTTAAGTGGTGAAGTCCGTCATTGCTAAAATAATTAGATTACGAGCCAAAACAAAAGGCTGAGAAAACCTGGACTGATTGCTTTTAGCTTAAATCTATGAGCACAAAAATGATGGTCCTGCTGTGATGTCATTATGTGAGAACATATGGCCAGTGTTGACCGATGGTTAGGCTCCCGTTGCTCGCTAGTTGCCTGGTAGAGTGGCCCGCATCCCTTACCTGAGAGGCCATCGTCCTCCTCCTCCTCCTCTTCAGAACTCTGCAGCCTTTCCTGCATGGCTGATTGTTTAAGTAACTGATAAGCTTTTGTCTCTGTTCAGGGACACACACACACACACACACACACACACACACACACACACACACACACAGAGAGAAAAAAAGTCACTGTCAAATATTTGCTTAAAACCCAGGTTTCCAACTTTCAGAGGTTTCTGTGTTTGATGAGACAACACGCTTCAGTAGCCGAGTCTTTTGCTCTCACTGCTGGACGGAGTGAGGGGGAAAACACAGTGCTCAATCAGCTAAGCTGTTGATTCTAGCCTACAGTATGTAGCAACAGTTTCCATGAGACAGCGATCGGCATCTCACATTATCGCAGCATCCCCTACCAGGACGGCAATGATTGATTTTCTGTTTTAAAAACACTCATAATTACTTTCCGGCAACACTAAAGTAGGTACCATATTCGAGAGGAGCAAAGAGACTGTACTGGCAAAAAAACAAAACAAAGCAGAAGTACATAATAAATAGGCTGTTGTCTCAATGATGTTGCTGAAACACACATATCAAATCAAAGGAGAGGGAAACATTGTGCTCTTGAATGACCAAATCCTAACATGCTTTACCTGGTTTGTCAAAAAAAAAAGTGCCAATTTTAGTCATGTTCTAAGAAAACATATGATATATACAGTGCTATTCCACCCACAGCACGTTATACAGGCATTGCTTTTACATGAAGTCATGAAAAAAAAGAACGTACAGACATGCATGCATTGGCAATTACTATCAGTACCAAGGTCACGGTATTTGATTGTAACATTGATGTCGCTCGCCCCAGCAAACCCATTCCCTCGTAAAATCTTTTGTCATGTTTTCTTTTTTAATGGCGATGGCTCTTTTGATTAAGTGTAGCCATTTGAAACTGGACTCATTTTGCTGGCTGTGCACCTTAGGGATGCAGGCACATGAAACACCCAGTAGGCCATCGGATAGCCATGGGTAATATAGGGTTGCTTTACATTTCAGAGGTGCGGCTTAGGGATGGGCACACCAGCTGCTTCCAGGATGCCTTCACATCTAGTATTTTTCAAGTCCAGCCTTTTCCAGAGCATTGTTTAGAAGATAATGAGAACCGATGACAGATCTCTTGCGCTTCCCACCCCGGCGTCCTGACAATTAAAGCGGCGCATTATGCCGGGCGGCGAATTATCAACTTTGCCGGAATGCCTCAGGCCAGGTTGAAAACATAGCTAGTGTTTTCTCGGAGATAATTAGAGAGAACTAGCACAGCTCTTCAGGTGGTACTTTGACCCTGGATCCACCTTGATCATCCTGCCTCAGCCAGTGTGTAAAAGAGCCCATTATTCACTGCAGTGGGAAGAAAACAAACCACAACATAAGGACAGTGTGAATGCTGGGGCACCGGCGATGCCTTTTTACCTCTAATAGGAACACTTTCCACAGGGCTTTCGTCCTGGCTGTCCTCTTCAGCACTTTGTAGTTCTGTAAGAAAGGGAAGCGCATAGTGAGAAGCAGTGGCAGGGAGGACGGGAGTCTCGGGACAGCAATGGGAATGGGGGGGGGGTCTTTCTTTAGCTCTGAATAGAAGCCTGTAGGAAAACTGGGCCGTGAGGGATTAATAAAAAAGGCTCTATGGTGAAATTGATTTCTTTCATAAAAGCAAAGTTTTAGTTCTCTGCAGAGGTGTGGTGTGCAAAAAAAAAAAAAAAATAGCAGCAGTCTACATTTGTTAGTGTTAATGGTCTCGTTTCATATTGCTGTGCAAAGACAGACAATGTGGGATGTTTTGGACATTTGTGGGATTCTACTGGTAACTGTAACAAAAACACTCGCTGAGGGGAGTTAGTTTTTCTCTGCTAGACAATGAAACCATTCCTCCGTAACAAATAACCAGAACCCAGCTTTTTAATATTGTAGTCCAATTAGAATGCTCCATGGCTATTTCAATACTAATAATCTTTAGTAACCTTGGATCTGTTGCTTCTGTATCGGCCTGGCAGGCTTCACATCACCGTCAGCCAGGAGAGGAGGAGGACCACACGAAGAAGACAAGTCACTCTCGTCCTCTGCTGAGGGGCACTCCTCACTGGACCGGGACACAAGTGTCCTCAGCAGCACTTTGGCCTGTGAGCGGCACAAATTAAAACCACACTCTTAATTGTTCCCATTTTGTGAAGGAAGTGTCAAATTGAACTCTCGCCGATTAGGCAAGTCATTTACTTTGGCCACGGCTGCTCGCACAGAGGTGCAGCCGCGGTGCCTGTTCAAACGCCAAGAGAAATTAACTTCAAATTCTCTCACTCGTTTAACTAAAAAAAAAAAAAAAAAAAAAAAAAAAAGATTATTTCGCACACATTCGCTCCCGCTCTCACTCTCAATCACACTTTTTTTTTTCCTCCCTCTCTTCTCATCCATGAGATTAGAGAAGCGCCTAAAGAATGCAATCACCCTGGCGTTAATGTGCAACACGTTCCAGATATCTCCCCTCTTGGCTGCGAGAATTGAGACAAACTGCTCTCTTCCTCCCTCTCCAGCTCATTTTTTTTAATCTCTGGGGAGATGAGGATACACAATTAAGAGGAGCTGTTCCGGGAGATGAGGAGCAGGGAGATGCCACACACCGATTTCCTTTCTCTCCCTTTTTCCCTCCCCCATATCAAATCCTGCCATCATCAACTCTCTTTCGTGATCAAAGACTGCCTCTCAGCCTCAGATGGCCATTTGCAACTTTTAATGAGCACTAATAGGGAGGGGATGATCAGGAGGATTTCGACAGTGGCAAACTTTAAGTACATTGTAAGTTGTTATCAGTGGGTCGCAGTGAAGATTGACAATGTACATGCTTTCATTTTCCTCGAGGGGAAGAGAGGCAAACACATACCAATCTGAGCTTGCCACTTGGTATTTGATGTTGCAGCACAATAAAAACCGTCTTGATCCTTGTCCCCGATATCGGTCTTTGTTCTTTTTTTAGATTTAGTCAAATGTACCGTGGGTTGAGGGCTTTCGCGGACCCAGTGCATTTTAAATATCAATGAATGCAACTGTTAGCACTTGAATATTCAAAGGACCTCTTTGAGTGTGTGCATGCGAGCTGCATGCTCCCATTTGTCGGAGTGGCCAGGCTGTGTGGCATTGCCTGAATGGAAATTTCTGTTTGCTCTTGTGTGAGGGGAGTAAGCTGTTGTGTGAGGGGACAGAGAGGAGCAAGAGAGAGAGAGAGAGAGAGAGAAATAATGGGAGAAAAGGAGAAATAGAGGGAGGGATAGAGAAATAGATGGAGTAGATGGAGGGAGAGAGATAAAGGGGAGAGAAAGATTTTCACTCAGGCTTTTCCTGATGCACTTGGACAAAATGATGTAGATGGCAGTGTCTTTTGTTGGTTCATATTTTAGAGTAGCTCTACAGTCTCCCTCTTAGCCTCTCTCATTGCGTTGGGGACACTGGAGCAAGACCTCCGAGCCACAAGAACCCCGACCAAGATGAGTCCGCAGAAAATTATAACATGAAAACCTGCATGTGTATCCTGCAGATAGAATGGTACACCTTCTGAAAAAAAGTCGGATTCTTGACAAATCTCTTAACATAATCTTTGGGTTTTAAGTGTCAATATGCAATTGCAATTGCTTTCTTTGTTTAATTGATCTGCACAAGGTCAATGAGAGGGAAATCTAAAATAATCTTGTCCGTTGTGGAGAGGGTCCCGATGGCTGCCTCATCCCATCGGGACCCAGCTGACGGCTATACTTTTGGCTAATGCCAAATTAAAAGCAAGTGTTTCTCACATGAATACGCCACGTGAGATGAAAGAAGCCAAGCAGAGGCTGTAATTTGCGATTAGCGCTTGGGTCAGGGTTTCCCTTCTGTCTAGGTCAACGTGTGGAGCAATCTGATGAGTCGGCAGGCAGGGCTTGGTTTCAAACACCAGACACAAAGAGGGCACTCAGTACCAACTACAGCTCTCTTTAAAAAAACAAAAAAACATGCAAAGAAACAAAAACACAAGCCTTTTTAGAGAAATGAAGAAAAAAAGAAGGCATGTCACTACAATCATATGTGTGTGTGTGTGTGTGACCTCCTATTTGTGTGTGTGTGTCGCGGCAGTGTGCGTGCCTCCAACGCTACCTGGTGGCTGTAGGTGGCATGGCGCTCCAGCAGCAGCGGCGTGAACAGCTGGACCAAGCGCTCAGTGCTGAGGACATGGCGCTCCTTCAGCAGAAGGGCGTGCTTGAACCAGCGATCCCACAGCCGAGCGGCATCGGGAGGGAGGCTGGCGCTGTGGTGAGGGTGGGGGTGGTGGCAGAGAAAGAGAGGCTGTCTCACTGAATACACAGTGGGATATCGGTAAATAACTTACAATTGCACCTCCTTACAGTGAGAGATGCTTTGATTATCAGGAAAATAGAAATGGCTTACAGATTTGACCATGAATAAAATGCTTTTTTTTTTCCCCCCATGAAGCTTTCTCCAAAAAGGCTGCTCGCCTAGTCCGTATTAACACTTCAGAAGATATAGAACACGAATGAATTCACGTTAAACACTGAATAGACACACAGCAATACAGCACCTGGTTGAAAACTAGACAAAAGGTCAAAGAGCCAACAGGCATCTCCACAGAAGAGAGAGGGAGACCGCCAGATGTGTTTCTTTGGATGGAGTGCAGAGCAGGGAAGGTCTCGGTGAAATCAATAGAGTAGTGAAGCAGAGCATGGATTTGGCTCAGAGTATTAACTACCCATTATCCAAAGGACTGGAAGTCAAAGATAGGGCATTTTAATTTACTCATGACATTCACCCATGTGGTGTTACCGCAGGAGGTGACACCCTAGATGACCTTTACATTTGTGGACAGGGGAGACTGTATCGAATGGCAGTGGTTGTGAGTGCGTGCCCTCTCCTGGTCCAAGAAAAAAAA
>NW_022280037.1:519681-556497 GCF_004355925.1 Anarrhichthys ocellatus | reverse complement strand
ATATATATATATATATACACACATATATATATACACATATATACATATATATACATATATATATACATATATATACATATATATACACACACATATTGTCTGAAAAGTGGAATTTATTTCCATTGTAAGTCTGGTCTTTGTCTCTATGAAAGGAAAGGTCTATTGAACCCCATTGACTCCGTTACAGCACTATTTATTAGAGTTCAAAATGTCAGTGTCTACCCAAAAGACACTGTATCACAACTATATTTGATCATAGAACTGCTTTTATCCTGGCATCTCAGAGGTTGCAGTTTGTCACAAACGTAACATAATGCAAAGTTATGTAACGCAACGTGAAAGCCAACACTAGTGATTTACATTGACATTGTGATTTACAATCCCACAATCACGAGCTTCATTAAGCTGGGGGAAAAAAAAAAAACTGAAAACACTGACATCGGTCGTTGGTTTTGGGTTCAGACGAACCAGGACGCCTTACCTTATTTCATTAGGCTCAGTGCTGGACTGCTGAGCACCCACTAGATCCTGTGGTAGCAGGCAGCCCTTTGCCGTGCTCCATGACAACCTCTGAAGCTCATGAAGGATGACTGCTCCACATGCTTCAAGGTCCTCGTCATTCAAGCCCGCTCCACGGTTACAAAGGCTGTCCAATATATAGAGAGCAGTCAGCTATTGCCATGGAGCCCCGGGCTCAGGCGGGTCAGGAGCACATGGAGTACATCCAGCAGCTGCTAACACTTCACACACGCAGTATACAAGCATGATCATACACACCAATGCACATGCACACTTGCTCACATAATATCACAGCAAGACTAAACATTAGACTGAGGGTCGTGACACGAGATGGCCACTCTCTTCACGAGTGGAGATTTTGTTGACATCATTTACAGCACTCGTGTTTGCATAGAAGGGGATAAGTGTAAACTGGGTTTAAAAAGGAAAGAGGAGCTTTCATTTCCCAGACATTTATCCGTACTTTACGACAAGAACTCCAATTATGGTAAATTAATCATGCTATGAAATATAAAAAGGCTTATGAAAAATAAGCCCAGTCTAATGAAACACATTCTCCATCCTCCATCTCCCTGACTTCCAATAACAATTCAATGGGGCGGTTACTATAACAATCCCATGCGTTTGAAAACCTCTCAGAAATAAAGACGTGTGCATGTTGGTGATGACACTTCATCTAAAGTGAGAGCCCTTGGCAGACGGATAATGTTTTCCCCGTCTGCACAAACCACTCCATGGCCGTCAAATAAATACACACAGCATTCCGTTTGGGGGGGGGGGGGGGGGGGGGGATAAGATTGTAGAAGTCGAAGTCGGAGGAAAGACAGGAAGGGTGTACCTGATAATTCTATTGAGTTGTCTTCCATCAATCGAAGAATCCGCGTACACACTGGTCCGTTCGCCGTGGAGTCGTCCTTCGATGTTGTCGAGCAGATTAAAGAATCCTTCCTGGCGGAGACTAAATACAGATTACCCATTAACGTGGTGAGAAGAAATACAAATGGAGGCCAAGTGATCGATTATCCTGCTATTTGTAGGTTAAAGGGAGAAAAATAAAAGAGGATTCACTTTGATCTGAAAGTCAGTGATGCGTTTTTCCAGGCAATTTCCTTGAGGGACAGTACTCAAGGACTGCTGGAGGAATCTGATCATTAGTACCTCATCATGGTACCTCCACATAACAGGACTTTTCAAAGCACGCCGATGATGCCACATGTAGCGACAGGTTGTGTGAGCTTGTAGAACTAGCTGCCGGCTGTTAAAGTAGAACTTTAAATAAGCTTTTATCAGTTAACTTCATCATAAATATGTAATATTATTATACAAAATAATGAAAATATTAATATTACTACCACCACCATCTCACATTAAAAGGGGAAAAAAAAAGTTCCAAAAAAAAGGGGCCTCAAAATGACTTCTTTTGGTTAGAGATTTACACTTTAATCTGGTCCTGTGTGAGGCTGCAAAATATTGGGAATTCATCTCTTTCTTGCGCATTAAGCTCTGGGTGGCCTTCATTCAATTCTCCCATGAAACCCCAAGCCGAGAGATCCTGAGCCCCCCTACATAAAAGGGGCCAAAAAGAATTTATGACAATCTGTAATGGGCTCCTGGGTTAGGGGTCAGCAAACAATTGCTCCCTCTTTTTTGCAGGTTGTTTCCTGGTAACATCCTGATTAAGCTGGCAGCTTGAATAATATCCATGACATTCTGTAGTGTGCAATCCGTCTGTGCTAAGTCCTCTTCAGTGAGGCTGAAGTAGCATAGGCAAAAGCTCCATCTTTTTTTTTTTCTCTCTCTCTCTCTCTCTCTCTCTCCCTTATCATCAGCATGGGCATTGAAATATTCATCTTTCTTTTTTCCACTTTATTTATCAACGCTCTTCAAAAAGAGACCTTTAGAGAGGGAGAAAGTGAATTAGTTTGTTTTTTCTGCAAAACCTCTCTCTCTCTCTCTCTCATTGTATTGTCGCCAGCTTTCATGTCAAGGTCCCCAACCTCACTTTAGATGCTGCCGTTGTCCACGCGTCGACATCATCAGGGGCGCATTGTTAGCTAGGAGGCAGAGGTCAGCCTCGCTGCAGCGATATTGGTCTGCAGCGTACAGTACGGGCTCCGCTGTGATTTATCACACGGAATGGTCTCATTGTTGAGTGATTGGTGTCAGAAAGATCTCCCCTTGCTGGCACAGACGGCAAATATATCACAAAGGAATGGAAAAATGTGCCACAAGTAAGAACACTTTGAGTGCAGTGGTACATTTGGGATATGTCCCACCACACTGTGAGCACGCAGTTTACAAAAGTACTGTGTGGCAATGTGCAATAACTTCACAGAGACGAGATAAACCCAGAGAAACCTACTGAGAAATCTTTGTAAAACAAAGAAATTAAAAGTAATGCCCTAATGACATTGCAGAACGTTTAAATCATTTTAAAGCCTATATAGCTTACGTTCCATCTCTCGACTTGAACTGGATTTTTTTGTGTGGCGTTCTTGCCACCAATGAGGCAGAACCATCCTGCAGTTCAGGGACGACATATTTGAGAGCAGGACACAGTGGGACCATTATGATGAGTCTGGAAGAAAAGACCTGGAGGATATTTCAGTCATGTACCCTCACTCACCCCAGCCATGCTGGAGGAGAAATATAATGGGATAATCTAATGAATTGCCAAGGCTTGTTTTTCCTGACTGTGAGCTGAATGGAGGGAGCGAAATAAACTCTAACCTTAAGAGAGAGCGAGGGAGAAAGAGAGGGAGAGGACAGAGCCTGGATGCTCTCTGAGCTTTACATCAAAGCCTCTGGTTTTCTCCTCATACACAGAAGCCCTTCGTGTTAACAATGAAAGCTGCAGCCCCCACCATCGTCTCCCCGGTGGAGGCTAACTGCAGCTCCTCTTGAGGTCACACTATGAACAGTATAGCAGACCACACAGAAACACATGTCACCAACATGCTAAACTTGCAGGGGAGAAAATAAAATCCAACTTTTGAACATGTCTTTACAACACACTCGAAAAATGCTCAGAAATATTGTGTTTGCTTTGAATAGCATTATTGTGAGCATATGTGCAAGTGGGTACTTCATCGAACAAATAAAATGTTGAATGGTAAACAAGCATAATGTACATAATCCAAGGACAGGAACAACAGGAAAAAAGGGACTGTCCCTGAGAATATGGTAAAGGTGAATATGCATAACAAAAATACTGTGTATTGTAGGGCAATTGAAGAAGCTCTGGGCGCAAACATTCACACAGGATTTTCTGTGGCTCTAACCCCATCCAAAATTATCCTTCAACTCAGAGGCCATCATCACGCTAAGGATGTGTGGCTGTAAGTGCTGTCCACATGCCCACCCTCCAGAACACTCTATGGTGCCACAAATTTCCTCCTCCACTGGGGACTTCCTGAGGTCTCTCAAGCAGAAAATTGCTCTGTTACAGCATTATCTTGGATTATGGCAATATTGTTGGTGACAGGTCCTGAGCTCTCCCTATAAGATGCATCACTGCCACCACCACAGCCGCCGCTGAGCCCCATAGAGCATGGCGGCATGGACCGTGACTCCCACAATCCCCTCTGTCAGCCTCTGATGTGATGGTGGCAAGGACTGTGCGGTGTCTTCACCTGCTCCTATCACTAACAGCCCTCTGTGGTTCAGCGTGGCTGTGCAGAACATTCTCCTTTCCCAGCTTGCTTAGCCTTAAATCTTAGGGGGGTGAGAAAGAAACACTGACTGTGTTTGTGCGCCTTTTAGGAAGTGTGCTGCCATAAAGCAATTTGTTAGTGTTTTTCTTCCACATCCACTTCCAGACAATGTACAGACGTCACACATACCGTACCTTTCCAATGTCCCCACTGGAGCTGAGGATTCACAGTTTAACTGTGGTGTGTTCTTGAACCCGTCGGAGTGGAGGGATGATTCAGGGCTGCGCCTATTGTGATCATCGCTCCCTCCAGAAGTGACTTTCCTCTCAGGTGCCACACCCTCAGGCGGATCCTCTTCCAGCTCAGATTGTGTCAGCGAAATGGACAGGTCACTAACACTGCTCTCCGACAACTGCACATCGGAGCTCGGTGTGCTGACGCTCCCGCGTATACCTGAATGTTAACACATGAAATATTTAAGTCAAGGCGGTAAAAAGATACTACGAGGTAATAAGCGAGCGGATAGCATTGCAAACCTGTTATATCCTGAGCTTCTTTTCCCAAAGTGGTTTGAGGCATGAAATGGCTGCGACCTCGCTCTCCGTCTTCCATTACGGCTGGCTGATGAGCCACCTCTCGGGAGTCAGTGTGTTCTGCAGGGGAATCGTCAGCCTTCATGAGTCTACTGCTGCTGGGAGACGGACTCTTCTCAGGCCGCGTCAAGGTCACCAGAGGTGAAGGTTCTTGTTCATCATCACTTCCGAAAGGCGCTTTGCCAGCTGCGCCTGTTAAGGCACAAATGGACGGAACAGATGGGAGCGCCGCCATCGTTCTTTCATGTTTGTCACTCAAATTACAGCCGTCGGGGGAATCGTTTGAGCCTGAAATGTCATCTGATAAATGTGCTCGGTTGCTGGCAGCATCCTCTCCGCCAACTCTGAAGTCCTTCAAAAGGCCACTTGGTAGACGTTCGCGGGAGTGCAAGCTGCGATTGGGTGAACGATGCAATGCTTGGTGTGAGTGTACACTTGTGGTGCCAGCTTCAGCGTCAGACCCTCCGGAGGTCTGGCGGCCCATAAAAATTACCGCTGGTGGTTGTTTAAAATCCCTAGCTGGGTTAGAGAGGGAGCTGTCCTGGTGCTGTATAGACACAGCTTCATCCTGCAAATATAGGAGAAGAAAAAAAATAAATAAATAAAAATCGATGAAATATATACATTTTTTGGCAACACAATTCCAATTACATTGTAAAAATAATATTTGTAAATAAATACAATTTTCGAAGACATCAAATTTCTTGCTTAGGTTGAATAAGCCTATTTTGAAAGATATTCGAGTATGTTAACATCCACTTTACGGATTTGAATAAGTATCTTATTTGGGCCAAGGTCAGAATTCTTTTCACAACATCTTTCAGAAGAATGTCTCAGGATCAATGTTTTAACTTTTCATGTTATTAGAAATCCTTTAGACAAGTTTTGATTCATGTCTGCAATGTCACCAAGGGGGTGGGGGTGGGGGGGGGGAGTGAAGCAAAAAAAAGCCTCCCTCCAAACGTAATAACAAAAAGCATGGCTTCTGTTTCTTTTCTGATAAGCGTCTTAAATACCAAACAGTTAGCTGCTTAATAACATTCCCTGTAAACCATGCAGCCTTGCCCAGCAGATCCACAAAGTAGGTAAAAAAAAAAAGAAAAAGAAAAAAGAGGAAAAGTTAATTTCTTGGCTGAGTGATTCCATCGGTAGCTGCAGGGCAAAGTAGAAAGTGTTTCACTAAAGTAGCAATTGATTCTTCTATCAATCTGCGGCACGCGTGTGCTCTTCCAAGGAATGTATTAAATATGAAAATCATATCCCGTTATCATCTGTCTCCAGCTTTCAGCCCGGTAAGCTTCCCTTAATGAATGCTGCAGCCTGAGGGACATGCACACTGCCAGCCAATGGCTTGTATGCATAATGGAGTGACGGTACCATTTTGCTCATTACAATATCGACAGGCTGACGGGGGTTTTTGCACACAGTTACAAGTGACTGCTCTAGACGGCATGCTCCAAGTTATTATGAGATGTCTTAGACATTTCATCTAAAAGAGCTTTAACTGCTTTAAGTGAAGGGAGAAAGCAGCTATGGACTTGAACTACATCGCTTGTACAGATGCACCAGCTAGGATTAGACACCTGTGCTACTGCAGATACACAGTTTAAATGTAGACTCCTCTACAGATTTACCAGGCATAATGTCTACTTGCCTTTGTTATTCTGAACCTGAAAACATAGCTTGATAGAACTGAGATTTGCATAAACATTTAAAAAAAGAAAAGAAGGTTCCAACAATTTAAAAAAAGCAAGTGCTACATAAGAAAGTATGTGTAAAAACACACAGGCGCATAAACACAGTACACGTGTAAAGTACATGATGTACAAATATGCTACTTCTAAACCTGAATGCTATTCAACTATTACCATACTAATAGTTTATGTCGCAGATATTTGCATTACCGTTGCTGCATCAAGCCCTTTCCCTATATTCTTCTTTGCTTCCATAAATCTGGCAATCTTTTTGAAAACGTCAGCCTGTAAGAGATGTAAAGACAGAATGATACGGAGATAAGAGTAAGATAAGAGCAGAAAAGTGACAGGAGGATGATAGACATAACATTTAACTGACGGTGTGACAGGCAAACCCCACTCTTCGTGCAAACACTAGGAATCGTCTGTTAAAACGCTGCGATAGTGTTGTAGAATATTATCTGCATGTGGTGTGAAAGCAGAGGTGACAGCATCGAGCATCAGTCAATCGCAGCGGGGTTTTTCCCAAGCGAGTGTCCTCTGTGTGGCTGCTGACACCCTTTAACATTTATCTGACCGGCCACAGACTAACTTACTGCCTTAATCCCAACTCCAATTAAAAAAAGCTAATGGCCATTTGAAGGGCACTTGGATTAGCTCAAACATGCCAGACCTTTTCATCAGAACAATGGCAGTTTACAGAAGCAGACCATTTAAAAAAAGGCCGCTTTCATGAATTCTCATTTGCCCACTCTTGTTTTTAAATGTTAACCAATACTAAGAAAGATTACACTGAAATTGTCATAAATGTATGCACCTAGCTTCACTTTACTCCCTGTCCATTTGAGGAATTTATGGTTTTCAACGCACCGAAAACATTTCGACAACAAAATTCAGGGTGACTTTAGACAATGGAAACAACGAGCAACAGGACCACCAAAATAACAACAGACATGTAGGACTCATAAAGCATCAAGAGGAAATAAACCAACTGCTTGAGGGGAGAGAATGACTAAACCTCTGGAGCACTTCAGAGTCTCTATATTGGGCAATTAACTCAGCGAGTCATAATTAGCCAATTTTGTTAATTTGATATTAAGCTGTCAAGCACTGTCGTTGAGTTTTAAGTGATAATCTGACTCGCTCATTGTTTTCCCCCTCGTTCATTTGCTTGTCGTGATAAATTGCACAGTTTGAGTGTTTACTGTTGTCACATCAAGCAATTGCAAGCAACTATTACTACTCTGTGTTAAATTACAGCACGGCATTAAGGCAAATGTGCATCCAACACATGCTATAATAATTAATATACATTCCTTACATAATTCTATTTTATTGTGGGTCTGTGAGTTTATTGTTCTTATTCTAAAGTCATGGTGTATTGTGTACAAATGTTTTTTTTAAACACACAGTATTCCAAAAATTAATAAACAATTAAATGCAATAAAATATTTTAGAGAAAAGTAAAATTTTGGAAAACTGTATAAACCTTGTAGGCAGGGTGTTTGAGAAAAACTATTCCACTGAACAAATAAAATGTGTGTGTGTGTGTGTGTTATACCTTTTGTTGTTGCAGGGGACAATGGTCAGGACTATATTCCTTCATGCTAATTTCTATGCACTCCACATCTCTCAGAAGCTCAAGGTTTCTCATTTTTGCTCGCGCTCCCCTGTCACAGATTTCCTTGAGATAACTGCGCAGTTTGGAACGCTTTATCTGTGAGCTGAAGGCAGTGGAGAACTATTATTCAAAAGAAATATTATCTAGGAACATTGTCAAAAAATAAGAGCTAGACTTTTCAGAGGAAAAAGGTTAAGCACAATACGTTTTAAATTTAAATCTTATTCTCAATTCTCCTATCAGCTGTTTCGACCCAGCACATTATTATTTATGAGAATCAATTTACGATGAAAACAGGCTGTTCAGCTTACATCCAAAAGGTGCAATGTGCTTGTAACACTCTCTCGCTCTCTCTCTCACACACACACACACACACACACACACACTCACACACACACACACACACACACACACACACACACACACACACAACTGTGGTGATATTGTTTATAACAATTCAGATGAACACAAATGCCAGTGCCTACTCCAAATAAAAATACAAAACTGACTATGCATCTATACAGAATATACTGTATGTATACCCATTAAACATACGTATAAATTGTAAATTTGCAAAACAAATACCTATAGGGATCTCTACTTAAATGTCTCATAAATCAAAGTTATAGCTTAATATGAAAGTCAAATCATAAGAACAAGGTATGGTAAGTCAGGGTATAAGAACGATATATGTATTGATATACAGTAAATCTGTATAACTTACATTCTATTATCGGATCTGGAGTAAGCAAACAGTTCCCTCTCCAGCTCCAGCCTCCGTTTCTCCCTGCACACACAAGTCAGGGGAACTGTCACCCGTGGTTTGCTTGGCTAATTAATGGATAATTAGCAGCAATATTAACGGTACTTACCTATGTAACGTTACTTGTTAACAATTTGTAATGCATATGCTAATGTTGACATGCAAATACGCTATGTTACATAATATCAGCTAACAGTGCATGCGTATGTTATTGTTGATACACTGTACGAATTAGCTAATGCTAACTCCATACAAACAAGCGCGAGCATTAGTTTCGGGGTAACTTGGCTAATATGTGGATGTGGATATGTGGATGTTTCACGGTTCATGTCAGGTTAGCTTTTCATTCATCTGCATGCAAGAACAGCCGCAGCAGTACTGCTGTTAGCTAGAGAAAGCGCCCAAAGTAAATAGACTACCGTGACTTCGCTGGTTAGCTAAGTAGCTAGCCTGCTCCCTCCTTGTGGGAAGCGGCAGGAGGAGGCTACCGGGCGGTAGAGATCAGAACTCGAGTCCGCGGTCTCTACCAAGCCACGTCCCGTCAACGAAAAAGAGGGAAAGCTCACCTGTTATGCATGATTTGTTGGATCGATGTTATCTTCTCATAATACTTGTCATCGCTGCGAGCCATGTTTGCCATTTTCGTCCGCTTTGGCGCTACTCCAGAGCCGAGACGAGGGAGAGGAGGTGGAGGAAGTCGGCCGGTGTTTACATTGGTTACCATGAGCACCACTTCCCAGAAGTCCCTGCTGATTAAAAACAGAGAACACGTGGTGCGAGTACGGGCGGGAGCCCCCTCGTTACTTCCGTTTTAAAAGTTATTTGTACATGGTAGAGCTATGCTGTTTACGACAAAAAAAAGTGGTTAAAAAAAAAAAAATGTTTCGGGTAAGAAAAACTAGTATTTTTTCCAACAACTCTTACAAATATTTACTGAAACAGCCCTTTCAGAAAGTGTAAAACTAGATATAAGTTTCAACGGTCCTTTATACGTATACGGTTAATGTGTTTTTGTTACCAAGGTTAATTCGAATTAATTGTAAATGATGCCACCAGGATTAAATGGGACCGTATACTTCAGAAAACCCCACCGTTTGCTTCCAAAAAATGTCTGCAACATTCGAGCTAAATACCAGCCATTAAAAGGCCGTCTTCATCTTCATTTGACAAGCTTCCCCCTCTCTATCAGATACAGATTGATGTCTCATTTACCCAGATGGATGCCATATCATCCCCTGATCTTGTCTTGCATTATCAAAGTTCACCACTGACAGTTCTCATAATGTCATGTTTTAACTGCAGCAGTGTGTCACTTTGTCAAAGGGACAACACAACACATCCTTGCTGGGATTCTGAAATTGACAGCCCCCTCCAAATGCACACCCTAATCAAGCAATTTCCCCAATTCCAGTCCCATCAAATTGCTCTTTAGCTGTTGAACTGGGGAGTTTTGTTGTCCTTTTCTAATGCTAATAGGTCCCATTCAGCATCTCTCTATGAGGCTATTTGTTGTGAAATAAATCCCCTTGTTTGCCTCCTGCATGTATAATTGATATTGTCGCCAGGCTTTTTGTTTGTGCTGTGGTGAGCTGAAAGGCGGTCCTTTTTGGAGGTGATGAAGAAAATGGGGCTTGCAACATTGCCGTTCCAGCTGAGCTCAGCTGAGGGTTGATGCCAGTGATCAACCTTTGTTGAATGTCATACCGTGCATTCGTGATCATATTCAGCAGATTACGGTTCACAACATAGATGACATTCACAACCACCGTTTTACTCACGATGCTCTCCCTTACTTTTGTGTATCCGGCAGAAAACTCATCAAGATGCACTGGCACCATGGGTGAGATTGCATCTAAAATAAAGACACTCCAATTAAGGTACATTCGAAAATGGTGAGTATGATGTCAGTCACTTTGCATAGATAAATGCACAGAAAAAAGCTCATAAATGATCCTCTCTCCTCTTCCACAATGTGTTCTTATCCGTTTCCTGAACAGCATTCATTTGAACTTTACAGTGAGTTATCTACAGTAGAGCTCCTTCTTAGTTCCAAAAACACAGACAGCCCAAAAAGGCACAAAACAATAACAGTTTTGATGATAGAGTACGTATAGCCTTTACAAGTGTTTATCAGTAAAAAAAGAAGAAGGTGCCGCGCATACATTTTTCCAAATCTTCCTGCATGAATGGCTGCACTGAAAATATTATTTTTCCCATTTGTAGTTTTCTACAGTGTTTCTGCCTGCTGCTCCTCTGAAGACATACAATGTGTATGGCCATTGATACGCCCTAACAGAGGTCACAATTTGCATGAGAATTAACAGCTAGTAAATTAAATTGATATTCAGTGCACATCTCCGTTGAATCCTTCAGACCTTTGTTCCCCTGCCTGGCAGAGCCCATGTTCAGCCCCTAGCTAGTCAGAAACATCTGTGCAGTTAATAATTTGATAAACAGCTTACACAAATGCTAAATTATCTCCCCTCCCTTTTTTCTTCCTCCCCTTGTGTGAGACTTGGAACAGTTGGCTCACCTCTCTGTGGTGTTGGGTTTATCTGTCTTTTGTGGCTGTTTCTTCCACAGCTCTGGTTTTCGTGGCTCTCCCTTCGCTCCTTTCACTATCACTTAGATACCGGAGCAGTATTTGCTGTTAATGCAAATCCTCAATTCTCATCTATGACGAAAGAAGGTGTAGGAGTTTAAAAATCAGTCAGAACGTTAGTTATTCATTTATAGTTTTTGTCTGGATAGCATTTACAAAAAAATGTTAAAAAGATCGGTGACATTTATCAACACGTTGGCTGCACATTTCAACATTTACAATCCCATTGTGTTTCCATCGAGTTGAAACCTATTGTTTAACCAGAACTCGGGTGACTCCCTGTGAAATTGCAAATTAAGGTCTGACATTTTATTATTTTTCTTTCCCAGAGAGCATTCTACATCAGAGTGCAAAAGCTTTCAAGTTCCATGTGTTAATTCAATGGTCACTTGTTTCTATAATTGGCTGATACCCCCAGCGAGAGAGAGTTGACCGGGCTTTTATAATCGTTTCAAAAAGTAGGCACTTGTAGTTGGCACAGGTATCGGTATTTTCACAAAGTTGTATTAAAAAGATGAAATGTGTCCAGATGATGATATTAGTAGCATCTGTTCAGAACCAGGTCTGATTTCAATTTTGCAAAATATCACAGTGTGCATACACGCATGTGCCGGCATACGGTTTTATTTGTATGTCTATGTTTTTCTGAGTGCATTTTTGTCCAAGAGAGGACAGCAATTAGTTAAGTGCTATCAAGTGGATGAAAAGCTGCAACAAATCCCCTTTATAATTTCATGGAAAAGAAAGCTTAGGAAATAGAACGGGGTGGAGGGGAACTAGTTTCCAATGCTTGCCTTTTCATTTGCAGGAAATCGAACACCAAGTGGCTGTGCTAAACTGTGTAAAGACGTGTTGTTTCTTTAAACTGTTTTTTGTAGATGTTGTCTCTTCCTCCGGTAAGGATGAGTGAGGAAGATCAGATTCAGCATGAAGCTGCACTTGTTGTTTATTTGAATAAACATCAAGGCCGTCTCGAGTGCCGTCTGAGAGCACAGTGCGTCAGTGTGGTTCTGAACAAAGACTGCCAGGTCTACTGACAGTGGCTTGTTGTTAGCACACGCACGCCTTGTGATGTCGTAGTTTGCAGAGTGGATTCGTTCTCTATTTTCTTACATTTCTTCATTCTTTCCTTTTGGACATCTGCCCGCTAGTCTCATCCAGACGTTTTTCCAATCATTTTCACATGCATTGCGGTCCGCGGGCACATCCTGTCAGTGGGCGAGAGAGACGGGAAGGAGAGGATCATCTCTCAGTTTGACAAGTCTGTGAGCCTGGAGTTTGACTGACAGCTGATAGCAGGGGCGGTGTGGTACACAGCGGCGAATAAGGGCAGCGGCGTGTGTGGTTGTTGTCAGATGATGAGATTCATGTGGGCTGGGCCGCTCGGGTCAGGCGTCTGACAGCCGGGGCTTAGTGTTTGCTCCAGTAGTGGGCCTGGTTGTTTACAACGATCCCTGGTCTTGTTAAGACTGTGCCCTTCCACCTCCATGTTTACCAACTCAGGCTCAGTGGCCCGGCTGTCAGGCAGCAGGTGACTTGCACTGACGTCAACCTATTGCTGAAGAAGAAGGTGGATCGTGTTGACTTTTTTTATCTCACTCTGAATCAGTATCCTGTGTGTTCAGCCCCCCCCCCAAAAAGAGCCAATCCGGTCCTGGATGGCCCATTTGACCCCCTTCTCCAGCAGAGGCCCACAGGGCACATGTCACATCCACATTAAGGCATTAGGGAATGCTTTATTTGTTTGCGCTCAGGGTATCCTCTCCTGTCTCTTCCGTGGGTCACACTCTGTTGTCACTGCCACTGCATATCATTGCCCTTATGTGGGCTTAGTGTTCCAGGTCAAATTATCCGTCGATTTGAACTGAAATTGGGAATGGCAGAGGCGAGGATCAGCCCGGGCCCAGGCCCTGTCCTCTGTATTAAGCCATCAGTGTTGTAAGGCGAGCTCATATAATGAACCCTGTCACCACTACCACCGCACCAATATCCCCCACAACACAGCGTGCATATTGATTGCAGATTGTGAGTGCGAGAACACGTGTGCATGTATGTAATGTATGTATGTGTGCGTGCTCGCGCAAGCTCACCTTTTTTTTTCTGGCAAGGAGCAAGGGAATCATGTTACTCTACGACTGATTAGAAAGCTCATGCATAGGAAATCACGACAGAGACACTGCTCCCCATCTGCCCGCAGTGCAGGTGAAAACAATTTACACATCGGCAGGCTAATGGACACATTCATAGGGAGCACAGACAGAGGGGAAAGAGGGATCAAGGGGGAGAGGGAGAGGAAAACGGAGAGAGAAAAGGAGAGGGCTTGTAATGGGCCCAGGCCGATGCAGGCCAGTGGCCCTGCTCACGCGGCCAAGCCAGATAGCAGCGTATCAGATAACACATAATCACCGGGGTCAGGGACTAATGAATGCGGTCGTGGCCCACCAGAGCAGGCTTTTGCCCGTGCTAAAGACACTTGTAAACAATTCGGCTGGGTGAAACATGGCAATAATATGTTGATTCAGCAGGTAATGAGGTTCTCCCTGAATCAATACCCCCGGCTAACCCTGCTCCCAGGTGGGCCAGTGAAGAGCAGAGAGCCAGGTTGGTGAGCGCACACCTCTGCCGATGACCTTTCCACGGCGGTAAGGACACGAGGCAGTCTGAAGAGGACTATTCTCGTATTGCACAAGGCGCTGAGTGTCAGAACTTTCATTCGCAGCAAGCAAATGAACAGGCAGGCGCTGCATGCTAATGAGTGGCAGGCTATTTTCCACCTTTTTTATCTGCACATTATGCTCTTGACTTTGGAGAAGGTGGGAATTAGGTTGGACCTCAGTGTCAGGCTGCCTGATGGCTCCGCTCAGGAAAAAACTGGTAATTGAAGCCGATGGCTGCCGCGGAGGAGGTCTGAATTTGGAAATAAACAGTTTCAAGCACTGCACGTCATTTCTAGAGAGATGACAGGGGGAATGGAAATGAGCTGTCTGGATCTAATGTGCTTTCGCAGCAGGGAAAAAAAGGGGGCCATCTTTCAGACAACAATTCCACTCATTAGGACTTCAGTGGTGCCGTAATGACGAGAGACCAAGTTGCTAAATTCAGAGAGGGCAATTAGGAAATGTTGGCACCCAGACAAACCAAGTAAACAAGGACACATGGTTCTGAATTCTACATATACTGTGGCTTGACATGCCGAGATGCATCTATTATACAAGGAAAAGCAATAAATAGACTCTTGCTGCAATCACAATTTAGTTATTATTGCTTGTTTATTAGAAATAGACCAGTTAATCCCCCTCTCACTGCTAAAGTAGGTTGTTCATGTTTGATTCCACGCTTATACCACAGATCAAAAGCCTGTGTTTCAGTTTGTATTCAGGTTTGAATTTAATAAAGCATCTGGATTTATACATTGTGTTTGGTTCTGTTTTGAGAGCTGGTAATTATCCTTATTGTGTATTGTTCTAAAAACAGATACTAAACTCTGAGGAAGTTGTTGTAGGAACAGCAGTGACAGTAAACAGTGTTCAGTGAAACAGCAAACAGACTGCAGGAGACATTGGTAGCTTGAAAGCTCATTTTCTCCAGGACACTTGTCTGCAATTTTGGCAGATGTGGCCTCTTCACCTTCCTCTCACTTGGCCCCCGATCCACTGTACCCCCCCCCCCCCCGTGGCTACCACCAACTTCTCCGACTCCGCCATGCTCTGGTGTGTATCGCTGCCATGTGTGTGTCCGCTGCATCGCTCTCCCTTAGGAGCCACTGCCTCTCCCCATTTCAATTTCCATAAGGATTACCAACAACAATGCATTTCATCAACAGTTGTGCAAAGTTCCTCCACTCCCCTCCTACAGCAGCTCTTCCCCTGGCTGGCCAAACAAAGCCCCCGAACCCCAAAATGTAACTTGTGGACTTGTCAAGCAGGATGCCATGAGTCGAATGCTGCTTTGCCCATTTTCATCTTTCAACATGTGCTGCTGGGTTGATCTCTCTCGCTGCATTAGTTATGTGCTTTTCCAATGACAGCAGCAGTTGATCTCTGATGCTTTTTTAATGTGGCATGTAAAAAAAAAAAAAATATGCAAAAAAGAATGCAACCTTCCATGGACGCAGCGTGCAACCTTGATGTAGCGGGCGAGACCACAGGGGTTTCTTAGACTCCAATAGCCTTCATGCTCATGAATAAAACAGGGGGTTTAGGGGGCTTCCTGTGCAGCTAATTCACAGTGCTGAGCTTCCAATCTGTTTTTATGGTACTTGGGCGGAACAATTTCTCTTCCCTGCTTCAGGGCCACCGACAGCACAGAGAGCGGATTCTCGGCAGCTCGTACAGCGATAGTAATTTGCCATAATCAGTCATTGTGCACTGGCGAGTTCATTACAAGCTGAGGCACGTGATGCTTTGTGGTGCTTCTTCAATTTTATGCTAATAAACAAAGCAGCACAAATTCTAAAATTGCCCCTCGTTTCCTACATGAATATCTCTGTCGGCATGTAACTGACAACGTGACTGCTATGTAGCTGTCTGCGTGGTTTATGAATTAGCTTAGCTCTGCTATTCTTTCTTTCACGAGTTGTGTGTTTAAGCATTTGTCATGGAGCAGAGTGATCTTTTATGGCAAATGACTGATTATCGTCAACACTGTGTCCTTTGAGACAGAACCTCTCGCTGAAATGCAGAGCAACACATTACCATCACTCACCGCAATTAGTAATGAGAAACGCTGTTCTCTTCCTCGTGAGTCCTGTTTGCAGACTCATTACCAGGCCCTGCTGGTTCCTCCAGCACTGAGAGGAAGTTAAACAAAGCGCCACTCACGCGCAGCCCCTCCGCGGCGACAACAGGCTCCAGACCCATCGCCAAACGCTGAGAAGTGAAGGGCCTGCGAAAACAAACCACTACGACACCCTTCACTCTTTCACCAGCACCTCGAGCTACGTTAAGAACTGAGAAAACAAACCACCGGGCAGTAAAGCCCCAAACCTCTCCATCTTAATTCTACCGTGCACCTCATCTTGTCTCAGATTACCTGTTAGTGTAACCTCCCCACCTTCCTTTTTTGATGTAAAAACATTTCATCCCTGATTATCTGTCATAACAAAAACATTTTTAATATAGAACTTGTACAGAAAAAATGCACGCGGATCCACAGAAGATGGTGCATACATAGAGGCAGATGTACATATTGATATACTGTGTGTGTGTGTGTGTGTGTGTGTGTGTGTGTGTGTGTGTGTGTGTGTGTGTGTGTGTGTGTGTGCGCGCGCACACATACAGTGCACACACAAGCACAAGGCAGAGGGGACCTAATTAAAGGCAGACAGTGACTGTGTGGACCGGCGTACAGTGGAGCTGGGCCCCAAGCTGCAACAGTTCATCTCGGCCAATTAGATGTTGCATCAAAGCCGGGGCAGCCATAAAGCGGTGGGTTCACAGGCGACATTGTTGTGTGCGTGGTCAGCAATCAGCGACGTCCCCTGCTGGGATCTGCCGCCGCTCGAAGCCGTAGAGAGAGTCACCTGACAACAGCCAGTACAGCAGAGGCTTGCCTGCCTGCTGTGTGATCTTCTCCTGATGGGTATGTGACTGAACCGCAGGCCTCTGGGATGGAAGTAATGCGACGTTAAGAAATATATATATATGATCCCCCCCAGCGAGGTTTCCTCTTTATTACCCCTCTTTCATGTGTGTTTAACCCTCACAGTGCCTAAGTGCGATGCAACCAAAATAAAGAATTTAAAGTAACTACTTTTGCACAAGTAATTAACAATACAAAAACTGTTGAACCCTCATTGCTTTACCCTAGGTCATGAGTAAGACATCCAATGATTGCCTTCCTCCCATGAAGCTTTTTTTTCCTCATTCAGCAGTCATAATTTGCATGGTTAATTTTCCCGCTGACTTTAGCGATAAAATTAGCTAAAAGAAAATAGGAAAGGTCTCGGGTTTGTTTTACTCCACCACTGCAGTTTTGTGCAGGTGTATATTCTAGGCTCCCATGAATGAAGAAATTGAAAATGCATTAGCAAATATACCACGTATTCTCCGGTACTTATGTCTCAGTAGTCAGCCCCCGTCTGATGTAGATACAGGTGATCCTGTAAGAGCCGCAAGAGAATCACAGCAGAAGGGTTGTAGTTGAGAGTAAGTCCAATGTTTAACCTGTTGATGGGCACAGGTACAATGAGCCCCAGCTGGTCCTCTCTGAGACTGAGCGGCAGTCGACGGTCCGTTTCTCTCCTCAACCCTATAAGCCGCGAGTGAGGCGGGAGTCGGTCCAGGATGGGTTTCCCAGGAGTTGGAGGGGGTCAGGGCTGGAGTGCTGCCACTCTGCCTCCCAGCAGCCGGGGACACAGCTCCCTCATTATACCTGAGGAGTCAATACATGGTGCACTGGGGCCTCTGGGACAGACCCACCCCGTGCACCACACAGGGTTAGGGTGGACTTATTTACAGTTACGGTCGGGGAACGAGCACATATTGGTAATTGTCAGTACATATGGAGATAGAAATGTGCATGCCATTGAGGAATGATTCCAAGGAGCAGGAAATGTTTCATTTGAAATCGGTGAAAGTTATTAAGAGCACTCGAGAACACGCTCCCTCTCTTACATTCCTGCGAATGCATGTATTGTAGGTCACAAAGAGTAATAGCCCTAGCCCTCACAGCACGCAAAGGCATCCATTAACCAATCACATCAATAGGCTTCTGTTAATTTATGTATATTTATTTATATATTTCTTCCTTTCTTTCAGTCAAACATAATTACAGATTATGTAATGTTTAGGCCCGGCATGTTGATTACTGTCCACTGTTTGAAAGGCTGCAGTTCTTAGTGAATTAGAGAACGATTAGTGCATGGCAAATCTACTTCATTCTAAATATGTTAATTAACAGTTTATGCAGTGGGTGCAGTAGTTAAAAGCACTAGTAACCTCACACAAGCTTCAAATGTAACCACACACTAAATGGCTCGCCGTGGGCTTCTTTGAAAGGCTATATTTAATTAAATGCCATACAGTAGCCATTTCGGGGCTAATGGAACTTATATTATATGTAAGAGATCCGGTGAGGAGTCACTTAACCATCCAATACGACTGCGGTTTCAGTTCTGCAGCACCGTTCGTTTTCTAGCCACATGTAAAGGATGAGGATTAAATCAGCATTCTAATACAATTTAGCCGAGATATGTGAATTGAGAGGAGTTTTGCAAACCAGTGAGGTAGATTTCATTGATATATACCACTGTTGTTGTTGTTGTTTTGTCATATTTCATTGAAACATGCTGTACTTTCTAAAATACATTGTGATTAAGTGATTGGCAGTGATCCATGGTCGTGATTCAACGTAGATTTTTTCGAATGTAAAAATGTGTTCTCGGTTGATCTCACAGCGTATATCGAACCTCTTGCAGGAAAGTATGCTGGTAATTTACAAGTGTACATGGGTACAGTTCACTGCTAAGTGAAGTATTTTAACTTTTGAACAGCGTTGAGCATAACAACACACACCTCCTTGTTCATTGTGGCAAGCGGCTCCACTAATGTCGCTCGGTGTCTCATATCTTGGTTAAGGGTGCCCCCATCTGGCCAACAGCTCACCAATGTGTGCACAGACTGTGTGAGGCAGGTTTGGTTGCTCCTTTGGTTCCCACCACACCGCTCGGTCTTTACAGCGATTCCTATTATGAGGGCTAATGTTAGGTGGTATGCATGATACGTATGTAGACTACATGTGCTCATTCTGTATTGACGTACGGTGATTTTAATAACTGCAGACATGTGATCACGAGTGTTTGCCGTGGAATTTAAGAGAACAGAAAACACCCAGGAGTTTGTGCACCAGAATATTCTGGTGCACAAAAAAACCCATCTTTCTCTTCATTTCTCTCTCGCTCTGTCACACACACACACACACACACACACACACACCCTCAGGGCTCATGCAGCAACAGTTATTGTTTTTTTTGGGGGGGGGTGTTATTGGGTGAAATAAGGGTGGCGGTGTGCGGTGGTGTAATTTGCAGCCCTCCCATATAGGAGCCCTTTTTCTTGTCCGTGGTCACTGGCCGCTGGCTGTTGTTCGTCGGTGTGGAAGTCTGTGAGGTTGAAGGAAAAATTGTAATGATGGACACTGAGCGGTGGGAATCAGCTGCTCAATAAGCCCCCCTAATTGCTTAGCAACAGTGTTCCAGGGTCTCTCATTTGAGATCAAGAGTTTAGTGGACTGAAGACTCCGCTTTGGAGAAATAGAGCTTGTGCCATTCGATAAGGCGGCGGAGAAATGGGCTCTATCTTCTACTTCCTTTGTGCCCCCCCCCTTCTCTTCTCTCTCTCCTTCTCCATCTCTCTCTGTCTCTCTCCTACTGACCCCCCCCCCTTTCCTACCAGGATGATTATGTTACTTTCAACTGCATGATGTATTCAGTTCACTAGATTATTTTCTGTCATCTAAGTTAATTGAATTCTGTCCATCACATATAGCTGTTTTCACATTTGCATAAAGGTTAGAGTGGTGAAGAGTGTCAAACTTCAATTTAGACAATGTCACTCAAATAAATATACTGGCCTCTTTCTCCGTCTCTCCCGAGGTGGGTATTTACGGATTCTGTCTGAATTTAAATGGATCTGTATTCCTGGGATGTGCTGGCTCTCATATACATGTAAATATGAATATGAAAATGACCGGATGGCTCTCTGATACTGGTTGGCTGCATGTAAATCCCTTCAGTCATCTGCACATTTGCACGTGTTTTTATTATGTGTGTGTGTGTGTGTGTGTGTGTGTGTGTGTGTGAATCCGTCCACATGGTCACCCCTCATGGCAGACAGTATGTGGGCATCACTATCCTCTACAGAGGCTCTCAGGAAGCACTTCCTCCTACTCCCCTACTCATTGTCAAGTGCCTCTAACGTCCAGCCTACAACTGTCATGTGAAAATGTAGGACCACGGTGGGAGGAGTCAGAAGAGGACCTACCCGAGTATACTGTGTGAATGTATCTACACTTGTAGTTAGATATACACACATTTATTGTAACACACACACACACACCACTCCATTGAGATTTTAAAGCAGTTTCTCCATGGCAGGCAATCTGTTAAATGGCTACGGCTGACAGAGGGAAACGGAGCATAATAACATGTCACATGAGGAACCATAGCAAAGAGGGTGGGGGGGGAGGGGGGGGCAGCAGACTTCTCTGACAGACAAGAAGACCCGGGCCAATTCACATTTAATAAGTGTCCCGGAATATCCAATTATGTTTGCTTTTGAAAATTGATTCATGTGTCTTTAGCGGCAATTTTCATATTAGCCTCTTTCAAATAAACATCTATTAGGTTTATGTATCCCATTGGTGTGTGGCGACAGCATGCAGCCAGAGCTAAAATAAGGCTGTGTCAGTTAGTCAATAAATGGGAGTGCAAAGACGACGGACAGATTAGAGTGCTTATCTCTTTTCATCAACTCTGAATGCCGGCTGAATTGAAGGTCAATATCTGAGGATTCTCCAATCCGAGCAGGTGTCTGGAGAGTATGGATTGGCTAGTGCTTGCAGCGCCTCTGTCCGTCTTTGTAGGCAGGCCAGGGCCAATTTCAAATGTGTCACTGCCACATTCTTGCCAACCGTTACCTGGACAAAACCACTATACATTATACTGCATTCCTCTTTAACACTCCTTCCCCCCCCACCGGTCTTGTCTTCGCTCCTCTTTTCTTTCCTCGCCGTCCCCGAGTCCTCTCCGTCGGTCTAGATATGTCACACTGTGGGCTTTGTCTCGCCGAGTGACACATGGTGCGAGTTATCTGTTGGAGACTTGGGAAATGTCTCCTGAGAGACAAGCAAAGGTGGGTTGTTATTATTAATGATAACATGAAAGACAATTGTGTGCCCAGTATTGACTGTAAGGTTTTGCAATCTTTTCTCAGGAACAGATGCAGCCGGGGGGGGGGGGTGATAGACAAAACTTCTTTTTTGGATTGTAAATTAGAAAACACAAATATATGGCGAAAGTACAGAAGGTGAAAGCCTGCCTCTTTTCAACAGGCCATCCGTTTACAGACATTTTCAAGGTTGTTCATTATTGATTGCATCTCTATTTCCCCTCCCGGAGATTCAGTCCCAAAAAAAACAACCTGCAGATAAAGAACTATTTAAAACTTACTCAGGCAGTGTGCAACTCTATCTTTCCTCTTTTCTCTCCCCTGGTCTGCAGTGAATGCAGAGGTTTGTCTTGTTGGAAATGGACAGTGAAAGCCCGATAGGCCGTGAACGGGGCAGATGGCGCTCTGCTCTCGCCTCCGGCTCCCAATGTTTGCGTTTGAGCTTAGCACTCTGTTCAAACTCCAAAATCACACAAAAAGCAGGAGATAAAACAACATCAGCACTCGCGTGGTGCCACACATGAGCGTATGCAGAATGTGTGCACGTGTGTGTGTGTGTGTGTGCGCGCGCAGTTGAGGTTGGTTACGAGGCTGTGGAGGTAGCGCTTGTATATTGAAGGGTCTTGTCCAGTGTGTCAGAGGGCCCTTTCGGCTACTCTCTTCTCAGACAAAGCTTTGGTGAAGGGGCTCACTCCAACAGGACATGGCTGCTAGGGGGGGGAGCAGCACTCCAGACCTACTCGCCTGCAGGAGGAGGCTATCTCGGCCACCTAGTCCACTCCTCAGGCTGGCCGATACCCTCCACCGCCAACACCCACGGGGAAGGCCATATCTGACCTTATCTCGCCGTGTGCGTAGCTGTCTAGCAACTCACACCGGTGAAACCACAGAAAATAAAAAACAACCCTTTTAATGGAGAGTGTAGGAAAATCACAAAATTGGCAGCACTTAAATGTGTACACAGCCGAGCCAGTCTTGAAACTGGATATTATGAAGTGAGAAAACAATATTAAACAAACATTGGTCTCACAAAATCAGTGCTGAGATTGAACATGGTGAGAGAGAAGGAATTGCAGATGAGATCGGAATTTCTTTTTGTACTTTGAATTAAACCTCACAAGAAATTCATATACTTTTTTTTCGGAGCACTGAATAAAGAGAAAATACCTGCTGAGTATTACAAGGAAATGAATGGCTGGCTTTATTTGTGTACGCATCTGTAATGTTATTGTGGCCATTTTTTATTCACGCAGGCAAACTTGTGAGCTCACCCTTGGCTTTTATTTACATGGTAGCCTTTCCTCTGCTCAACGGGAGAGCCTAGCGAGCTGCAGATAGGTCCTTTCAGATACTCACAAAGGCCGCTTCAGCAGCTTTTTGTTGCCGTAACTACCTCTTTCTTCCTCACATTTCAAATATCTTTGGTTCAAACCTGGTGGCCTTGATGAACAAGGTTCTATGGAATCAATCATCTGCTTCTCTTAGAAGATATTAACATGGTTTAATATTGGCCTTGCCACATTGTCCTTTTGAGATATAAACCTCATCTAACTTACGCCTGGGATCCAAGTTTCTTTTCTGAGGGGTCTTTTAGTGTAGAGTGGATTTCAGTGTGGGGGGGGGGGGACACAACCGGAGACGAGCAAGGCTGAGGCATATTGTCTCACTAATGAATGACGGCATACCTCAAGTTTTTTCATTTTTATGACTTCACCGCAGTCAAAGAAACGAGTCATCTTTAATTTGTGTTCAACTTTTTACACAAAAAATATGTGTTCATGGCTGTTATATGAAATCATACATTTCATTATATATTTAGCTTTCACTTCAGCTCACCAATAGAATCATTGACTTCAATGAAAATGCTAAAACATAGAGATTGCTACCAAATGCAGATTTTTGGTAGAGTGAGAATCAGCGATGTTTGATGAATATTATGTTCTTACTGTATTTATTTGATCCGACAACAAATAACACCTGTATTTCTTTCTTTTTTTTGTCACGCGCAGCAGTAAGCATTGTTAGTGAAACAGACCGCCATTCATGGTGGACATATGTGCGAAGCACCATCAGTGTCTACAAGCTCTCCCAGCTTCAGTAAAACGGCAACATCTGCCTTCAGTGTTTATAGCCCACAACATATGTCCCTTCTTTGGTGACAAAGCTGGCTAAGGCTCTCATGCTGTTCCTGTCCCCTAGTCCAAACATACATCTTTAGATACCTGTCAGCCTTTATTATTCCGTCCTCTGTCGCTGCAGATAAGGGAAGTTAAAGTTTAATGAAATGCAGCCCGGCTACAGAGGCCTGGCTTTTATAATTTGTCACAGGCTGGGTGCTGGGAGCACACTGCTATGTAAACACGGAGGCAGTGGTCACGGCCATTACTTCTAAATGACGGAACATGAACGAAGTGGCAGAAATGTCACTCCGCACCAGCTATTTTCCTGTTGTTGCCTTGCGCTGTGCTGCGTTTCCCCCATAAACCAAGATGGAGACATCAAAATTTGAAAAAAAAAAAACACAAAACAACACAAATTCTAATAAAGCCAGCGGCAATGTTTTCACAGCAAATTACCCACAGAAACTGTATCCAAATGCAGTCATTTTCCGTCTGTATTTTCACATAAAATTGATAGCCAGCATGTTTCTCAGGCTGTGCTCTGGGTAGTCTGATATGAGAACAAAATGTGGTAGTTGTAGGTGTTATGATTTCAAAGCCCTGCAGCGGTGCTCTCAGTGACTACTGCCAACACACCGCACTTGGGCCTGGGGAAGAAAAGACCTATTCCCTGTCTCATGCTTTAGGGCCACAGCAGTACTTGCACTGTGTCCACCTATATAACCCTAATGGTAAATAGAGATAGGCCCAGGAAGCCTGCAGCGATGGTGGTCAAGGAGCTCTGATGCACTTTATATCACTGGACTGAAGACTCTTAACTGCCTTTAAGTATTAAACGTTTTATGACCATTAGCTTTAGCTTACAGATAAGTTGTATCAAAATAAACAGAGGAGTAGCCCTTGTCCATGATTTAAAAAAACTACCTTCTATTATCTCTGATCGAAAACAGCAGTTATTAGCGGTGCAGTTCATTGGGCCATAGACCACGATCAGCACAGTGTGACATAAGAGACGAGGACCATCCCTCTTCACTGGTTTGTTCTGCACTAGACAGAACTCTAGGAAACGGCTTATTCTGCCACTTCCATTTTGAGCTCCATTTTAGCCTGGACTGCAGTCTCTAGCTGAGAGCAGGGGTCCACATAGCAGAACAGCAACACACACACACATGGAGCACCCACATGCACCACTTCAGCAGCAGTTGATGTCTTAATACAGGCAGGATCTAATTTAGCTGATCCGCTGACATTTATCCTTTAGGTAAACTCTAGCCCTCCCCTCTTGGTCCCAGCAGCACCCGTGTCAACAAAACCTAGCAGGCATATTTTAGTGCACCCGCTTCGCACCTCAAAGTGCCCTCGGGGACACTCGGTGTCTCCTCTCCAGTTGCTAGTGAAATACTCCACGTTTGATGTTATTTCTCGGGCCCTTTGCGATCAGGTACAGGGAGTTAACTAGCACACCCTCGGTGAGAAGAGCGGAGCTTTTATTTATTCCTGGCTGTAGCCATTTTCAGGTGGTGCAGAAATTGATGGCCGGTAGTGCACAATAACATATGCGCTCACTTCTGGCAAGGCACGCCAACAAAGCTGTCGAGCAGACATGCGCAAACATACTCAGAGGTGGGCTTTGTGTGCGCGCGGACTGGTCGGGGCTACAATCAGTAGCTCTGTGACACGGGAGGGAGGCGGTGGCTGGCGGGAGGGACAGACGGACAGGAGTGATAACAGATTGAGCGACTCTGATAAACTCTCCTCTAATGGTTCTGCCTGTCCCTCTCCCCCTCTTTCACTGGCGGCGGATTAGAAACCTGGATAAGGAGAAGCAAACACTGGCAGCTTCTCTGAGTAAGCAACAGAAAGAGGGGAAGCAGAGGAAGATAGAGAGAATGAGGGAGAGAGACGGGAGGAGGAGAGACATGAGGAGAATGAAGGACAGTGGGAGAGAGGGAGAGAGAGAGGCAGAGTGGGACGGCAGCCGGAGAGGATATTCAAGGAGTGGCACTTACCCACAGCCATCCATCGTTTCTCCTTACACCCCCGCCCCGCCCCGATCCCCTTATAGCCTCCTGCTTTATTTCTGCTTTCTCGGCCCTTGACAATGCAGTAACTGCTTACGGAGCGCTGGAACTGCTCTTTCAGCCTGAAGTCGATGATGGGTTCAAGTGGCGGGTTGCAGGAGGTGTCAAACGCGGCCTAATTCTGTGTGGTTAACGGCTAGGCGTGACACGTGCAGGACAGTGTAAACATGGATTAGGTTGATGTCTCAATCACAGCGTGGCAGATTGACAGACAGGCTGCTGACAGTGGCAGCAACATGGGGAAGCTGCATCAAGTCGGCACAGTGGTTGAAATCATCCTCTCTTCACTGTTCTTAGCATTACGCTTTATTTTCTACTCAATCATTAGTCTCCTGAAAAACCTTGAATACGGCGATTAAATATGCGAATTAAGTCTGTAACAATTATTGTGGATGGAATTGAAGAGCTTTACAAAATTCAAAGCAACACTTTGCTGAACTTAGATCATGTATTTTTACTGCAGAGTGGAACGACTGAGATCATTGTGGTGCTTATCACCCTTGCACAACTCTTCTCTATCAATATACGCTTGACACTCACAAACGTGCTCTTATTTTTTGTTTGTTCGTTTACCATATTTTACTGTTTTATTTTCATATTTCCTATTTTCTAATTATTGTTATGCACCAAGCCAAATTCTTTGTATGTGCAACGTTCTGGGCAATAATCCGTTTCTGATTATGGATAGCCACCTGAGCACGGTGGCAGCTGACACAGCACTGATTTCACATAAACACTGGAATCACAAGATTGCACTTGAATGCACCATTGTAGCAGGCCTTGCAATTACTCTGCTCTTTAAACTGCATCTCCACGCAAACCTTTGAATAAAAGTAATACTAAATACTTAAATGTAAATTTGTTTTTATGAATGGGGCAATTCAGTTTGACTGTGGCCCCCCCAAGTACATTCTTCACACAATAAACACAGTGCTAACAGCAGCTTTAATTAACAGACAGTGACTTTTGGATTTACAGCAGTGACCACAATGTGACCCCACCGAGCATCAGTAAAGAACCAGATATTTAGTAAGTGAGATGCTGTGTTTTATTGAATACGGCTGGGTAGAAGCCCACGCTTGGCTACAATTCAACTGAGACAAAATGCAGAGGGGTAATGTAACCATGCAAAATGAAAAGCAAATAATTATATCCAGCTTTAAATCCTCCATTAGTTCATTTCCGTACGAAAAGATGGAAAATTGCACACTTAGTAATTTGCCCATTTGATTATGGCCACTGAGTATGTGTGATTAAAATAGTGTAATTATATCTACTGTATTGCATTCATGCTCTGAACAAGACATTAAAAATATCAGACGACTGTGTCCACGGTTTGATTGACTGGACACAATACCATATACTGCAGTAAATTAATAGAACGTTCCATTTGCCAAATTGATCCATGAAAACGATTTACCCAGAGGAGCTGGAAGTTAAACTGCACAGAGCTTTCACAGTGCAATAGGGGTTAAACTATTAAAAAGACAACTATTGACTTCCACCACAATGTTTCTCTTCAGATTGTGGGAATACAAAGCATTAAAGCACCACTCCAGACAGACAGCGGTAAGAAAGAAAAGAACACTATCTTTAGTGAAACTCTTCCTATCGTATCAAAGATGGAATAACAGAAATGACTTTACACTGGTGGCTATTATGTTGAACAGCAGTCTAGTCGACACGGTCGTCTTTCTCTGCACACAAGACGACGTCACGCTACTGAGGACCAGCGAACCTGACACTAGAACACGAGGCTTCTCTCACCCTCACGTTCTAGTGTCAAGTGCTGCAAACAATATACACTCACGGCAAGCACTGCTCGACTCAGGAGACGACATGCTCCAATGATTGTGCCTTTGCAACAACTATTTGTGAGTGACAAAGGCCCGTGTAACTCACCATTGACTTTACCTCACAATCTGGTATCTCCGTATATCTCATCGGGAGGGCAAACAAACGAGCAGTAAATATATCGCTCACTCAGGTCCCCGCGGGCCGTCAATCAGGGTGGACAAGTGTACACTACGCTGTGTTAAGAGAGCTCAGAGCTGAACTAATCCAGTAAATACTACAAAGGCCCCGACCTGAGAAAAATCCCGTCTGAAGATCCAGTCTCAAACCACAGGAGGAAAGCTGGGAACACAGGAAATCTAATGACTCCAAAGCAGGCATGAAGTGTGAAATCCTACTCTTTCCCAGGAACAGCTGAGCCCGCAAGCTAGTAACATTTGCAACGGTAGATAATCATATTTATTGATTCACTAAGTCGAGTCATTTGCCAGTTAAAAGTCCCATAGCAGAAATATTAGCCATTGTTGCGGAAAGCCGCGAGTAAAAGAATGTCACTTTAAATTCCTCACAGCCAAATGAATGCAACTATTGTTGGATTTTCAAGTCTTTCAATAGCTGCCATGCCATCATCACACTCATCATACCAATGCATTACGCTGAACAAAAGAGCTAAAGACCAATTATTGAAAGATCCACACAAACTAGCGAGCTAGCTAAATATTGTCAACTCCAGCCAAATTCCCAATCTTCCTCTATTAATTAAGCCATTTAATCATCCGCCACACTAATTGCATAATTAAATCACTGCCTCCTGGGTGCTACTGATGTGCAGTGGGTAATCTGGTGCAAAAAAATACCACTCATCAACAATGTGGGCTGGTTGATAATGGTAATGGATGGCTAGGACCACAGCAAGGACTACTTCATAAATACACAAACAGCTGTGGTCAGTTTTTACACCATTGTGGTGTGAACTGGATATGACTTTAGAGAACATGTTTATTGTCAGAGTAGAGAATGATATTGTAATACTGATGCATTATTGCATTTGTGCTGCCACTGTAAAAGAAGCTATTCACATTGATATTCAATTACAGCTGTGAATCAAGGAAAATATTCTATTTTCTTTTTTAAGTAGAACATGTTTGACCAACATTACCTTTATTTTCTGTATATAATCTCCACACTTTAAGCTTTGTAGCAAACAGCACTTTTAACTTGCACTATTTAATGTCTTAGATTGTCAATTTTTTGTACTTGCGTGAATTTATTTTTGTATATATTTATTGAGCATTGTTGGAGGGACCCTGAAATAGAAAATAGATGGTGTAATTGCCAACAAGTGCTTCTCTCTAATTGTTGTGCATTAAGAAGTAAATAACCTGAACTTGAAATAATATATCCAATATATTTAAATGAACCTTTAGCCTGAATGAACATCTCAAAAGTATAAATGGCATTTTGAAACTTTAAAAAATATTATTTTAAGCATTTCTTACTTAATGGCAGAATGCGTATCATTGTTGTTGACTGTTTTTTTTTATGAATATTTTTGTTTTAAAACACAGATTCAAAACTACAAATGATACAAATTTTTAAAAATAAATCACTAAAAACCTTCCACTGCACAAAAGATGCAGCCCCTCATCCAAATGCAACACCATGCTGTAGCCCTCCAATTTAGCACAATTGTGGTCAGTCGACATGAGTGTGACCAGCACAAACACCTTGTGTGTTGGCATTGTTGGGTCTGCTCGTCTCAGCACAAGACTCAGCGGCTCCAGCCAAGTGTTTAAATTCCTGAAGAGCCTCCAGAAGAAATTAGTATGTAATGGCCACACTCTGCAAGAAGAAAGACCCATTATGGCTTTCCACTGACTGTACTTGGCTCTCATTTGTGAGCTAAATGGTTGCGCGTGAAGGTGAGAGTTCACTAGCCATTCAAGTATTTGGCTTTAACTGGCTCCAGCACTCTTGCTTTAATTCAAGCAGAAGGACAAGTATGAATAATCGCTCCCGATAAGACTCATCACAACCAGCGGCATAGCGCCACCATCACCAGCCCCCCCCCCCCCCCCCCCCCCCCCCCCCCCCCCCCCCCCGGCCATCCCTCCTGCCCCCAAAATGGCTGCTGAAGCCTAATGACAAAATACCATTTACATCATGCCTTTTAATTTGCAATTTGCCAGCTTTTGTTGCTACTATCTGATTTTGGTCTGTTAGCCGCACACTGTATTATTTTGATGCAAATTTCCTCCCAGCTCATCTCAACTGGTTCTAATTTCACATTTGTTTATCAGAGCTGGAGAAAATAGCTGGGGAGAAATGGGTAACTCTAATCAATGTGAAATAGAACACAAAATATAGAATGATTACCAAGCCGCAAGGACTGGCAGACTGTGCAGAGAAATGAGGCTGTGGGATGCAATAGCCCATGTGGTATTATAGACACAAAGAGACCACACCCAGCTGACACGGTGGGGATGAGTTTTGAAAAAAAAAAAAAAAAAAATTGAGTTTTTGAAGAGAAATGCCTGTCACTGGGCCCGAACGAAGGAGTGACTGGTTTATTTAAATACACGGGAGTGTACGGCCAAAACTGCTAATTCGAAGCCCCAAGGGGGTTCATCTCATGTAATATATGCACAGGCTAATTTATTACACCAGGACTAATTTCCATTGCTTGTGCTTGGAGTTGCCTTGCTAATTATGGAATGTTTTTTTCTTTAAACCATTTTTTTTTTCTCCCTGATTCATAATTGCACATCCACATTCAGGGGCAGCATCTTTGCAAATGAGATGAGGCCTTGCCATTTGGCATTCACTGCCCCCCCCCACACCCAGGTGAGCCCACAGCCCACACAGGGCACCAGCAGCGCTCCATACACCCACCCCCCAAATCACCGAGGCTTGGATCTTTGATGGGCTCTGCCCCCAGAACTGCTATGACCATCTCAGAATATATCAGATCGGCTGGTGTGTAATTAGACTTGGGACTTTAATTAGGAAAAGTTAACTGTTAGATGAAAGCTGTCACATCTGTGATATGTACTGCTGGTTCAGTGGATGGATCCCAGGGGGGTCTGCATCAAAAGGCCCTTCCCCGCTGAGCAGGCCCACTCTAGCATGTTCTCATGCGCCAAATCAGGCCCTCTGAGTGGCAGTGGATGTGAGGGGATGGAGAAACAGAGGCACATACACAAGTTAACTGCGAAGGAGAGACGAGGAGGAGGAGGAGGAAGAAGGAAGAAGGAAAAAGGGAATGGACGAAAAAGAGAAGAGGGAGGGAGAAGAAAGGGAAAATATCGCAGAGCCGCTCGGCTGCTTGTGTGTGTGTGTGTGTGTGTGTGTGTGTGTGTGGTTGTGTGTGTGTGTGTGCGTGTGTCTCTCGTTAAATGGAGAACACAGCACAGACACAAAGGGATCTGAGGGAAAACAATGTCGCTTAACAAGACATCACTGGCTCATCATTAGCAATTTGTTGAGGGCATAATTTTCCCCGGCCCCTTGCATAATAGGTGCCCTGGGATATTGCCGACGCTTTTGTGTGCCCTCATTTGGCTATTTATTTACTTGGCTGGTGTCACAAAAGAGATCTGGCCACCTCGAGCAAGAGCCAAGATAACGCCGTTATGGCTCCACATCACAGCCCTATTAAGATGGAGCTCCTTTAATTGACTCCCCTAGCTCATTGCCTGACCTGTAGTCTCACTCATCCCACCCATCCAATAAGAGGCCTCGTCTCACAGGGAAAAGCTGAGAGCGATGTGGTCTTTCTGTTGTTTTGGCTGGTGTTGTGTCAAACGGTCTTGTTAGTGGGTGCGCTCGGTTGTGTTTATGCATGCTGCTCTGATTTAAGGTGCTAAAAGAATAGCCAGGAGTCATTCTGTATTTTAATTGAGCGGCTCTCTTGTCTACTTTCCGTCTCGTGCTCTCGCTCGCTCTCTCGCCGTACTGGAGGAAAAGTACAACACCTGCAAACTGCTGTAGCAGTGTTAAATATGGTGAAACGGCTTGACGGATATCACTGCCATTAATCACAGAAGTGAGGAGAGAGAAAACCTTATAATTTCATTGTGTACATTTCCTGTTTACCCATCTCCACAGATGGTACTGCCTGCGCGCCACAGTGAAGCTCTCGCACTGTTGTTCCACCGCCCCCACTTTCTGTGGCCCTTTTGTGACAGTATAGACACAGAGCTGTCATTTACATTCAATAGCCACATACACTGGGGATGGATGACCCGAGCCATGGCAACAACGTAGCTATTTGGAAAGACAAAAAGCAGTTTTTCTGGAAACGGAAAGAAATTGATGACGCTAGCTTGGTGCAGCGCTGACAGATTGCAACGAGTATAATCATGTGCATACACTATCTAAGGACCCCCTGACTTCCTGTGGCTTGCCCCCCCCCCTTTTCCACCCGTCGTTCTTTTTGAATGGCAGCATTCACATCAGTGTAACTGTAATACCATTGTCTGTGTGGTTGAGGAAAGGAAAATAAAGCATTTGACCTTTGTGTTGTAGGAACAACGGCTTAAGAGGCATCAGTATTTATAAAAAAACAATCAGATTAAATAATAACTTTAATCTAAGTTTCTTGGGGCACCACCCTTCAAAAAGGAAAAATGAGAGCCATTAAAATGAATTCAGTGTCCTAAAAGATACTTAACTCAATGTGTAAGTCTGATTAATAATTTAGATTAACATTAAATAGACCAGCATGAAGATTCATGAAGCATTTTATTTAAAAGATAACAATTTAACTAACATCACCTCAGCGGTGTGGCGAAGCCAACTTCCCGATATCCTGAGTACAGAAAGATCGCCACAATAGTTCAGTGAATAACATGAAACCATATCAATACTTGTGCATATCCATGTACTGTTACGCTATGCTAATGCAGACGGGTTACTTAGCATGTTGCTTTGTTAGCTGCGTGTCGCATGTCATGTCCCATGTTGTTCTCCTGGCAGGGTTAGCAGCGCGGCGCTAACTTGTTTCGTTGACCAAAAAAGACGAAGTCCGGTGCGTCTGCTCCAAGCAGACTGCACGGTGGTCGGAGAGCCATCGGGTGTGGCGGGAGGGACGAAGAGAAGAGGGCCCCTCTTGAGCGACGGTGGGTTTTCACACTCAGGTGTGAAAACGTGAGGGATCCTGGGAAACTTTGCTCAACAGCTCAGCCACCATTTTGAGTGTTGGGGTCCGAGGGCTTAGTGTTAGCCGGTAGTGGCCTTCAGACTGATGATGCAGTAGCATCCCTTCACGCCAGCGCTCTCTCTTTATGTATTTCATAATTGTTAAGCCTTCACATCAAGTCGAAACAGCTTTAATGTATTCTGTCCATAGCATAGCTGGAATTTGCATGAACTTATCAGGCTTAAAGCCCGGCTGCCTGTTCTCAGCCCTTCATGGCGTGAAGTGTGCTAAATGTGCGCACATGCACACAGTGGCCCCCATGTCTGCAGCTTTGACATAAGACCGTGCTTTTTGCAGGGCCAAATGAGAAGATGGTGAAATCGATTTCCACATTGTATTTCACACCCTTTCATCAGGCCCGGCCCTCGTGGCTGCAATGCTCGTGATTTCAAAAGCACTTAACATACGCCAGCCCCTTTGTTCAAGAAGCAAACTACTTCTGAGGAGACATCAATGCAAATAAAACCAACAAGCAGAGCGAAGGGAAACTCAAGCTGAAGAACAACCAAATTACCCGTAGTTAATACGTCTTCATTACAATTTCTCTCTCTCTCTCTCTCTCTCTCTCTCTCTCTCTCTCTCTCTCTCTCCCACACACACACAGCACTAATGATTTTCTGGGTATTAAAGAGGCACCCACTGCTGTCACTCTGGATATGAAACAAGAAAACAGATTATTGTCGAGATCACCCACTGTGAACACCCAAATGATACTTAAAAAATAATGATGTTCTTAACCATACTCATTAACAGCACAGTGCAGTGAAAGAACAATACTCTCCTCCAGGAAAGCCAAACAGATTTCAAATTAGAGCATAAAGCAGAGAGGCAATCAGTTTGGAGAAAAAACCCACTGAGGATGGAAACAAAGCAGACGGTGTGGTGATATTCTGTTCCCACGCACGGGGATTTGTGTACGCTAGCGGTGGTTTAAAGTGGCTGAACATTTGGCCATGGCTGTTGGTGTAAACTCTGCATCTTCTGTGTTTCTAAATCACCGCTAACGCATGAAAGGCATCCATTGAAAATATAATCCTGCATAGTAAGTTGCCGCAGCAAATGTCGACGGCCTATCGAACTCTGTTTTAACAAGTTGCCGGTGAATGAACGGAAGCCTAATTTCCATTTGCGATTCAAACGTTGGCCTATAAACAGACAGTAAAGGAAGTCCAATGTTCCATAACTCAACCCTTGTAACGGCGTACTTTCCTGAATAGGACAACTAGGGACACAGTGGGATTGTTCAGTTCTCGCCAAGCCAAAACGATTCTTTGTCAGCCAGGCATAAATAACATAGTGTTGATTGTTCTGTCAAAGTTAATCTGACAGCTTGGGGGAAGCAGTCATTTATCTAATGACAGAGTTTCTATGACGACAATCGATCCTCCCGCAGTGTGTGTGTGTGTGTGTGTGTGTGTGAGTGTGAGTGTGTGAGTGTGTGTGTGTGTGTGTGTGTGTGTGAGAGAGTGTGAGTGTGTGTGTGTGTGTGTGCTTTTGTGGTGCACGAAACATTTTCCATTGGCTGTTTGTGTAAAACACATTCAGGAACAGCGGACAGATATGCTTTGTCTTAATTGTCCTTCAAGGCATTCCGCTATTACATTCTTCAGCTACCGCAATGTTTCAGTGTGCCTTCTTCTGTTGCAGGGTTGTTATTGTTTTTATTATTATTTCATCACAATACCACAGCATCTCTATAGTGTCCATCAGTGAATTGTATTGTCAAGCACTGAGGGAAATGAACACTTATTGCTGTCATTCAAGTGTAGGAATTCTGACATTCATGTTGGTATAACACCCAACATCTACATTCTCACCTTTTATTTCTAAAGCGGGGGGATCTTTAAAAGCTTCTCTGCAACAGCTTTCAAGATCATAATATGATATATATATTTATATATATATTTATATATTAATATATTTTTCTAATATATGTCTAGACCAGTCACTCACCATAAAGGTTTATAAAAGTAAGACTTTATAGATAAAACTATAAAGCTTTGTTTTGGTAATTGTGACATTTAAAATAATTCGATTAATGCAATGATGGCTAATCTATTAATGTAATACATATATGGCATACTTTTGATGTTGTCCCCAGTAATATATGCAAAAGAATTATTCCACGATAGTTTGTTGCTCAACCACTCAAAGTCTAAAAACTTTTTTTTAACACTGCCAATGTGAAATTGTTTTATCTTTCTAAAACTGTCAGATCTGTCCCTTTTTTAAGTCCTTCTCTTGTCACTTTCTCAGTCACGCCTCAGGTCACTGTCAAATCTTCCTGTGAATGAGTGAGAAAAGAGAAAGCGATTTAATGGCGTCATTTTTTTTTTTTTTTTTTGCAGTTTAGGGAGGCTGGGTGTTGTGTGCAGCTGGAGAGAGAGAGACTGTGCATGAATGTTTATGCAGCTCATATTATATTTTAGTGCTCCTCTGTGAACGGAGTCAGAGAGATCTCCACTCTTGGACTCTCCAAAACACTTAGCTACATTCTCGACCGTCACGTTCTTGTTGCACCACACAGGTGTAGGTCACGTGCTGCGGCTGTCACGTGACCTCGATGTGTCGTAACAATGGCTCCGTGGTTTCAGGTGTAGTGGGCAACCGGCAGAGAATAGAGGGGAGTATTCTTGGAAAGGTGTCCTTGGACGCCGCCGTTATCAAAGAATAGCTTTTGATGTAAGTTTGTCTCATTGCTCGTCCTCAGAGGAAATGAATGACAGCTAGAGGAAGCACACATGCCTTTATGATGATATACATCCCTCATAATGAAATGCATTAGTATTGCGAGAATGCCGAACGTGGTCGAATGCATTTCGGATTATAATGAGTTGAAGGACATTGTGGAGCACTGAATGACCCGGTATCATTGGGTAATAGCTAGCAGCGGAGAAATTAAAGTATATCTTCTTGGCAGAAGTCTGGGTGCATCTGCTTAGCTCTGTCAGTACTTTCAACACCCTATTACTCTGAGGGACATTCAGCGTATTTAAATTCAAAGACTGTTGCGACTTGTTTCCTTTCTCCATGAAGGAAATTAAGAAAGACTTGCTATCTGCGTTTGCTTTACCCAAAGTCCAAGCGTCCTGATACCTTGACAGAAGGTGTCAAATTATGTACGTGCAAGAGAAAGAATCTAAGACAGAACCTTGACAAATATCATCCATAACATTAAAATGGCCCCTATTGTCATTACGGACAGTGAGATTAAATTCATCTCATCAGACGTAAGTATGACTTGTGCCTCAATAGGCTGATGCCAATCGGCAAGCCAAGAAGATTAGTAGGGCACTGATATCATTATTTCCGCCTATCATGGATTTAGCAGGGAGGCAATTGTAATTTCTAGGCTTATTAGTTCACACTCGGAGGAGAGAAAGCCCAGCGATAGAGCCGACTGTGACAGCCGGGCATTCCAGCCGCAAGTGCTGTCACTGTGACACTGACCAAATGCCAGTGTGCCTCTGTCCCCGTAATCCCGGCTAATGGAGGTTAACACACAATACAAAGAGGTCCTCATCAACGATCACAACAATCCACACATTTGCATTTTTAACTTTTTAAAGAGCGGTCACGGAGAAAATAAAAAATGAGGGAGGCGGTAACTTGTGGAAATGAAGAGGAGCAAAGGGGGGGGGGATTTTAAAGTTGTGTGGAGAAGTGGAGCAGCAATCTTGAGGGTGGCAGGCAGGCAGATCCTCTTGGCAATTCGAGACATCTGCCTCTCCTGCCTGGGCAGCCTGTGCCAACGCCGGCCCCTGGAGAGAGCCCCGCTTCCAGCACACTAAAGCCCAGAAGTGTTTGTCTAGCCTAATAAATATTGCACAGCGCTTCCTCTTAATCTCATTAATGTTTGTGCATGTCTGTTGGTGGCTGTAGATATAAACAAGGGATGAACATTAAGCCCTTTAAAAAAGGAAAGGGGGGGAAGAAAAAAACAAGGATGGCCTCCCCTAGATTTACAACTTTGTTCGGCTTCCTTTAAGCCAGCGAGACACCGAGCGACTGAAAGACTTAAAGCACACAGGCATTACTATCTGCTCCCTAACACCTGAGTTCATCCCCAGTTTGATTTGTCCCTGTAAATCCTGCCATGGGACGGGGATGCTGTCATATTTGGGCCAGATGAAGATATCTGCGCCTCTGTTTGGCAACGTGTCTCCTTAATTATGCCTAATTTGTAGACCCAACAGTCGCTTATCACTCCCACTGTCTGTGACAGCTTAATAATCTCTAACCTGTGTGTGTGTGTGTGTGTGTGTGTGTGTGTGTGTGTGTGTGTGTGT
>NW_022280037.1:503289-519671 GCF_004355925.1 Anarrhichthys ocellatus | reverse complement strand
GTGTGTGTGTGTGTGTGTGTGTGTGTGTGTGTGTGTGTGTGTGTGTGAAGAGAGAGCCGGGGACCGGGACCTTAATATGATTTGTGTGTTTTGGTGTCATGGTTTAACAGTTTTATAAGCCAGCCCTGGTGATAAGTATCATGTTATTAGGGAGTTACATATTTGACTTTATTTTTCTCAAAGGAAGTCACATTGTGACCAATTGTATTACAATGATGGCATTAATCAGGGTCTCCCGGGAGAAGGGGAAAGGTGATTTGCATTGCGGCAGCTGACAGCTCTCTGTTAATATCTTTGTATGCATAGCGGACTCCCAGTGTACGCTCCACAAAAGCTTATTGGTGGAAGAATAGAAGCAACCTAAAGGATTTTGAGCACCGTCCTCTGACTTTAACATGGCATTGTGGTTACAAATGATGACAGATAATCAAAGGGGGCTGGTGATTGCTTTAAAAATCATCAGCGTTGTGTTTTTATTTTTTTCTCCTCTCTCGATACATTCCTTCTTTCTAGTGTGTGTGTGTGTGTGTGTGTGTGTGTGTGTGTGTGTGTGTGTAACATAAGGAGGGGGTATGGGAATGGAAGTAGAGGTGGGCGAGAGGGCCCTGATGGCCCTGCAATGAAATCTGCCTGAGCTTGCCTCTACCAGCTGCAATTATCATTAAGCCTCCGATGGAACCGGTCCACTCCAGAGACACCTAAAAGCCGCCGTAGACCCACACATAATATTGTATTAAATGGGACCAAAAAAATCAATACACAATGCAAATGAAAAGCAGGGGAGTAGGATCCACTCAGTATGCATATTTCCTGTCAAGTACACTTTCTGACCCGCTGAACGCCGTTCGTGGCAGAAACTCAGTACTTTTGAAAATTACTGATGATCTCTTGTTATGAGCCCCTATCTGCCTGCCTGGCACTATTCGTGATACGCTTGTCTGGCGCCGTGTGCTGAAAACCTGCTCGCTTCCTCGCTGAATTAAAAGAGTTTGCCCATGAACTGAGGAGAATGTGCAGCTTATGTCCTTTTTGTACACAGTAAATGGAAATGTTGATAAATACCTCCTCCCATGAAGCACTTGTTTTGTGTGCGGCGCACAACGGCACAAGAGAGCTAATTATGAGAAGGATGAGCCGGGGTGAGGAGCAGGGTGGGCAGCTACTTATTTCCCTGCCTTTCTTTCCATTGTGTGGAGATATTATTTCTGGGATGTAAACATTGCATCCCTGTGCATGTATATGTGCGCGGGCATGTGCGTGTGTGGAGGGCGCATACAGTACATGGAAGAAATACTCTCATCATGGAGGAAGGAAGCGTCTGAATGCATGTGCTCCGTTAGTGCAAACAGATAAGTGCTTATCATATACCTGTAGCCAGGAGGTCATATCCAATATAGCCAAGCAATTCCTCCAAGCTCACTTTCCCTGGTTGAATTGCAATCTTAACTGGTAGGGTGGCCCCTTCCATTGTGAACAGGGCACACACACTGGGTTGTCAAGGTATTCTCTCAGAGGCCCACATTCACTCCGTCCCACAGAGGAGATTCTCTCTCTCTCTCTCTCTCTCTCTCTCTCTCTTTCTTTCTTTCACATTTTATTTGATTTACTGGAGTCATTTTCAGATATTACAATTTGATGTCATACAGCGTGTGTGTCCCGGGGTAGTAATAGTATTGTTTTCTGTGGTGGACCTATGTGGGATCTGTGTTAAACAGCTCAATATTGCAACGAATGACAGTTGTGTAAAAGGGACGTTGAGAAATGATGCACAGTTTCTAAATGCACTTGTGTTAGTATTTTTTACAAGAAACAGAGTTAAACCCTTTTCATTGTTTCTTGATGGGGTTGAAATGTTTCACCAAAATGTGTAAAATCACAATTGAAGAAGTGATTACAATGTTCAAACGAGGACTCTTCCTACTAAAGTCATTCATTTACTTTGTTATGTAAATAGTTTGAGGTTATATTTGTTCTTATATAGCCTATATAACATAATAATGTTAAAAATAAGTTTAATGAAATCCTAAGTAAAGAGGTGAAAATTAAACACTAACTCGTCATTTACAAGTGCCTTCATCATTCCACCTATTAATTATAAAAATAAATGTTATTACTTATAGTTCCCTGTTAAAGACAACCTGTCCAAAAACTTTGATATTCATTCCACCTTAATTGTTACCAGCTTTTCTTTTTTGTACCAAAACAATCTTAAATACACTATTCCTTTTAGTTCATGTCACAACCTCAGACACCCAGTAACCTCATAAATATGAATATTATAGGTAAGTGGCAGCATTTGTGTCATCATCTCAGAGCAGAGATGAGCTCCCAGCTAACACGCAACAACACAACAACAATGTCCGCCACACTCACTGATGTGCTCTTTCATTTTCTCTTTCCCCTCTTGCTTTCTTTCTCACACTCACACTCACACTCCTTCATTTTTATTTATTTTGTTATTCAACTGCACCTCAGCGCTGGAGAACATTAGTGAATTTCTTTTAGGTCAATGGTTATGATGTGAACTCATTATAGGAAAGGTCAGACCCATACATAAATGTATACATGGCTACCGCGAGCGCGGCCCGTCTCGGAGAAGGATCTCAGGATGCTTAAAGGACCTCGCCATGGGAAGAGAGAAGGGCAGACCTCACAGGAGGTTCACAGGAGCTGACTGTCTGTCTCGGCCCGTCGGCCAATCCCGTGTCTCACTTCGCTGATTATGCACACTTCCCCAGACCGCGCTGGAGATACTCCACAGGGAGAGTGGACGAAGAAGCAGGGTCTCACACGTTTGCCGCGTATAAATAATGATGTTGGAGCCATGAACAGGGGTGCCCGCTATTCCCCTTGGAGTTTTTTGGTTCATGGCCTGCCGCCTCTCTGGTTAAGGCTCCTGTCTCTAATGACCCGTGTCAAAGACTAGCCCGCACTGCCGAAATGACATATCATACCTCATCACTTAGACCCCACACTGACAATTATAATCATATATATATATATATATATATGGCTTTCGCTGCCAGATCAGGCCACTAGTATGACAAATTGATATGGTGATGAGAGACGCGGCGGTCGGGGAGAAGGAGCTGGGGAGTGGAGCGGAGAAGGAGGGCAAGAGCCGGGGAATTATGTCCGAACACAGAGCGCAGCGATGACGGATGGCTGAAGACACCAAGTGAGGGATTGCAGTATCAGTGTTGCCTACACAGGGGCTCATTCTTCACGCAAGTTATTGTTCATTCACACCCTTGCCCCTTAAAGAGTCATATCCTGCCCTGTTTGGCTAAAAAACACTTTCTGTCTGTATGGGCCCCGTCACTCCCCTCGTGTTTCCTACAATGGGGGGGGGGGGTTAAGCTGCCACACTAGATGTGTAAAGCCCTTCCCTTTCTGATGGGGCGAGGGCAAGGACCACCAGCATACTTGGCCCCTCTGCCCCCACGAAGCACCCGAAACAAAAGTGCATTGAGAGTCTCCCCGGTTTTTGTTCCTCGACCTCGAGGTACCAACACCCACAAGGCACTGGACTCACTTCCTGTGCTGCACTTTGCTGTACATTTATTACCCCGGTCTGCCAATAACATGCCCTTCAAGCTCCAAGATGGATGTTTGCTGAATGAGTTAACCTTGTGTATATTTGACAGTGGCTATTGGTGGTCCGCCGCTTTGAGGCCGTCTCGTCACAAAGGGGCTTTTTGTTCCCTGGTTTCTGTGTCTTCCTTGTGTTCTTCTTGTTGTCCTTTGTTTCCTGCCTCTCCATCTCTTTTCCTAAAATAAAAAGGAGTAACCTTAAGGGCAGGCTTTTCAATTCAGCATCTTTTTATTCCCTTTGCTACATCATTTTTATATTGCCTCAATATCTCCCACTAGTCCCAGCCCCCCCCCACCCCCCCTAAGTTTCTATCTGCAGCCCAGCCTCCATGCCCCAGCCCTGCCTGTCCTGCAGCAGATTTAGCTTTTGTTGGCTAGTGTTAATAGGATTAAAATGGGTTACTAGCTCAATCACAGAGAGCTTCAAACCATCCCTAAATGTAAGTGTCTCATGGGGGTCGGGGGGACATTGTGGTTCTGTCTCCCCCCCATCCCTCTGGCAGCCCTCCTGATCGGAGGAGAGACCCCAGGCCTGATGGGGGTGGCAAAGGTTTGGCCTCCAGGAAAATCTGCAGGATTATGTCAGCACTCATTACAATGTACACAAAGACCACAGGATCAGTAGGAGCACAAACGGAGCAGTTAAGTCAAATAGGGTGGGCCAGGGGATTCTCCGCTTCCATCCTGACATTGATTAGCCTTTGTGCTCCGGGACTCCCCACATTCAGGCTGCAGCCGCGGGGTTACCGATAGGCAGCGTCTAACGTTGGCGCCGCACTCGCTTTTATTCTGGCTAGAATCTCAATTTTGGGGCTTACATTTCAGTTCGGAATTTCTAGATAAGGTTGATCGGTTACTATGAGCTTCAGTGTTGAGCCCCGTGTTTCCGTCACAGATTTTTACTGAGCCAGAATGATAAAAATCAAACCTTGGCATAGTGGATATTGTGGGTATAGTGCACTGTGCCCAGCACCCATACATAATTAGACAGTGGGTGAGAATAGTAGGGGATCTATTGTGATGATGTGAGGTCACATCGCTCTTGAACAGCCATGATAATGACCGTATCCAATGAAGTTGTATCCATTAGGCACGCTGAAGTGTCCAGTACCCCATTCACACAGCCCCGAGACTCGCACATATACACACACACACACACACACAAGCATGCATGTAACTCATTTGCGTAGCGCTTAAACAAAAGTGAAAGGAAAAAAAACATAATTAAAAAAATAAAACACAATAAACAAGCACGACAGGATTAATGTTCTGCTTTTCATTAAAGTGCCACAGAAGCATCCTGGGTGGAGCGTGTGCGTGACTACTACTGTGTTGCCCTCCAAGGCTGGAAAACGTGAGGGGGGCCGGCCAGCGATTGATGTTTGTGTTCATTTGAATAGGCACTCAGGGGCAGTGTTCCACCCTACGTTCAGCATTTTCATAGGTGACGATAGGACACTCACACACCCATACGCACTTGAAGACAGATAGATAAGTGTCGTGTTCATGCACACACACACACACGGCATCTTCTACCACAAATGTCTGTCGATCAGTGTGCACACTTGTGTTAAGCTATGCAAAACGGCAACATTCACACTTCACAAGTGCTTGTGCATGCTAAAAAGGGCTGATGTGCCAGCAGTGTGTGTGTGTCTGTTTGTCCACTGTGGAGGCATCATTGTGGCGATGTAACAAAATATGCACCGAAACTGAATCTACTGGGAACATGGAGTCATTTTACTGACCAGCAAATATAATACAATCTCCATGTAGCCCCCACGCTCAGGCCATTGCACAGATGTTGCGTTGCCAATATGTCCTGGCTAAACAACAGGAAGCGATTGAGGGGATTTTGTTTCCATTTCTGCTGCATCAGGTTAGAAAACAATGCACTTGGTCCACACGCGGAGCACACAGTGATTCCTGTTAAAGTAGCTTCTCAGTAAAGATTGCTGAGGTCCTTTAAGAATATTACAGCCATATGGGTTTTCCCTCCACACATATCTGTTTATTTATTTACCTAGATTAGATCATAAAATCATGAAATTACCCTAAAATTGCTTTTTCGAGAATGCACACAGTATATTTATTTATATATTTTTATATATATATATATATATATATATATATACACACTTTGCCCCTATCCCCTCCTGTCAGCGTATTCATAAATGTTGCTGGAAATTTCTTATTCTAGCAATCCTCCAGATAGCCAGAGCCCATTTCCATAGCTTTAAATAATGTCAATCTGGGCAAACCCTGGATTGAAGCCCCTGAGCTGGAAGGCACAATTTCTCCTTTGCCTACAGTCTGATAATTTTCGGAGCTATTGGCAACTTGGGAATTTTGCAGCCTTATCACTTGGGCTCAGCGAAGTTCACTGCCACTAATCGGTGCAGGGATCACTCATTCAAGGATTGCATGATCATGTTTTTTTTTTTTTTCTTCTTCTTCTTCTTCCAGGCCAGTGACAGCTGTCTGCACCGGGGGGCATTAGCAATGCAGATGAACCAGCCTAATAAGTTAATGCGTAACACATGAAAATTAGGTTTAATCCCCGGGCGAAATAATCTAACATTTCCAAATTCCTTGATGTGGGAATAGAGACATTGCCTCTGACTCAATTAGGTGCAATGCGGATCAAAGCAAATTTACCGAGAGCATGTGCCCTCAATCCCCAGCACGCAGGCATGTGTGCAAGTGTGTGTTTGTGTGCGCATGTGACAGTGAGGGATATGGCAGTGTGCCTGTCCTCATAATGCTGCCGGCAAACCCAGGGCGGCAATAACATCATCATGACAGGACCTCTGCCTGCTTATTTATTCCCTTTACTTACCTCGCCGTTCAAATAATGTCAATGCACACATGCACACGGACGTACACACCCCGAGACACACGCATTTGAAAATGAATAGCCTTAGCTGTGGAACCTGCAGAGAGGTGATAACTGAGACGGTGTGAGCAGCCTCCGTCACAGCAGCAGTGTTTTCAGCCTAATTGGAACTAAGTACCAGACACATGTGGGAGCAAATATATGTGGCGATTCATATGCATGTGGTCAGGTTGGGATATATTTCTTATTCAAATCTAAATTGAATGGGGGTTGACTGAATCTATTCCAAATGTAGCGCTAATGTTGGATTCTATCCCGCATCATGCACCATGATTACTATTAATAAGCTCCCGCCATGTGTACATCGGGAGACCGTATACGGTGCCCTGTAATGGAAATGGAGCATCGCGGGGTAGTGTACGCGTGTGCACGTGCGTGTGCGTGTAGGTGTGTGTATCATTAGCAGGGTGCAGCTGGCCATTAAGGGGTCCTAGGGGTGGGTGTTGTTTTGCTCTTCTCCTCACTGTATTCCTGTCGGTTATTCTCTAATGTTTCACTCCGACCACCGCCACTTTGTTAGAGGACAAAAAACATTTCCGCTCACACAAGTGTGTGTGAGTGAGGTCGAGACTGATTTCTCAAAGCAGGTAGCGAGTAATGAAAGACACACTCTAAGCCTTCGTGAATTGGCAACCGAGAGAGGAGAGAAGACTTCAGGAATAAGCACTGTTTGGGGGTGGGAAGCGTCAAAACGCACCAATTACTATCCCCAGACAGTTACCCCTCCAAAAAAAAAAAAAGAAACGCACACTGAAATCAATGAGGACACAAACTGAACAATCAGCTGCAACTAGCTATCAACAATGGAGTGGAATATGCAAAAATGCCAATTAAATGTGTTAGCATACGCACAGGTTTTTTTTCCACCTTTTTTTTTGTATGATATCCCAACATCTGTGGCATTAGCCATGGCTCTCTTTATGTAAAATAGAGACGGGGAAATGAATACGCAATCTACCACTGTGTTTTCATCATTAGTGCGCTCCAACTCACGGCTCTGCTGCCTCCCAAGCCGCCTGAGTGGGGAGCGAGAGGAACATTTGTGTGCCCTCGCTTGCCAAATTAATTCTTGTCTTGACATCTTAATTCTCAGTTCTTGTGTGTGGTCAAATCAGCCTACTATAGAAAAGCAATCAAGCAATTATTCCCAAATTATATTTGCCCAACACACACTGATTGGTTATTCTTTTCTTATTGAGTAAGCTCATTAATTCTGAGCAGCTTGCTTGTTATGCCTCTGCCATTACTCCTTTCCCCTCTCATCCCCTCTCTCTCTTTCTCTACTCGGTCCCTCTCGCTCCCCCCCTCCCCTGCTCTTCATCATGCACACTCACTCCCAGCTCTCACTCCCACTCTCCCCCTTGCACACACTCCTCTCTCTCCTCCTCTCTCCAACAGATGCACCCTATCTTCCAGCCCCAGCCTGCTGATGTTGTGGAGATGACATACACTACAAAAGCCCCATGATCTGTGGCATTGTCTAGTCGGCCAATTACTATTCCCATCTCTGATTAGCTTTGATGTGGAACCTAATGAGATAAGGCAGCTTATCAAGGCAGCAGCTGATAGCAGTCTCATTTATTCCCGTGCCTGGCACAAGTGACAAAAACTAATGAGGAGGAGTTTGTATGGAAGCTCGTGTCTCAGCGAAGTGCAAAATTGTTCATCCGCAGGTTCATCAGCTCCCGCCCGAAATGGCCCCGGCGTCGACAGCGCGCAGCGCCCGAGACACTCCACATAACAGCACCACGGCTCGCCGTGGAACAAGAGCCACCGAGTTCCCGGTTGTCTGACTCGCTCTCTCTTCCTCCTCTCTCCGGCATCTCTCTCTCTCTCTTATCAGCTCCTTTCCCCCTTCTCCAGGCTCTAATGGTGCAGCTAATTGCTCAGGTTGTTTAGCTGGGAGGGAACGGAGGAGTGGGAGCACAAAGCTGCTCCCTTTGCCTGATATCCGAGGGGTGAAACCTTAATTTTCCACTTCTGCCATCTGTGTCTGTTTTTATTTCATTCATTAATCCAATCAACAGCGCAGTAGGCTCTGCTGTTGATTGGATTCCTCTATAATATATTTCAGTTGTTTTAAGGATTCGGTCATGATGCACGTGTTTGTTTCTGAAATTAAAAGGGAGAATTGGACCGTGTCACACATTGAATTATGGCTTTCAAAAATGGAATTAATATCCCCTCGTATCAATAGCAGTCGAGGTAAAAATAGTTTCTTTTTTATATTAAAATTAAAATGTGGTAGCTCCTCCAGTTTCTCTGCCGCCGTAAGGCAGTGTAATAATTACTCTCCTTTAAAAGGGTTGTTCATATTTTCTTATCAACAATACCACTACACTGTAATGAAACAGTCCTTTAAAATAATACTTTTGTTGTGAAGCAGCAGCACATGCTTGTAATGCGGTTGACGAAGTAGAAGGGGAAAAAAAAAAAAAAAACCTGAAGTGAATTGAACTGAATTCTCCTGCACGGACTGTGTGTAGAAAGGCAGGAAGTGTGTGCCTTTTGATTTGGAGTATAAAAGTAAATAATATTTGTACATCTAACACATACTCGAAGTGAATGAGCAGCCCCTGAATGTGTTTCTATGAGCAAGTGGAGAGCTCTACAGACTTTAAAGCCGGAGCCCAATTAAGCCTCGCCTCATCGGGAGAGGGAGAGGAGCTGAAAGCTGAATACATAAGATAGTGCAGCCGCACTAAAGCAGCCAGCTCGCTCACTGTAAAATTAGAGAGGGAAGAGGAAAAAAAATCTTGATAAAGGGAGAAGAAAAAGCAGGGACAGACAGTAGAGAGAAGAAGAGGGAAAGAAGCTCCTTTGGGCCAATTTCCTTTGAAACTGGTTAACCAAATACAGCTATTCATATTCAGCACAATTAATAGTGTCTCTTTCTTGTTCAGACGGCACATCACAACGGGCAGAGGGGAAGAGGGAGAAGAGGATTTCTTTCTCCCTCCAAATTGTAGCCAATTTAAGGACAAAGCGGTACCCTCTTGTTCCCCCAAATAGGAGTCGCACGCATAAAAGAAGACTGACATCCAAATCTCATTCACCGACGCAATTTCCAAATGCTAATCATAATCTGCAGATGTTGGCCACTGATACATCCGCTTATTTATTTATTTATTTTGGAAGCATGTCTGTGCCCATTTGGGCAGCCTGTGAAATTTGAAACAAAGAGGGGAAAATCCCTTCTTTTTGAGGCATGTTGAACAGTGCGCGACAGCGGCCACAGCATGGACATCTGCACCATCCTCAGATGGTGTGTGTTTGCAAGCACACACAAAAAAAAAAAAAAAACAGTCATGCGCACACACGCAGAGATGCACGGTAAGGCACATGCACCGAAGGAAACACACACACACACACACACACATTTGTTTCTTTCTTTCTTTCTTTCTTTTTTTTGTACTTCTCTCACTCTCCCTTTCTCTCCGGGTCGTTTTAAAGTACCTCAGATGTGTCATCAGACATTGGTTTCCATCTGAACCTGAGGGGGGGAAAAAAGAAATACTTGACAGAAAGGTATCTAAAAAGAGGACACTCTGAATTTTTGACATTTTTCGCACAGCTGCTTCAAAATGAGGAGGATGGAGAGGCGCCGGAACAGCAACTCCAAGACGCGTTTTTGTTTATTTGCTGCCTTTTCTCCCGATCCTCTTTCAGGGGAGATGGAGGCTAGCGCAAGGCCACAACTCACTCATCCTTCTATAGAAGGACCGTGAAAGAGAAATAGATTTGGCTAAATTAATTCTGGGATCTGTTCTATTCAGCCAAACTCGAAAGGATAACCCTTTTTTTCCCCCATTTAGATACCAAATGCAAGGTGAAACTCAACCTCTCAGTCGGGTGATATTAAATATGCTGCTTCTTTTGATGGGTAAATAGATACAATAGCAACTGTAGCTGCTAACTAGTAATTCGATTTATTCAAATCATGGCTCGTGTTGAATCACTTGTTTGTTGACGTGCGCGCCTCTAGTTCTGAATTGTCCCAGCTCACCATTCTTAACACACTTCATATTTTTCCATCTTTTTTTTCTCGCTCTTGTTTGCTTTTGTAGAATTCCTCTTTCCATCTTGTTTTTGTGAGTAAATATACAGATAAATGTCCTTGATGAATAATGCATTAGAAAACATCCATTTTTATTGCTACTTACTATCATTCAGCCATTTTCTATTTGACGTTCTAATCTAAATACGGACACAGAGCGTTCAAGTGAAGAGCGCGTTGAGAACATGGCGACCCCTAGTCGTGACTGCAGTCATGCAGCCCTCAATCATCTCTGATTGGCTACCTCTGCTTATGTAACAATTAATATTCATACTTCGCTACATGCGATCCGTCCTCCGATGGCTGTTGATGTTGTGGAGCCCATCCTGGCTCAGTGGGGTTTATACTTGACTACAAAAGCTATTGATGGAGGTGGCACTAGAGAGATGAGTATTGTGCTGCTATTTGTTATGTTTCGCGGTGGCTTAGAGATGCTGTATAGATGCTTGTTTTCCTTTGAGGACAGTCTCTGGACGTTCCCAGAGCCACCGTTGGCTCCTGGCTCGACTTTGTTGACTTTGTCCTGCCCCCCCCCCCCCCTGAAAAACAATCCTCCCAGCTGATAGCATGCCAAGTTCTGTTCCAAACAATCAGTACTCATGCCCCTCTCGAGCATGCCAGGCCAATCAAAAGGCAGGGGAAGACAAACGGAGCCGTGCAGCTGTCCTCCGACCAAAAAAAAAACACGAAGCACTTCCGGGGCCAGCGAGGAGGACCGGGGAGCTGGGTGCACCCTAAATGGACTATTGTGCTCTCCCAGAAAAGAAACCTTCGGGATCACACAGCACCCAATTGTGGACCAAGTGACACTCCTCCACACCCACACCTACAAATCACACATTTACCTTCACATCTCCCTCCCCCTTTGTCCATTCACTGCCTCCCTCTCCTGGTCGGTGAGACTTGGTTTTATTCTTCAGGGAGGAAGAAAAGACTCCCCCCCCCCCTGCTACGAACGGACCCACCCTCTCCCCCAGTCAATAGCAGACTCTGCGAGGCGGACTCTGCATTTCCAGTCATCAAAAACACTCAACGTGCCGCAGTGGTCTGAAAGGGGGTCTGCATTTTAATATTCATATTCAGTGCACCAATTCATTAACATTCTGTTGGAGCCCACAATAGAGACTGGAGAGGCTCTGACCATGCAGTTCCCCAATCAAGGTCAGTAACTAAGAAAATAAAATCTGAATTGCATCCCGGCACACAATTGGATCCTCCAGACCTGCTACATCCACGCTTAAGACAATAAAATCCCCCCCCCCCCCCCTTACGCCCAATGATGAACGCATTCACTGTGTTCTCAATAAGGGCACTTTGGAATGAAAAGGCGCGCTTCAAAAGTAAAAATTATTATTTTGATCTGACAATATGACACGGAAATTCATCTTCAGGACAAGCATCTTCTATCGTCGCAGTGCCCCTTGTGAATGATGGATTCGTTAAAGTTTTCTATTTAGGTCCATCCGTGCACGCGCATACACACACGCAGGGGTCTGTAAAGGCACTCACAAAAGCACCCGGGGTTTTTTTTAGCTCACCCCAGCAGCTTTACAAGCCGTGCCAACTATGCAGTGCATGGTGTCTGTAAAAGGTCACTCTTACTATTTACATCCCTGCCTGCACATATGGACACACACACACACACAAATGTAGAGTCAAGAGAATAAATCTCGCCGACCAGTCGATTATGTGATCGGGGGCCGTGACAAAGGGTGAGCATGTTGCTAACACGTTCCCTGTCAGTAGAGGGGCTATATGTGGGCAGACACAAAGCCTCATTAAAATACATACAGGGCCGGTGCTGCTCCGGTGGGTGGGAAAGATGCTCCATCAAGATGTCGTTACAACAAGGCTATCTCCACCCACTGGCATGTATCTCCCTCGCACTGTCCTCCCCCATGCCTGGACAGCACAATGGCAGGCTCCTTTATAGCCAGTGTGGGCCATTCCCTCCATTGCCTGCAAGGTCAGGGCCTAATCCTTGGGGAGTTCTCACATTGTGTTTTAGCGGACCGGGGTCAAACTGTTTGAAATGAGGGGGTTTAGTTAAACATCTATTAGGCGGGCCCAGTGTGTTGGGGTGCGCTTGATTTATGTGCAAAGCTGTTGTGCTCAGCTGTCCGTATACTCCGTATATTGGGCTGTATGTTACCGCAAGTCCTGTATGTGTCAGTGTGGAACAAAAAAAATCCTACGGCGTACGTCGCCTTAAATAATACGTATTGACCTGACGTTCACCTCAACACATGTTCACCTAAACATGCGATCTGTCTTCCACAAGGACAGCGGAATAGTTCCACGCGTCTGTCATCTTCTCCCGCCATTGAGAGGCGCTGTGCCGGGCAAAAAATGAGGTGGAGGGAAAAATATTAAAGAATAAAAGTTGAAAGTAGCTGTGTTGTCAGCAGTGCCGTGTAGGCCAACTGCCCTGTTAGTGAGGCTGACATTCAAAGAGAGTTGGGATGCCGACAACAATCCCACAACCTCCTGCTGCGAGAAGACATTTCGCATGGTGGCCGACTGCTTTGATACGGCTCTTGTGATCCTCGCTGGCGTGGCTTTGAGAAAGCAAACACACACAGCCCAGGCCATCAACCATTACATACCATTTGAACACAGTGCTTTTTATATATTCCAGAATTTTCCATTATTGTCATGAAACCACCCTCTTTCGGCTGGGCATTAAGCGCATGTTTTCATGGAAATGTGGCTTGTTTGGTGCCTTTTGTTGCCATCTTCATACCAATTTGGGGTTTCATCTCATGTGTCCATTTCTGGACACAGATTATTTTTTTTTTAAAGTATTACACGTTAATTATGCAGGTACATGAAAATGTATTTCCACAGAAAAGACCACTTCATTGAAAGTGTCCTCTTGTCATAACCAAATAGAGAATAATTAAAACACGTCACAGCCCTCATGTTGCCCATTAATAGCAAGGCTGCCTCTGTAATAGCGAAATGTCTCTGCGAGCAATAAGCAGTAATGCAGGTTAGTGAATATGCAACCCACTTTCAAGACTAAAGGCAAACAGGCTCCACTAATTATCGAGGCACTATGCAGTCATTTTTCTGAGCAAGGGTTACTGAATGGTTGCCTATTACTTCACTCTCCCTGCACCAAATGCTTAAGATAATGACCAGTTACTAATTGGTGCTTACACCTTGTATCAGTTTGTGCCGAATATAATTGCAGCTATTATGGTACTAAATAATCATTGGAATTAGCATCTTTTAGCAAAAAAAAAAAAAAAACTGTGCTAAATAGAAGTATAGAGCATTTTCCGCCAGGAGGTCTTAGTGTCGATGCACCACCGGTTGATTCATCATTAACTAGAGGGTTCAGGGCAGGAGGAATGCCTTTCCAATCATATTGTGGTGTCAGTGCATCTTCTGCACCAGCTAATAGAGGCACTGATGTAGCACATTCACATCTGTGTGCAGTCTTGTGTGTGCTTGTGCTGTTTGCCTTCTTCAGCAGCGTATCGGGCATGTTTATGTGCATAATGTGAGTGCGTGGGTTCATAGCCGCTTGCGTGTGCTCGCCACGAAGTGCACAAGCGAGCGGAGGGAGGTCTATATTCTATGCAGATCACGCTCCCCGTGCTTCAGCAGCTCCTCCTTTGTGTTGGCCCTTCCGTCAGCTGTTGACTTCCTAAGTGTCTCAGACAGCCGTGTTTCTGTCTGCGCCTCTGTCCACTGCCTTGTCCCGCTCACATTTCTGAAGTCCGCTGACTGCTAATGGCCGTGTCCAGACAAAGAGCCCACTCTGTGGCCACTCTGCCGGGCCAGGCCGGGAGGGGGGGAAGGGGGGGGGATCTAGGGACAGCCAGGAGGGGGGTTAGTGGTGTGGGGTCCAGGGAGGAGGAGACACTAGGAGGGCCGGGTTTGGGGAAAGGGAGGGCTGAAGCTGGGAAGAGCACCCGGCACTGCCTGCCTCTCTACACTCATGTCACGCCTGTGTGACAACCACTCCTCTGTGCTTGTTTGAACTGTCCTTCCCAATTAGTACTAATAAGTCACTCTGTAAGGATGAGCAAGCATAGTGTGCCCAATCACCCCCAGTTCACAAACGCATAAACAGATCTGTACACAAAATGCAAACACCCCGCCACCCCCCCACCCCCTAAGCTTAGCAGCCCATGAAAATCCCAGGAGCACAACCCCGCTAATAGACAGAGGAAGCCCAAAACGCATCTCGTTCCCAGCAAACAAGTGCCAGTAAAGAGGGAAATTAATGACAAGTCGTTTGAAGGGTTTGCCTAAGAATAATTTTACTCTGGCGTCTCACTACCACTGAAGAATTGATTAGATCCCTGCTTAATCAAAGTGCCTGAATCAATAAAGAGCAGAGCAGGCATGCTCCAGCCCAATTTATTCACAGCGTCATTCTCACATAAGAGTCACAGAGAGACATAGAGAGAGAAACAGAGAGAGAGAGAGAGAGAGAGCATCTCTGACAGATGACCATGCGAGGGCCCCGCTGACACTAAAAGCTAGTGTCAATAGCAGAGAGGCAGGTGTGCCCCAATTCATGCAAGTGCCACTGTTCATGACATTAACTCAAATGCCATTCGGGGATCCACAACCACAACTTTGAATCGTCTGAGATGGTTTCGCTAATAAACGTTATGTCGAAAAGAATATAAAACCTTGCGTAAATAATTGCCGTTATTTAGTTTCGAGAACAGGCAAACTGCACGAGGAAGAAAGCTACAGAACTCTGGAATAATGACTTCACTTGTGTTTTCCCAAAGTACAGGCTGAAGGACTTAGTCAAGCTCGGCTGTCCCTGACTGTTTATTGTTGCCTGCTTGTTTATTGTCATGCAGAAAGCAGAGGAGGTATTAAAGGCAGATTCTGCCCTTATTTTAAAATGTGCTGCCGAAGATTAGAGCGCTTGCCAAACACTGTGGAAACACTTAATTGATTTCCTTTGGACTGTTTACCTCTACTGTAGCCCTCCTAGAGCCCAGCACTGGCTCGCAAGCATGCACACACACACACACACACACACACACACACACACACACACGCCCGTAGAGTACAACCCTGGCCCCATTGACGCCAACGCAGGCCTGCCAAGAGCCTCATTAGTATTCACAGCAGTGGCATTTGCCAGCCTGAGCGTTGCCGTGGTGATGCTGCCCACACAAGTGATGATAAATGGTGCTTTCAGCTTCTCTGCCTTCCATAGAGCAGAGCAGGGAGCTGAGGAGTTGCTGGCGAGGACCCAGCTACAGCCACGGCTAGCAAGGCCTCATCCCCGACACCGGGCAAATGACGCATGACTGCACAAGCCCGGGGCTGCTTGAAGGCTTTGGGTGCAGGGGAGTGGTGGGTAAGAGGGGTTTGGTGCCGGATGGGTTGTGTGTGCGGATATGGAGAAAGGAGATTTAGGTTTACGCTCTGTGTGTGTGTGTGTGAGTGTGTGGGAGAGAGGGGGGGGGGGGGGGGGGGGGGGGGAATGTTGGGGAGAAGTGTGTGCTTGAACTTGTTATTGTTGGCTGAAAAAAGTGATGTCAGCTTCAGTGTTACTCGAGTGTGTTTTGTTCCCTGTGTTTGTCCATTATGTGATAATCTCACGAGTGACATAAAATATCTGACTTGAAAATATTGTTGACTTCTATATGTGTGTACTGTAACCAAAAAAGAAAGTGAAGTAATTATTGCAGACTAAGCCATTTCAATTGTTTTTGTATTAAAAATATGTTTCGTCTACATATGGCACTAACATACATTACCATCAGTGATCCCTAAAATATACTCAGAAACACGTCACAATAAAACCCTATATTGATATATTTATTATTGGAAATCCTGTTGTTTTTTTAA
>NW_022280037.1:500055-502889 GCF_004355925.1 Anarrhichthys ocellatus | reverse complement strand
TTTTTGCAGCAGGTGTCACAGTGAGGGTTGTTTGAGCCTTAAATCAGCGTAGACAAACAGGGTTATGGTATTCAGCTACACTTGCCTTCCCCAGAGCCCACACATACAGATGTGTAAGCAATGAGGACGAGGAGGCTGCACTGAAATCCTCCTGATCCTAGTTAAACAGAGGAAGACGGTGTTATTCCCACATTATGGTGCACAGATACGTAGCGCATTAAGAGCCTGCCTGATTAGAAGTCAGAGTATCTTATTAGAAATAGTGTGGCAGCAGAGATGGACGGTGTCTTCATCTGATGCTCATATCTAGTTTTAGTGTTGATAGTGGTTGTGTAAACTGTGTGTGTGTGTGTGTTTTCTCACTGTAAAAACTCACCATTATAATTTAAATTTATGGTAAATATATACATATGGATATGTTTTTTTTAATTTCTTTAAAAGTTATTATTATAGATATTCATCTTTGAGGAAATATTTAACGCGCCATTAAAAACTGGATGAACTACGAATTGTCTCAATGATCCAGAATATTTTTTTTCTTCTTTTTTTCCTCTTAAGTCTTCTCAGTTAATAGCTGAACCCCTCTTCCACCATCAAAGTTGAATAGAAAGCAAACACAATATTTCTACCTTACAATTATCGCACAGCTGGCCATCTGCATCACACGATCCTCTTACACAATCCTCCTTCTACATTCGTGGCACGACCACAACGCTCTCTTCATCTACTTTTTTTTTGTTGAGTCTGTTGCATTCTAAACTGGGCAGTGAATGTGTCTGATGAAATTACAGTAATTCTTACGCGGAGCATGAGCGTGGCCCTCTTCGGTCGAACTTGGGGATGACCGCCCCTTCAAAAGATGGCCTGACCCTTCCGAAATCAAGCCTGATTACCCATCTCTAGGACACTAAGAAGCACCCAACTTCAAAAGGAGCAGAGACAATCACGGGGGGTGGTGGTGGTGGTGGTCAGGGAGGGGGTGTTCAGAAACCTCAGCCCTGTGCTGTGGCGGTTTCGGGCCAGACTGAACGGTCTCAGCCAGGGGGCCGGGGCTATTAAAAGATAAATGTATTTCTCTGTTCCATTATTCATGATGTGAGGAGGTGGGGAGGGAGCAGGGAGCCAGAGGCTTAGCACAGCAGTGGATCCCTTCTCGGCCTCGTCAGGGCCAAGGCCCCCGCCGCACCCCTGATGCAGGAGAGGACTAGTGGGGGGGGAGTGCGGGCGACAGCTGTGAGATGAGAGAGAGAGATAGAGAGATAATGCAACAGTGTGTATTCACATTATGAATTCACATAATGGCAGAAATGTATTTCTTTATCAATATCCCAAACCAATGTGTTATTTTCTTTACATCAGTTTCTTCTATAGAATTGCTCATGAGTGTTTTTCATTTATGCACACACACATATCAGAAACCTGGAAGGAGCATCACACTGTGGCTCTGAATAACCTCTCAGCCGCTGATTAAGTAAAGGGTTTGGGCAAATACTTTGGAGAGACATATTGGACTTCTACACTGAAGTGAATGGAAAAGTGAGCTTTTGTCCAACTCGTCTCTGATCTGCAAGAAAAGCAGATTAGGATGACCCCAGTGTCACTCGTTTGGAGATGAGTCACTGTCGAGAAAAGCCAAACACACTGGAGTGAATGTCAAACAGCAGCAGCAGCTAAGCCTCCTCTATTTGCTGCTACAATTATTACATTTTCCCCCTCTTATATAACCAAAGACAAGCGTGTTAAAACCACATTTTTTTTTTATTCTTGATGTGGATTGTTTTTACTTTTGTTATCGAAGCCAAACAAAATATAGGAATATACATTATCTTTGGATTATATATGTATTTTGAGCATGATGCTATTTGTTTGTATTGTCATTAAATCTACTTTTCAGAGATCAAGGAGTAAAACAGTAGTTACATTGTGTCGAACAAAAACATTTATCTCACATGCCTCATGATGGGAGAAACTACCTGTTCACGCTGTAATCAAACGCTTTTCAAATTGTTTCATAATTACCTATAATTGAACCCACGTTGTGCGATTTCGCTGTTTCGTGCCAGGATCTATTTTCTGCGTGCTGGCATTGCGTTTGTCTCAACAGTGGCACTCACTGTAATCTCATCGCATTCCTTCTCAAACATACTTCTGTAAATTACTTTCTTGCAAGATCGCAAATGAAACACGAGAGTACTTACAATAAATGTATTGCAAAAATATTATGATTTTTATATATATATATATATATATATATATATATATATAACTGTCACTGAACACAAACCAGTCAATTAATATTTCATCCATTCAACAGAAGCCTTCCCCGCAAGATAGATCAATGTAGTTCCCGTGTCCATTAAAAAGTGCTTTTCCACAAGTGCCACAACGGGCACAAGTGGTGCCCGTTGCTTAGATTAACAAATTTGAGATGCATTATGCCGGCATAAAATGCACACCAATGCTTGGGAGAAAAGACAAGCTCTATGACAGAGTGGAGGGTGGTCTGAACACATCAGTACTCATGACTCCATGCTGGGATCATTTGTTTCCAGACAAGAGGGCACAAGGGTGGGGGAAAAAAAGAATATAAGACAGCCGGGAGACGTGTGAAGGGTGGGAGCTGGTGATGAAATGTGTGTGTGTGTGTGTGTGTGTGTGGGGGCACTTGGACAGATGAGGGTGTTTTATCTGTCTGTGTACCGTGTTAATGTGGACCACTATTCTTGCTTTGCCACTTTACGTATACTGGCTTGAATTAGACACAAGAGACAAAAGGCTTCATATTTGTGCTTGCATGTCAAGGATTACTTGTTCCATTGAATGTGCCCCCCCCC
>NW_022280037.1:496221-499255 GCF_004355925.1 Anarrhichthys ocellatus | reverse complement strand
CACACACACACACACACACACACACACACACACACACACACACACACACTCCCTCCATCTCCACCCCACCCGTTTTCCTGCAACAGTGTGTAAACGCCCACCCCCAAAGTCTCCCAGTGCAACCCAACCCGGTCCCCTGCCCCTCCCTCTTGTCCATTCTCACTTTCTTGCCAATGGACAGAAAACTAAACCTGTCATCAAAAGGGGCCTAATCACTGCTGTGGTTGTGGTAAACCAAGCCTGACAGACATTTCACTGAGGCCTCAATGGCCACATCAGTGCCACCTCCCTAGCCAGCCCCCCCCCCCCACACCCCCTTCTTTCTCTCGCTTTCTCTCAGTCCCTCGCTCTCTCTTTTTACCAGGCCTCTGGCCAATGAGCAACAAACACCCGGGGGCTTTTCAGATTACTTGACACACTGTGTCCACTTTTGGGAGGGAGACCACCTGGTAAGCTCATTTTAATACAAAACCAGTTCAGTCTCCTCTCCCTTTTTTCCCGACTCCGCTAATTCCGCCTCTCAAGCCAAGCTACCACCATGAATTCTGTCTAATCCAGTGACCCCCACAGAACATTCCTGGTTTTACACTCCGCGGAAGAGGCTGGATTTGGGCGGATTACATGCTTCCAGTTCTGTTAGGAGGCACCTGTGACTGGAAGCTGAAGGCAGGACCGACGCTGACAGCGAAACATAGAAAGAGAGGAGAGGGAGAGAGATTCCTCCCTCTCCTCTCAACCTTTCCCCTTTCACTTCCACTTTTTGGAATCGTGACAGTCACATTTTTGCTGTCAACCTGTAACTTTCCCCGTTGTTGAAGGCAGGTTGGATGTCCAAGCAGCCGCAGCATGACTGCGTGGCCCATGCGGGGGGGGGGCGGAGGGGGGGGGGGGGGGGGGGGTTAAGAGGGATGACAGAGCAGGGGTGAAGGATGTGGGTGTAAACAGAGGTTGGTTGGGGGTTCGCACTGACTTTCACTTTAGCCCCTCAGCTTATGTTAAGATGTTGTCACTTTCACCATCTCAAGTGTTGCCACTTCAAATGCCGGAGCTTAGCGTTCGCAACGGGCTCCAGGGGGGTCGAGGGAGAGGGGGAGAGAGAGAGAGAGAGAGGGGGGGGGGGGGGGGGGGGGGGAGGGGGAGGGGAGTGTGGGGGGGGGGGGGGGGGAGAGGAGAGAGAGAGAGAGAGAGAAACTGTGGGAACATTTGCATTTTAAACAAGCACAACTTTGTCACACTGTCACCTGACTACCGCGGCATCCCCTTTTCAATGTTTCCCAACTTCCTGTCTCCTTCTCTTCAGCTGCCTCCCTTCATCTTTCTCAAGAACTCTTGAAGGCGTTGTTTCCGCCCTGAATTCTTCTGCCAATTTGATGAATTGTATCTCGCAGCCTTTTGAGTTTTGCGCGCAAAGCGCCTAATTGTTTCGCTCTTCCTTTTTCTCTCCCCCCCCCCCACCTCCACAATATCATGGCAGATGCTTAAGCTGTGTGTGCAGTTGTAGATGTGCATATTTTAAATTAGGTGTAATATCCCCCCACTTTAATCCATGATAAGATCTCAATTGTTCCATGATGTGAAATGGAGATGCAGCGACAACCAGGGCTGAATTAAATCGAAATCTTAATTTACCTGGATATTATCCTCCAGTGAAATATAATCACTGACTGAATAACTGGGCACACCAGCAAATTCTTAATTGGCTCTTAATGAGTGTCATGGAACATATTCTTCGGTGTAGATGCAGAGATTAGGGAAAGGCAGCTCGGTACGCTTTGAAAAAGAAGAAAGAAAGCAAGAGCATGACCACATGCGAACATAGGTACTCATATTTTCAAATCATCCACTCTGGAATACACAACCACAAATACAAAATGACACAGAGAGTCTCACCGCATAGGCTGGTGGTAGTGTCTACCTGGCGCCGCATTGATTGTTCCTCAACACTGACCAATTGTAAGCTCATAATGATGATCTCTGGCATGACAAGTGATTTTAACCTGCCTGTGGGCCGCCCCCGCACCGAGTCACAGATCAGCTGCCCCGCGTAAACAAAAACATTAGGAGAGCGTTCCACATTTAAGAGCATGCTAATTACAGTCATTCCCATCTGAAGTACTTTCTGCTGCAATTTGCTCAGATCACCAAACCTCCAATCCCTCTCATGTAAACAAATAAACTCACGCAACAAAGAGATAAAGCAAATAATAAAATAGACACTGGCGCTATCGGAACTCGCTGGGGGCACTGTGTTTGAAGTAGGCTTCAAATAGTATCATACTACTCTACGGCGTTGAGTCCTACAGTGTTGTGCACATCCCGGGCGAGGAATAATTACAAGGGTTGTTGTTGACGCGCTCAGGAAAACAAATCATTGGCTTTGTGATGGAAGAACGGAGATGAATGCCGTCCCAATGCAAGAAAGTAAAGATATTTATTTTTCGCCCCCCAAAAAAAAATTCAAAAGCAAAATTGTGTTTTGTACACGTTGATTGAGGTCATAATCCAAGTTCAGCTAATTGATCCAAACCCAACAGGTGTCAAACAAGTTAGTTCTCCCTTCAGTTGCCTCTTGATAACAATAACTTTAATACATTTCCACTTCCTAATGGGCAATCCTCTGGCCTTATTTGTTCTCGACCTCTTAGCTCTGCCCAATATAGGCACCGGGGCCGATCCGCGGCCACAGATACGGGAGTGAATGTCACCGCAGCCCTCTCCAGCCCTCCAGGTGAGTGTGCTTCTGCAGCGGGTGGAAGGAAATGAAGCAAAAATGATCGAGTGTTTGTTTTCTGACATTTTGTCTCTCTGCGGCCTCATCAGGGCTGAGCCTCGCAGACGTCAAGTGTTAATTTAGGGTTCCTGCCGAGCGTGAGCCTGTCAGCAGCGGGGCTTGGAGGAGGGAGGTGAGCTCTTGCAGAAAATGACCCTTCTGGTCTGATTGTCTTCTGGCCTGCAGACTGGCACTGAGAGGAAAAACAAAGACGCTGAGAGAGAGAGAGAGAGAGAGAGAGAGAGAGAGAGAGAGAGAGAGAGA
>NW_022280037.1:478488-496211 GCF_004355925.1 Anarrhichthys ocellatus | reverse complement strand
GAGAGAGAGAGAGAGAGAGAGAGAGAGAGAGAGAGAGAGAGAGAGAGGTGGCTGAGTGCTAATGCACCTAGCAGCAATTAGAGAGGCTTACCTGACTGCGTGAGCACAGCACGCAAACACCAACACACACACAAGGTAGACTCTGTAAGGTACACCCCCACCCCTCTCTCTCTCTCTCTCTCACATACTGCACACTCAGGTAAATACATACACACCAGCTGATCCTTTGGATAGAACTTATTCGCTCAGCCGAGCACACACACACAAACGGGCGTGCACTTTCACCGCGGCCCGTTCCCAGCGGATGGCTTGCCGCCACCATTTAGCCAAGTGATTATTAGGCCCGAGCTTACGACGGTCCAAGCCTTCATTCTGTGAAACTTAAACAAAAAGGACAGGCCTCTCTAAAGATTACAGCAGCACATTAACCACAGAGTGAACCATGAAATTGCTTTTTCCCCTCCCGCAGTGTTGTGACTCTATAGTGGTCACTGCCAGTCACGGGGAAGGTGCACGGGCGCCCGTGTTACATCACCCGCAGACGACACAACATGGCACTCGGGTGGGGCTTAGGCGACCAATGCAGACCAGCTGACCCAGTGGCAAAATAGGCACAGGTATGGCGGCGAGAGAATAGGCAGTGCTGTTTTTTATTCGTCAAAAGAGTGCAGTACATCAAATTCACAGTGATAAAGAGGGTTTAGAGGGCTGTCACATTGGAAGGAAAGGTTAATTCCGTAATTATTTCAGTGTGAAAAATAAATAATGTACCCTTTGCCGTTTTCCATCATTTCCTAATTTGCTTGGAAATTCATTTTCTTTTCTCTTTTTTCTCTCCACCTAGCCCAATTCAATCACTTGAGTTCATCTATCTGTGTTATGCAAATCTGAGCGGCTGAGATTGAACCCATTTGAATACCTGGTTCAACTCGTGAGCGGAGGGGCTGATAGAAAAAGATGAATTCTTCCATTTCAATGTGTCTCCCTTTTTCACCCAGTCGCGCGGTATCAAGGCTACCTTTTTACATAGTGCTCTCCTTTATTTTAGCCCATTGCACATTGTTGCTACGGCAGTCAAATATATGAATACGGAGAGGGAGTCGCCCTCTCTCTCTCTCTCTCTCTCTCTCTCTCTCATGCTCTACAGAGAGGCGAGGTCTGTATCTAAGATCATGGCCACTAGCAGAGGAGACCACAAGATAATTTTGAAAAACATGAGAGGGGGGTTCATTGGGAGCTGAGGTTTGCCCAAATATCCTCCATATCTGTCACTGGCATTTTCTAGTTAAAAAAAAAAAATAAAAGGATGGAAAATCTGTTTTTAACTCTTGATATACAAGACGCGAGCTGGCCGTGGCTGATATTTTGGCTGCATGCCGTCCTGTCTAACTGGACAGGGTTTTGATTGACAGCCAGCCCCGGGCCTGAGGAGGGCTAAGGCCGGTGTCTTGGAGGCAGACACAACACTATTATTCCAACTTATCCCTCGGAATAAGTCCAGGCAGCCAGGGCCCCAGCGGGAGGCTAATAGACTCGCCCCGAGGAGCCCCCCTGAAGCTTGATGCATTGTGTCAAGGCCTTGTCTACTTCACGCACATTAAGGATCACATGCCACAATTTCACAGTACAGCAGGGGGACCGGCCCCCGCCCCCTCCCAGCCGCTGATTGGCCTGTGATGGATGGTGTTGACAATTACAAGCAGAGTACCAAGTGGAGCAACACAAAGGTCAAGGTTGAAGCTGCCAGTGTGGTCTGGTTAACAATGGAAGGTCTCCATAGTAGGAAAATGCTGTTTATACTAAACACTAACTATGCAGTGTGTTATATGGGCACAAAGGGCTTTAGTCATTTGAAGCCATGGCATTTGTCAAACACCCAGGATGTGCTTTGCTGGCCACGGTATTTAGCATTCAGGGGCTCAAAATGCCTGAGTGAAAACACAATGATCGTTAAAGAGTCCCATTTTAAAGACTGTTAAAGACAAACTGCTCAGAAAGGGTCATTTGCAGGAGGAAGCCACCTTGTTCCAGATAGCAGTGGCCACGTCGTTCTGAGGAGAGGGGAATAAAACAGTTGCTCCTACCGCAGTGTCCTGCAGGAGTGAATCTTTTTTCAATACAGCACTTCAGGTTGAAGACATTTCTCCTGTCATTTTCCTCCAGTACTTCAGTGTAATTCTTTTTTTTTTTTCGCTCTCCCCTCCATTTTTTCCCCGGCGACTGCAGTATGTGGCAGTCTGAATTGTGTGTTATTACCCAGCAGGAGACAATATCATTACCACATATTTGCTGTCAAGGGTCTGCAAAGAATGGTGCTGTCTTGGGCCTCAGTGATCTAACAACCTCACACAGGGGCTCCAGAATTACCCACTCCTGGCTGGGGGAAGTCAAACACTACCAGTTAGAGGGGGGAGTGAACAAAAGAGAGGTACCCGGTCTCCCCCCCCCCCCCCAGTCTTTCTCTCTCCCTCTCTCTCGTGGAGATAGAAGGGGGACACACCTCCTCTGCGCCAAATGGAGGATGCTATTCTCCCGTGCCTTGATAGAAATATTTGTTTGGCTCAAGTGCTGAATGATATGAGACTGCAAGGCGGATGTGGATGGGCCGCATCTATAACAGTGTGTCATTTTAGATAAAGACACAAATTGTAATCTCTGTGGTGTATTATTGGTGTCGGATGAGCAAGCTCATAATTACCAGCGCTTTTATCAAGTTGTTGCTTGATGCCACCTCTGAATTCCACACAGTATGTGCAGAAATAAGAGGACAGCCTGTCAATCTGTGTCTTCCGAGGTGTATGCAAAAAGAAAGTCAAGTAACTTTCTGCTTTCCACTTAACATATCACATTGTGACAGGGGATTGGGCATTTGAAAGGGGTCCGTGGAGATATGACGTCCGATGAAAATAACTTGAGAACGGACAAACAATCCCGTTCATGAAAACTGCTGTTCCGACTTTGTAACAATGTCTCTCCTCATAAGACAAATAGAATTGCTATCATTTCCGTTGACAGCGTACAACAAACATTTTTATGCATACTGAGTGACAAAGCCATCTATTTTCTTTCCGCAAAAATAGGCAATACACACTCTGGCAATTGAACCGCAAATGAGGAGTGAGAAATTCAAACTTCCTCTCCCATCCACCATCATTTATACAAGCCATAGAAATATTTGATTGCTCTTGCATATCTCCTCACGCTTAAGGAGGCAGCCAACCAATACGCGGCCACATAAATAAAGTCTTGGGGCTCTATATGAGCCTATCATTTAAGAATCCAAGCGAATCAAGCTTGCAAACAATCAGGAGCGAGAGGAAGAGAAACTCTGCGAGACCTTCCTCCAGTGCTTTGAAGGTGTAAACAGAGACCCTTATTTAAGGTAAGATGTGGCTGTGCATCCTTGATACACCTCTGCGCTGAAACAAGGCAAGAGTCCTTGTTTTCTTTCCCACAACAACGGGCCAGCTCTTGAGGAAGACACATTTATATTCATGAATGCAGGATCTATAGTAAATTGTGAGCATGCAGCTCCAGGTGGAACGTACAAACCACAGAGCATTCATATGAAGGATATAATGCTTTGTTGTACATTTATACTGTGTACACAAAAGGCAAGGTGAAATTTCTCATTAGTTACATTTGATTCAAGGCAGTGTCCTTATAGAAAGGCGTAGAACCGAGAAACGTGAATGCCAGGAAAGATAAGGTCAACCGAAGAGTTAAATGATAAACAACTTGCCATTTTTCCGCGGCGGATTGAAGGATTTCCAGCCGCGGCGCCGCTACATTCACTTTATTCAAAGGTGGGCCACTATCAATTGAGAATTTAATTAATGTGGGGTTCCTGCATTCACCATTCAGCAAGTGATAACCAAGATCATGCCTCAGTCACACGCGCTATCTGACATGATGTTAAATTTGAACAGTTGCACCTTACAAACAGAGAGCAGTCAAAGACATCAGCTGATCGGGCGATGTGATAATGTTTTGAAATGGTTGGCACTAAATTAACCTGGTTTTAATAGGATTTGAGGTAGATAATGTGGAAAATTACTGTTTTCTTTTCAAGGCAATATACAAAATGGAAGCGGTACAAATTGATTTCTATTTCCTCCCCAGATACCCCCCCTCCCCCTCATCCCCACATTTTCATAATTTGAGATGAGCCGATATGGCATTAATATTCCCTATCTTATCTTGTCACATCCTGAAATTGTTGGAGAGGATATGATTAGCTGAACAATAGCATGAGAAATGCACTTTATGAAGGCTATCCAGGTTTTTATGTCAAAGAGAGTGGAGAGGTGGAGGATGGGCCAGGAAGCAGACACGATGGCAGTCAAATGCCCCTGTTCCTGGATCTTGATTTGTCACAGCGGGCATTTATAAGAGCCCGATACATGCATGCCCACCGGTGTTGGCCATTCACACGTGATTAGCATTTTATATTGTTTATAGCCCATTTAGGAAGCAGGAAGACAGCCCAGAGCTAGTGGCGCGAGGAGGGCTCCAAAGCACAGTGTTTTTTTGGACTGGTTAAATGCACCATTAAGCCTTTTAAAATGAGCTCCACCCGTCAGAGATGAAAAACAAACGTGGCTTTCTGGCTATCAATGGGCACCACTTAGAGGAAACAATGCCCTGTTGAGGCCCACCAGTTTCCTCATCAATGAACATCAAAGATGAATGAGCCCTGGCTGACAGCTTTGTTTTGACTCTGATACCCACAAAGCCCTGCTCCATATCATCCTGGTCCGGGCTCTCCTCTGGGCTGCCCTAACAGGTGCGACCCCTCTTCTCAATGCACCGTTTGACAAGACCACGGACGGGCAGGGGTGGTGGGGGGCTTTGGTGCACATCCGCCTTAATCCATCCCACCATAAAAGCACTTTGAAAAAACAAACGTTTGTTTGGCCAAAGTCAAAGCTCTGGAGCCTGGGGCTCATCCGTCTGTCTGCCCAGGCTTTCTCCCCTTTATTCCTGCCCGTTTTTGTCAGGGCTTCAACCCCCCCCCCCCCCCACCCTCGCTCATTTGGACAGGACATTAAACAGGACCGGAGAGGATCTGATTCCCCGCCATTTCCCACAAGAGGAATACATAGAGTTACAACAGCCAATTGTTTGGATTATGATAACAGTGCCTGAAGAAGAAGAAAGAGTGGGATAGAAAGGGGAGGGGTCAGAAATCTCACAGAGCAAAACAGTGTGTAAAAGGAAAAAAAACAACCAGCATCAAAAGACGCAGAGCATGGATCAAACCCGATTATCATTCAAGTTAGTCTTTAGACGGGGGAGCATTGTTAAGCCGGCTAATTTCTGAGCTCCCCCTCTTTCTGCAGCGAGAACAGTGCGTTTTTTCTGCCAGTGATAGGCTCCCACTACTTCATGGGGAGATTAGAGCTCCTCCACTCAGGGATATAGAAAGGCCTTCAGCCTGGCAGAGAGGGGGGGGGCGGGGGGGGGGGGAGAGCCAGTGTTGAGCATTTTAATCTAGAGTCACAAAGATAAGATGCAATGGCAGATCAATATGTGCTCTATGGTGGCAGCTCCCCGAGAACTTGTCTCTCCGACTGTGCACTGAGAAGCCTTTGCCCTCCGTGTCCCATGGCTTCATTTCTCGACAGACCGGCTATCTGTAGTGACTGTCTCGCGGTGACATCTCACACCGGGGCATGTTTAACCCCCCCGACGCCACGCATAACAGACGGTGAATATCTAAATAGGATCACCCGTGAAATTTGCCTCGATAAATCACTCCAGGAATCACCCAGTTTGAACATTCGATATCACATCTGTCCTTGGCTACCTCAGGGGGGACGAGGCAGGTACGATAAGGGATATTCAGAGGAGTGATTAGATAAAAGAAAGCTAAATTCTTATTTGATTGCGGGAGATGCATAGCAATGGTGTTTGCACTCCGCCATGTCTGTGTGACTGAAGTAAAGTGTGTAGGTCGCATTCAGGGTGTCATTTGTACTTAATTTCTTCTCCTTGGCATCAGTGCGGCATTCCATCATTCCAGCATCATCAGATGTACTGTCAGCGTTGAGGCATCGTATATATATAAATATATATATATATATATATATATATATATATATAGAAAAATGAAAATTCTCCTTTGCTTTTGTGAGAATCTTCGCGTTGAAAAGTGGGACACCTTGAACTCTAATTTTCAGCCAGATAAACTGCTCCCGCAGCGTGCCATTATGTTTTTAAGTAGACACAAAACTCAGCACTCATACAGACGTCGTTAGCACTGACAAGTGGGTTACGACTTCTCCCTTTCATGCGTGTCTCCGGCAGCCCACATCCCTCTGTGTTTACCGCCGTCCTTCACATTGCAGCATCCTGCCTCCGAGGATGCTTTTGACATGACTGTGTCCTAAACAGAAACGGATCATTAAAGGGCGGGGTGGGGGGGGGGGGGGGGTGGGTGCAAGGTATTTTTTTATGTTTGTTAATTTTCATCCTGGGCAGCAGTTCAGATACAACAAAGGCTCGGAGCCAAACTCCAAAGTGCTGAACCAAATCTGCATTTGTGAGCACAACACATGTGCTGCAAGAGACGACTGCGGGGCTTTGGGTAAAGGGTGGATGCTGCGAGTTGTTTGTGTGTGCGCGCGCACTCGCTAACGCATGTGCGTGTGTGTTGTTTGTGTGCGTCTGTGTGTTGTGTGACAGCAGACCTCGCTGAGGAGGACTAGCAATCACTCCATTCAGCATCTGCTGCCACACAGCTCATATTGTCATTCCCCAGTTTAAAGGAACCTTGAGCGGCTTCAAAGATCTTTTCAAAGCCTTAATCCTAATAGGTCGCGGTTTGTTCTGTCACATCAAAAGGGGGAGAGAGGATGTAGGGGGAATAATGCATCGGGCCTGGCGAGATTCTTAAGGGCGGAAGATTGGCAGAGGATTTGCAGCGCGGGGAGGACTGAAACCTGAAATATCGGACACAGAATGCCTGCTGTAATAGATATGAAATAGGTCTTCTCAAAAGCATGAAAGGCTGACATTTCCAGAAAGTTTGTCATGAGAAGGCCCTTTTATTCCCCTTCGTCTATCTGCGTTTGTACTGCCACCTTGTCCATAGTGGAAATTCGCAAGTGTCACTCCAACAGGTTATAGAATCGGTTTGGACATTTTAGGTTGGTTTTTTTCCGCCCACCTCTTCCCTTTCTTTATTCAATGTTTAGAATTTCCAGTGAGAGACCAATCGAGTCAGTGCTATACAGGAAAACTGCCTCCTGCATGGCACTCAACGTTCTATTTTCATTCCATACCCAGCACTTGTTTCCTGACCCTCTGCTATAGCCAACTTTTACAAACGTCGTCGGAGGTGTTTGTGAGATAAGAGAGCTTCCTTGATGAACATATATTGCCCGTCGGTGTGAAACGCTGCGCTGGCATGGACGATAAAGTTCAAATCAAGCCTTGCCAAAGCATACAGTGGGTGGGAGACGTGCTAGACCATAAGTGATACTTACGTGTTTACTCCTCACCTTTCTGACACTTTATCAGCTCTGAAGGTGTCTCTCGTGCTTTTCGCCCGATCGACTCGGCAGACAAAGAGATCCGGCGCCGTGATTCAACAGTGCACAAGTGTGCAGCTAATTAGGTGCTCATGGGAAACCGGCCATTGATTTTCTGTCAGCGCGTCTGCCCCCCAAAAAGAAAGCGGGCTGTTTGTCTTCTTCTAATGATGCACCGTGTGCCGCTGATAACAGCGATAAAACAGGCCAGAGGTGTAGCATTAGCAAACTTGGACACACTATACCCGTGGGAACCCATATATAATGCTGCCCTTTAATTGTATGGTGTTTTTTTTTTTTTTTTTTTAGGAAATAGGCAGTGACTAGTGGGAAGCAAACAAAGTTTGTCGGGGATGGAAATGGACTGAGTTGTCTGACAAAAACATAGCTTTTCAGCTCTGTAAAGGCGTGAAATCCCTCTTGTGCTTGTTATTTCACACTCCCGTGGCTCTGGCTTGGGCCAGCCGTGGCACGGAAAACAAACAAACACATGTGAATTCACGCAAACCGCACATACACACACACACACACACACACACAGACAGAAGAGAGGGGATTTGGACAAACAAGTTACTAATGACCCTCCCATTTTCAGGATCCTCACTCGCGCAGAATATGAATCCTAGAATCGCACAGAACATTTTTTGCAAGTTATTCCAAAACGGTGCATCTCTGGCATAAATCAAGGCACTATCTATTTTTTTTTTTTTTCTGGAATTATTAAATAACCAAGGCGGCTAATTCCCAAGGCGGGAAACATGGCTTTGCTGAGCGCACGGAGAACCGTTATGTATAAATAATGGTTTCAGTATCACGCTGGACGGTGTGCCAGCCACCTGCTGATCCAACCACACACAGGTAGAGCCAGCTTGGGGTGACACGGGGCCGCAGACATGGGCATTCAATCTGCCAGCAAACTAATCAGTGAAAGGGATGAACTCCAAGCTTATCAGAGGGGGTCATGGATGTAGGTGGAGGAGGCAGGGATGTTTTTTGCGCGGCCACAGCAGGGTGACACGGTTCCTAGAATGGGAAAATTTACAAATCTCAATGCAGGGGGTCGGAAGAGCGCAACCCTCAAGGAGGTGAGGGAAGCTTTGCTGCCTACCACCCACACGTCACCTGAACATGTCAGATGCTAGCACCTTCAGCTCAAAGATGATATCATGAATGCCTGGTTCACTTGCCTTGCGATGGATATCTTGCAGCCACTGTGTGATTCTGTTGGTCTAAATACAGTATCATGACAAAGAGCAGTGTGCATCATGACTGCAGAAAAATATCGGTAAATTAATGGATACCTCGACTCCCATGTCTGCTACAGCAGGAGCATGCTTAAGTGTTGCATTGTCTCTCAAGCACTATCCAGTTAAAATGAATAAATAATGAGAATTCATTTCACTGGACGATTGTCTGGCTTTGAAATGCAAGGCTCCAGGTTTTGAACAGTTTGTCTCCAGATTGGAGAATGTTCTTTTGCCTCGGCACAGTGACGCGCGCCGCTGAATGGAGGCATTATTTCAGCTCCTTAACTGATCACCGCTGGAAACCGTTCTGTATCAGCATTTAAAGGTACAAGACTGTATTTCAGGAGGTAATTTCACATCTTAACAGAATCCAATTAAAAGCACGGACATTTCAATTAAACGTCCCCCCCGGCTGGTCGCTACGGTGTCACACCTTAAGTGAAATTGGAATCAGATTACGGTGAGAACTTGAAGAAGTATTTCTGAACACAATAAGGATCACACATTCCAGATAGAGACCCCTGTCATGCATACGGCAGGCAAAAAAAAAAAGTGCCTTTCTTTGCCAACATTAGTCATTTAATTCTCCCTCCTTATTAATTTCACAGCAGATTACCTGAGAAGATACAGAATGCTGTCAGCAAAGAGTTTTAATTAAGTATGGGTTATGCTGCCATGAGTGCCTTATGTGAAACTGCTGCCTTATAATGCTCTTGTTTTAATTACTTCAGAGTGCCCCCTCATTAACCTCTATGGAGATGTGCTACAAACTGCGGTGTGCATTACAAACACTAGATTTGGAAATTGCTTATATCCATGTGCAGAGCTGCACATTTGTCGTGTTTGAAAAAGAAGACGTGAGGAACTCAACGCGGGAGTGCGGGTTTAGAAAAACCCGCACTCTTTTTCAGCATTTCTACATAAAAGGAAGAGGCTCTGCCATTCTGGATATTCTGCTTTGAACTTGTTAATTGGGAGATAACCTTGGCGGCCGAGGGCACCGTGACGACCCCTGGTGGGAGCTTTAATCTCAAATTACAGGCTCTTGTTTGTGCCTTATTTGTAGAACCTTCTGTTGACAAATCACGGATTCCAATAAAATATATCTATACTTTAATATAACCTAAAATATATTTAATGAATTAAATGTATTTAATATAATTTGATCAATATATTTTTTTTTATGATTACTCTTCTGAGGGCTCATACAAAAAAAACAAAAAATTCAAAAGCTTTTCATACGAGACACTATACGCCTGCGAGCCTGCGGTTGACTCAAACACAGATTGGTTTTGTTTCATCATTTCATTGCTCCGGAGCTCATCTATGTCAAGCGGCTGTGGGTGGTCTCACAGGCTGAAAAAAATCAGCAGCCCTGTGGACAGTTCCCTTTTGATCCTTTTCATCGTGAAGTTTCTGAATGGCCCGATATAGATTTCAAAAAATGCTCAGAGTGGGCTCCTATTCACAATATGCGGATGGGTAACCGTGCCACTGTCCACCCCAACACCTTAATGTGGTTTAACAGGATATATTAGCTTTTAATGGCACTTAATTGTACAAAAAGGAAATCCATAACCACATAAGGAGAAAAGTCAAGTATTTCCAAGCTCTTTATAAGAACAATTTAGAGCAGACAAGTGCTTTTCAAACCTTGGATTGGAATCAGTCCGACAGCCTGGCCATGAGAAGCCGGGTGTACATTTGTAAGGCTACAGTGCCACCATTTGGTCACGACGAGGCTTTCATTCCTCTGCCAGGCCCTGGCAATTGGCAATTCTAGGCCTGTATGAAAAAGAATAAATTATGCTGGGTTTATACTCTGGAAATCCCATTTTGAAATAAACGATCTCATTCGAAAATAATGTCACAGTTGGCCCCATAATTGTCTAATTCGGCGCTGAACTAAACTCCACAGCAGACTATGAAGTCGAATTGTCTCAGCCTATACGGTACGCCGTTTCAGAAATGAGCTGGAACCGGAAAAAGAAAAAGAAAAACACGTCCAGGTGCAGGATGAGAGAAGGAAGAAAACGTCCAGTCCCATTGTTATTGTTGATAGATTATCGTATAGGTCCGTGCCATCTTAGATAATGAGCAATAACCTGCACTTCAAGAACAGGGGAGGTTTGCCAAGAAGGAATGGTGATTACAATCAATTAAGACTGGTGACAAAGCACCAACAATAACGCTGTTTGTGTGTGTGGGAGCTTGTGTTTTATTCACGCATCCTTCCAAACTACCCTGTTTTGTGTAATCAACATCTGTTGTGACAGGCAACCTCCTCCTTCCTCAGAATGGCCCACTTCAGATAATGAGTGTCATACCAAACTGCAGGGCAAAGGCTGATTTTACTCCTCTTTTTTTTTTTTTTTTTTACTCCTCCTCTTTGGCCTCCCGCTCTCACCACCCTCTGTTCCCTCTCCTATCACTCAAGACATCCATTGTGCAGAACCTTGAACAAGAGAGACAAACACTCTCGCAACATTGTCAGGGCTCAATATGTGTGGGTGGTATAGATGAAATAAAATACAGTCTTGTCTTCTTTTCTGGAGAGTACAAGATCCCTCACAGTCGACTACTTAACACTGACATTCTTGTCAATGCTTTTTATTTTGCTTTCAGTGTTGAGTTATTCTAACAAAGGCCTTTTTTTCTGAGACTTGTCTCACATTTTCTTTGACGATTGTTCCTCCCTTTCTTGCTATGTAAGTGATTTTTACAACTGTATTTGCAGCACATTCATATGCACTTTTTAATTCATGAAAATAAACAGATTCACCGGGTTGCTTTGTTTGTCCCCGGTGGTTTAGGCGCCATCTCCTGGTAAATTTGGTCATCCAAAATCTCACTTGAGTTCAATAAATAGAAAAAATAAACCTATTTTTATCATAGTAGACTTTATATTATAATGCTATGTCTGGGGTGAAAAGCAGTATTGCATAATGTGATATGTGATAGGGGGGACAATGGCACGGTTATGGTTATATGTCCATTTCTTTTTCATAAGTAGACTTCAAGTCGGAAAAGATTTCTCAGTCACAAAGTTGAACTCTACAGTCTAAGCTCTGTCTTCAATGAGATATGTCTAAAATGTGTGAATAAAATAATTCTCCCAGCTTAGCCTCAAAATTAATTGCCTCCAAAATAAGAGAGATAGGTTCAGACAAGCGAACATGTGAGATTGCACGGAATGTCAGTTTGTTGGGGTTGATTAACGGATGCATCCAATTTCTTCAACTTTAAGATTCATCTCAGAACGTAAACACTTTTTTGTTGTTTTCATTTCCAAGATGGAATTTGCTGTCTGCACAACCATGTAGAACAAATTATTTTTGAAAATCCATTAAAGCCGCGAGCACGCTAAACTCTGTTCAATTTATCATAACCCTAAGTTTACGTTAACTGCAGGAGAGCTCTGCTATTTAAAAACAAAAATCCCTTGTATTCATATTAATTCATCAAAACCTCCAGTTTAAAGTGTCAAGTGGCAGCGGCTTGAATGAGCAGTGAAGCTGTTCTACCTTTTTTCTCTTTGTAAGTGTCACTGTAGAGGATAGTGAATATCAGAAAATACAAGTGCCTTTGATCTGGAAGTTAGGGTCCTTGATTCAATCATAACTGCAACAAATGGTGCATTCATTGTGGATATGAGACCCGCAGTATTTTTAATCCAGGCTTTGACTATAATGTGAGAACTCTGAGCTGGAGATAACTACAGTAAGACTTGATAGGCATTGATGTGCATTTATACAGCATGAGAAACATGAACAATCATTTTACACTCATACTACAGAATATTCTGTCAGATAAAACACCTAAACCTACATTTAATGGACCTTTTTTTTTTTTTTTTTTTACAGCAGACACATTTACCCACTTCTCATAGCAGGAAACGCACACGTGCTTCAATAACATTAATGGTGATTCTGGTCCATTTAGAGCCAACACGTACACTACCAACTCTTTCATTGAAGCCCTTGAAAGGCTGAAAATGACTAGTCTCGTTTGTTAATGATTAGTAGATTAATCGATAAGTGAATTGACAGAAAACTAAGTAACTACTACAAATTAAACAACTTTTGATCATTAATTAATTAATTGTTAAGTATTTTTTTAGGCAAAAACCTATATTAAAATATTAATATATCGAACTGAAGATCTTTGGGTTTTTGACCGTGGGGCGGACAAAACAAGCACTTGTAAAGTAGGCTACGATGGGAATTTTAACATTTTTTTCTGAAATTGTATGCATCAAACTATTATCGAGAAAATAATTTGCATATAAATCCGAAATGGAAATAATTTCTGGTTACAGAATGATCCCAAACATACAGGCCATGGTGTACAATATGTTTTCTATTTACGTTGAAGCAAGTCCATCTGTCCTCTTCATTCCCATATATTTATATACTGTTGTTCCCGGCGATTTGTGCTTACCTACTTCAAACACCAGAGGGCGCTTGGGAGCTATTAAACAGCCAGACTCCAATCTCCTATTATCAGACGTCTATTGTGTGGAATAAAGTGGAATCGCTTGTCTTTTAGACTGAAGATGGGTGCCAGTCTTGAACCTAAAGTTCACTGCGAGACATTGCACACATGCTTGTCGTTCCCATTTTTCCAAGAGGTAACGTTGACAGTGTGGGACTCGAACGTGACGAAACCTTCTTCACAGGGCGTTAAACTACAAATGTGTTAAGTATACTGAAAGGTTAACATGCATGAAAACAAGCCCATTGGAAGTGCAAGGTGGAACGGTTGTAAACAAGGAGGCGTATTCTTCATATCATCTGACCACTCCTCTCTGTCAGGCTGCGCTTCCGTGTTTACACACCCACTAAACACAACAACAGGACTCTAGCGGCCGTCGGCCGAATGTTTACCGAGCAGGCATAGAGCGGTGGTGAGGAAAGTGACAGTCGCACTGGAGGCTCGGTGTATGGTGAAACACAGGTGATTTCAGCTTCCACGGTTGCATTTCACAGCGGTATGTTCACTCGAAGGGGGCATGGAGACGTCAAGAAATCTACACAGAAAGTTCTGGACCCAAAGAAGGATGTACTGACCCGGCTCAAACACCTCCGGTCCCTGTTAGGTGAGTGAAATGTCACACCGGGGCTTCTGATGCTGCACCGCTGAGCTGTTAGCTAGTCGAGCTAGCTAGCTGGCATCAGCAGACAAGCTAACGTCAAACACGGCGTCAGGTTAGCTGGCTGGCTGTCACTGCGGTGGCGAATGCGAGCCAGCTGACAGGGGAAATCATTTCGCACAAAAAACACCTCCGGAATTGGAAGTGTTTGCCACTCACCACAAGTTTTCATTGATTTTTTTTACGTTCTAATATCAGACAAGACTCACTGAGATAAGGCATGGATGCTAGCTAATGTGAGCTAGCTCCCCTTGTGGCTAACTAGCTAGCCAATGCTAGCTGATGCTGCCTTGTCAGTCGCCTCAGAAGCAGATGCCCATCACAAGCCTTTGTTGTCATTTAGTCCCGTGTTATCCTGGCTAGTATTTGCAACTCTGGCTCGACACCTGACAAACACAGCTCACATATGTTTGTATGCTTAATGCTGAAGTGAGAATACAGCTTTCTTCTAGATCTGTAGCAGGTTGAGCTGCTATCAAGTGACTCTATCCTAGGGATGTTGTGTATTTTACTGATGTGGAAACAGAAAATATAAACGTGAAGAAACTAAATTGGTGATTTCCTTTTTGTTTCTTTCATTGGACAAGGAAGTGCAGTGTTTATGGCTGTCACAAGGCGGTTGTGTGACTGTTGTTACAACCCCTGTCCTAGTTTATGGTCTTCTAAAGAGACATTACTTGTGCTGCACATTAGAGTTTTGTATTACACATAATGGAACCTGTTTCATTCATTGATCAATCTAAAAGAGTCGTATAGTGGATTTCTTTGCCCCTATGAGTCTGAATGTCAAATCCACATGCATGCTAAATAGTTTATGTACATCCTGTTTTGCTGAACTGAGTCCACATGACTTTATAGTATAACTTCAGTTGTATTTTAGGTACGCAGGTATACATTTTTCTGTTGCATCCCACCTGAGTAGACTCATTCTGTTACAACCAAGATGACCTTCATAGTACCGGTACTGTATATTTGTACTGATTCACTTCTGTTATTCATATGCATAGTACCACAGACAGAACAGGGCCAGTAGGTACTTTGGGAGAGTGTGGAAAGGGAGGAAGTTGTCAGGAGGGAATTGTATTGAATGGAGGAAAACAGCAATGGATTCGTTATAAGTGCAACATACTGTACGATGTGCTTTCTCTCCAGAACTTCAAAGTAGGTCACTTATGCTCAAGTATCGCTCTGTACCCGAAGAGTTTGTATCTAAGGATTGTAATGCAGTTTGATATGTAGTCTAATGGACTCGTGGTATTTATACTGGAGGTTGACCACTATGGGCTTCTCACTGGCTGATGCTGATGTTTGGAGAACAGGGCGGCTGATGTATAATGCAGAGATATTGTTGTTGGTTTTATGTTGTTTTTCTGATTACAACAATTTAATTATAATAACAAATGAGAGACAAAAATGCTGAACTTTAATGAAAATGTAGTTAACACTGCATTGTCTATTTTTGACCCGTTTGACAGCAGTACAAATACCCTAAACGTCATTCTTTTAGCCTGACATTTGATGACTTTTCCTAAAGTGACCCAAAATACACAAAAATGAAAATATTTAAAATGTTATACTTTTGAACAGGTGCTACAAGTTTTTGTACACTGAGGCTGTTTCGGGTCAAATTTGACCCGTATCTATTGAGATGGATTTTAGATCTACCAGTGTGGGTCAAGTCAAGGAAAATGGTGGTTTTAGGGAATCTTGAAACTGTACAGGCCATGTCTATGTGTATTTGTTATGGAACAGTGGTGACAGAGTTCAAGGGGGGCCTCGACACTGTCACGAGAACTGTCTGTGTTCCAACAACATTTGCACAGGTTCCCGCAGAGACAGACACCTGCTGGTCTTTGAATATGGTTATATTATAAACTCCAACAGTTCCAGAATGTTCATGTCATTTTCAAATACAATATATTTAAATCATGATGGCTTTTATGTCTTATGTAAAACAGGACATGATAATGTGTAATAGTAGATGTTTTTGTCCAAAAACGAATGTTGTAAAACTTAAAAAATACACTCTCCCTGCTCTCTGACACATTTATTAAGGGTTAATCATACAGTTATTAATGAGACATAAGCTATTTAGACATTCTAAATAGATCTGTAGTTAAAAATTTGGTATGGACACTTACTATGAGGGAATTCTGGGTCAAAATTGACCCGAGCCATACTGTGAAGGCATTAAATATAAACAGTATGTAAGGGTTAAATAGATCTGCACTCTGTCTGCAGTGCACTTATTTTAAAGAAAACAATTATTAACTAAATAAATGTCCACTGGTCATTTAAAAACAACAACTTAGGAATGAAAAACAGACTTTAAGTGCACATTATCTCTTTTTATATTTTGTGACATTACTTTATGTGCAATTATGCACTTTTAGGCAAAGCGTGAAACTCTGCTTGCAGTAGCAGTGGAAGTCATTGGAAAGAAGGAATCCCTTTTAGAACACGGCATCTTTTAGATGTTCAGGGTTTGAACTGTTTGTCGACCGATGCATGCTTGGGGTCAGACATGCATGCATCAATCCTAGTGGCATGTTTGCTGTTTTATTGATTTCTTGCACAGCTGTGACGGCCAGTATCACAGTTTTCAGTTTGCTCGAACAGAAGTGTTAACACGGCTAGCCCGGATCTCTCTGCTATCACAGCACACCTTCAATGTCAAGACCAGTACGACCAAAGTGGAGGTCACTACCGAGCTCTGCATGCTCTCTGTTGTTCTTCCACTCGTGTGCAGCTGAAGATAAGGCTGCTCTGTTTGTCCAGCAGCTGATAGAAGGGCCTCCACGTCGATGTCCCCCGAAACCTCCCTGATTCCACCGCGCTTTCAGCTAAGTAAGGACTTCCTTCTGGTGCTGCTGCTTCCTGTGTGGACAGGAAGCAGTGGTGAGAGACGGGGTGCTGTGGAGGACGGGACAGGGACTTGAGGGAGTATAGCTGGCCTCTTTTAATTGCTGACAGCGGGGGTTTTTTTCTACTAGTCATTCGATTTACAAGAATAACTTTTGCCCTAGATGGAAGAATTCCTTCGTGTGATGTCCGTTAAATGTATACAGCTCTGATCTTTCAGTGACATTAAACATCATAACCTGTATGAGAATTTGCTTCATATGTCATCTTAAATTTCAATATTACAATATTTGTACACAAGTTGAGTTAACGGACCCCTCAGAGTTCATTGTCCGTTATGCTTTATGATGTTTCAGTGAAGTATTTTGTAGTTTAAGTCTCATTTCCTGTGTAGTTCCAGGACCAGAGGTCATGGTAGCAGTGGTATTGGAGTTGAAAGTGCAATCTGTGGTCGGGGCTATTTCCAGAGCGGCCCTGTATTGGTTTTCTGCTCACTGGCTGGGGCAGATCTGTGGGGATAGAGTGTGAAAGCTGCTGCATGTTAATTTGCCGGTCATGCCTGGCTGGATTTGGCTGAGGTTGTTCATTACAGGAGCCCAGCAGACCACCTGATCGTTCACTGCTTCTCTCAATGGACGCGCTCCTTCTCAAAGTCATTCTCCAGCACAGCCCCAAGTCGTTGTTTGAGCATGGGCCCTATGGTTGAAGGACAAACATCTACATTACCTAATCTCCATCTCAAAGAGCTTTTGTTTGTTTCCTTTTGTTCTCTTCAACTGCTGTAAACAAGCTCGTCTCGGACCTGTTGGTGAACTGCATGGGAACAACAGTGAACGTGTGCAGGTGTTGTTAGTGACAACAGGCGTGTGTGTGTGTGTGTGTGTGTGTGTGTGTGTGTGTGTGTGTGTGTGTGTGTGTGTGCCACGC
>NW_022280037.1:472595-478388 GCF_004355925.1 Anarrhichthys ocellatus | reverse complement strand
AATCTAGCGTCATTACACCTTACTTTTCTCCATGTGCCTGCTCCAAGTGTCGCTGAGGCCAGGGTCAACTGCAAGCACTGCTGGTGTAAGAGGAAATCGCAAGGTGAAGCACCAGAGGAGACAATGCGCAGCACACTGGAAGGGCTCTCAGCCAGGTCCTCTGCGTGGCTGAAGCAAAGGCTGAGATCACTCGACTTCTGATTCCACCCTTTTGTGAAACACTCGGGTCAGACATGTGAATAACGTCAGCCTCTTATCATCTTCTAATCTTTTATTCCACACTATGTAGGCCCGGCGTCGACTCTCGAGGGTTTCTCGCCAAGTGTTAAAGCCAGCAGTGAGCGATCACAAAAGGGTTTGAGTCACTTCTTAGGGTCTTGAGGCTTTTTCTCTTAGTTCCTCACAGGCTATCACACACTGAAGAGCACAAATGGACTCTTTTCTTCAACTTGAAAATTAAAACATATCAAAATGATTTCAATTACGCCATTGGCCAAAATAATAGACAACTTTAATTATGAGATAAACATACAGCATTTGAAGCGGTACGACTCTTCCTTTCACAAGTAGAGGGCAAAAACATGATTTAGGCATTTGTTAGTGACACTGTTAACAGCTGTTAAGGTAAGAGGCGTTGCGGTTGAGGTTAATACTAGAAGTGTACCAGTAACGGGTCTTTGTGTGGTGGTGTTGTCATTATGGTCCTGGCATTTAGCATCTTAGCTCTTTCCCTTAGCATGAGATCTGCAGAGCTGCTTGAGAAGAACATTTGAAAGAAGAAGAAATGAGGGATGAGCCACAGAAATCAGCTGTTTGAACCATTTCAATGATGTCGTCATGTAAAGCTGCATTGTTTTAGCTTAAGGTCAGCAAGATGGAACTTTTTAAAGAACTAAATTCCAATGACTTTATTGGGCTAAATGTTGCTAAACGTTTTTAGATATTCATTATTTACGTTGTTTGAGATCATTTTTAATGAAAGTTACTCTCCATGAAATAAGGTTCAGCGCATTATTCTCGCAATAGGTTTAGAAGATGTTGTCTGAAACGTTGCCGTCCCAGGAACAGCTGATGCTACGAGTGCTTCGCCTCTCATCACGGGACACTATCGGCTCTTCATCGTCGATAAGCTTTTTCCCGCTCCAAACTCTGATGAAACGGAGCACTTTATTATTTATTTGACACATTATATTCATTACTGGTGCTGGCTCGCCAAACCTCACAGTGTCTGCTGGGGTCTTAGTGGGGATGTTCCTACCACAATAATGGCTATTTGTCAAATCAGTACCAGGACTTGTTAGTTAACAAATTGTGCAGACATGTCACGGCTTTGAGTTATGGTTTGCTTTGGTGGTGTTTGTTTTTTTTAAAGCAGCAGAGGGCCGGCTGAGTCATTTCTTATCGGCCTCCATCGAAGAGCAAAGACTCTGTAAAGTCCTGGAGCTCGCATGACATAAATACGTGAATTTATTTCAATCCCGTGTGTCCTTCCTCATTTGTACTTGTATATAAAAAGTAATTAACACCTATTTTAAGACTTTTAATACTAAATACTCTTTTTACCTAGTACCTTTATTTGTTATAGGGAACCACTATTTATACAGGGGCTTCAGAGCTCGGCTACATGTTGTAACACATGACTTCTAAGAACATTTTGTTAACCTCCAGGATGTTTTTCATACTTGAAAATCCACAGAAACCTTTTGAGAGGCGTCTGTGGTGTTATTGTTTGTGCGTTTCAGATGTGATATAAATCACATGGTGTTGAACCAAAGGCTGTTCTTCTTTTTTCTCTGCTTAGGAGCTGGAGATACGGGAACACCAGTGCTCTGTTTTCAGCGGTGTGGAAGATGTATACACACGATTTTACGGCGCACACGAAAAACCAGTTGGTCTAGTTCCACTGTGTACCTGTCATTCAGGCCCAACCCAGCACAAGACCTGCAGTTTACTGGTGCACCAAGATTTGATCTCAAAGTGGATTTCTGTTTCATGTTGCCTCTCTGAATGTCCAAGCTCCCGCTAATCTGCTATGGATTTATAGGTTTAACGCCAAAAGAAAATAAACACTTAGCTTTGGCTTACAGCAAAAGCAGATTGCTACACTGAGTTGTTAGAGAGCATATTTTAGGTCGGCAAAAGATACGAGAACATATCTACACTTAGTTAGTTACTTACAGGGAGACAAATGATACCCCTGTGTTGATAAAGATGAGGAGATTAGTGCCACCTGATGATGAAGAGTGAAAGTTGCCCCATTTAGCAGCTCTTTCGGCGCTAAGCTGCCGAAATAAGCCGCTCTAATGTGTGAGCTGAGACTGGGATGAGGTCAGGCTTTGCCAGTTCTACCATGACTCCCTCACACTGTGCTCTGCGTCGTCCCATGGTCCCCGATCTGTTTCACAGCTAGACAAGACCGCAAGTTGAGCGGCATCCGTCGAGCGCTTGGCACAGTGGCATCATAATGAAGTTATAATACGCACCACAAGTGTTTTTGGGATTGCAGGAATGGCCCTTTTCCTAATTGTTGCATTTCTCTGATTTCTTTGAATACAGCTGCAGTTGGTGCTGAGCCCTGGCTTACATGGCTGTGTGTTACGCCGCAAACTGAAAGTTGATTAAGCTAAACCCGTCAAAAAAAATGAATTGACTCCAATCTACCCCCCCGATGAGGAACATCCATTTGTCCCAGGGAGTGCTGAATTATGATTGACGTCTCCGGGCTGGCGCAGCTTGGAACACGTTCACCGGTGTCACAGTCAGCTGTGTGTTAGACGAGGCTCATACAGCCTGCTGCACGTTGTAACTTCAACTGTAAAAGGCATCATGTGACAGACTTGCCCTCCTCAGCTGTTTTTCAACGGATTTATGACTAAACTCCGTTTACGTTGGCCAATTATCAACTTCCTCAGGCAGCCATTGGTCACAGAGCAGTTGATTTGTTTCTTCTTTTTTTGTCTTCTCTGTGGCCAAAGAGAACAACATACCAGAGAGCACACAGAATACAATATGGCATCATTTAACAGTCCCTAATATACATTTACAAGTATTGTATTGTCACTTTTTTTAGTTAAGGTTTAACGTTGAAAGAGAACATTTAAAACTATGGGGGGAAAGAATGTGGTTTTCAGGAAAATTGTGGAAAATGTATTTACTGTTTAAAAATGTGAAGCAGCTAAATGTGGCTTGTGTAGATTTCTTTCATTATGAAAGAGTGAGATTTAAATGTAGAAACTGGAATCCCTCATGCATAACCCAATATGATTGCCCCCCCCAAAATACAAATATCCCCTGAAGAGAATATCTCTCTAATCTTTGAAATGATCAATCTCATGCAGTCCCCTGAAGATGGTTTGTAAGAACCATTTAAGAAGGGAAGCACCATCTATGGTGCATCCATTAGCTTCCACATTAGCCCCCCCCCCATCTCTTCTACTATGTGTTGGCACCCGAGTCCAGGCATCCCTCTGCCGGAGCCCTTAAAGAGTCCTCTGTGTCTGATCTGAGGGCGCTGCCAGAGAAACCTATCAGTCTCTTCTCTCTCCTCGTCTCCTTTCTGGCAAGAATGAAGTGCACCTGCAGCGCTAGCTAGCCCAGAGCTAATGCAAATGAGTGTGTGTCTGATCAAAGGCCTAATTAGTCTGCTTTTTGAGTATGACGCGGCATATTAATGACTTTTAGCTTCAGCTGGTTTGAATGGCATACATTGTAAGTTGTCCGGAGGGTTAAATATGGCTTTACACAACTGCTGAACGTTAAATGTGAGTGATTGTTAGTGCGTGGCTTGTGTGCTCGTTGAGTTTGAACAGTGGCCGGTGTGGTTTTGATTGTGTAAATATACCGAAGGCTTCGACTAGATGACCTTCACCCGTTTGGCTAACAAGCCCTATGTACACACCGCTTAGTGCTCGCTGGGCAAACCCGGTTTAACATAAGTTCATTCGAATAGCAAGCAACAGAAAGAGACGCTAATTATTCAGCTGAAGCTTAAAATGATGCTGCTACCCACCAGATGGATGGGGTCCTATGCAGAGTTGTTGTGCACCAAAGGCATGCCATAGGTTTATTTAGTACTGTCTACCCCCTTTCACCCGTGGCCCCAGAAGTCACAAGGAGACCCTTAGTGACGTCATCCAGCCAGGGGTTGGAAAATACTGGCATAATCTTTGCACTGACGTTCGGGTGGGAAATCATTTTTCCCGTGGTGGAAATGAAAGTGCGTTTATAATATCTGCTTCCATAGAACATTTTGAGAAGATGCCCTTCATAGTATTACAGTGTGGCCCTCAGCTGTGGCTGCACACTGTTATTTTCCAGATGGTCCTCTGGCATGGGGTCGGAACCTCTGCCTTTTCCCTGACATTTAACAGGAAGCGTATTACAATGGAGAACCGTGTCATCCAACCCAAACCTGCCACGGCTGCTGTGTTTGGCATGCGTTTATTGATTCCACAAGAGAAGATTGCAGCTCTCCGCATCATTAAGTTATCACTGTCAGCAGTATCTAGTCCATTGTTCATACGGCCTTTTTTTTGTCGGTTAACAATAAGGCTGACTTAACAGTTAGTTCACTGCAATTTAGGCAGCCGAAGGGCAACAGCCGAGTACTTAGCCTCAGTCAATAAGAAGTAGAATTACTAAGATTGACCCTTTGGTTTGCTTTGTTCCTGAACTCGGCTGGCTTTTCTTATACACCCTTCTATCCACTCTCGTCCCCTTGCATCCGTTCTTCAGCTCTCTCCCCTCTATAAGAAGTGCTATTGTGTGTGAATCCCATCACTGAGTGTTGGCATTAACGTGGCGTCCTCAAACAGAGCGGTTCTGAGCCATCAGCTCTTTCAGCTGCGGTCGCCCCGGTGTTAAGACACATGGTTTCCTCCCACCATGACAGCCCTGTGTGATCACAGCTCTCTACAGCTGCTGTTCATCCAGCACTCTTTCTCTCCGTCTGCCTCCGACACGAGAGTCTCGCAGACGGAGCGGTGTCAGTTGGAGGCCACAGTTATCTAGTCGGGCTCAGAGGATACAGTGTCGTCCCCCTGAGTTCCCCGGGGCCTCTGTCCGCACGCTGTTACCTGAGAAGTCAGTGAAGCCCATTGAGGGGAAGAACCTCGCTGGATGTTGCGCTTCACAATGCTGACAGCCATTGTACAACTTCAGCCCAGTATTTCTTTTACAAAAAGTCAAACTTACACCAGAGAGAAGGGAACATTCATTACTAACAGACAGTTCATGCAGAATATCTCTCACTGGTGTTCATTTATACACAACCTTTTACTGAAATGTAATGCATTCAGTTGAATCATTTAAAGATGCTGTTAATGTTGTCTTGTGTGGCACATGTCTGTATAAACATGTAGTGAACAGATGGCTTTACTCATGCATGAGGATTAATGCTGACCTTTGAACCCTTGACATACTTTATGCAGCCTGGAAAGAAACCTGTTCGTACCGGCACAAGAATATTTTAGAGTTTGACCGTCTTTGTCTGGATTGTACTTCCAGGAGGCTGATCAGTGTCTTGTCAGCCTTTTTCCAAGATGGCTACCGTCCAGCTCAGAGTCTTGCTTGCTGTCACAAGGCGTGTAGTTCCTTTTTGGGGAATCTTCTTTTCTCCCCTTGAGTCCTCTCCCTCCGTCCGTCATGCTGCAGTGGCTGGTTCAGGGTATCTGAGCAGATGGAGAGCATACCATGATGGCCCTGTGACATGCAGCATGACATATGAATCCCCCCCCCCCCCCGCGACACCACCCGACACCCCAAACAGGACGGACGCGCCTTGTGACAGCAAGC
>NW_022280037.1:460253-472495 GCF_004355925.1 Anarrhichthys ocellatus | reverse complement strand
CCCCCCTCCCCCATCTACTCTTCACGCATGCAACAATATTCAAATCAGCTGCATAATTATCATACAGACTTCCTCTCTGTTCTTTGTCTCTCTCATGCACACAGGTACGACGTTCACACGGATCAGACCTGTTTGATATTAAGAAATGTATTAATAAAGTGTTTTTTTCTACATTAAAATTGATTTAGGCATTACATCATTATCCTTGGAACTGATCTTAAAGCTCTGGTCTAATTATAGAACACAGACCAGAGCAGCTCTTTGTCTGTCGTCTGGGGGAGTTTGCTGAATGTAGAGTATTTAGCAAGTCAGCTGTAATTTGTCTCAAACCTGTTTTTATCTGAACATCAGCCCACTCAGTGATATGTATGATAAACATGCTCGAGCTGTCCCGACAACAACACACCTACACTGACCCTCGCGCCCTCCAAAATTCGGTTTCCTTCCCTCTCGTCCACTGTTCTCCAGAGCGTGCAGGCTAACCAGGATTCAGGAAAACCCTCCCGAGCATTAGAGGACTGAACCATGTGATGGGCTGTCATCATTTTTTGTAATTAAACACCATATGAATGGTGTATACATTGCATATTTGTCATTATACAAGTCAGATAAAAATCTTTGCCACAGCAGACTGCGCCTGGGTCCACAGCCTCTGGTGTTGGATGTTGCAGCAAGTGCTCCGTGCACATCTTACTGGCTGTAAGACTAAGTCGCTGCACGGACAACCGTTACCCCCACCATTAAAGTGTTCCTTCAGTTTTCCAGTCGGTGTGTGTGTTAGGACGTGAAATGTGTGCTTACGCTTAAACGTGTGTTAAGCAGATGTGATTAGCTTAATTCCAGGAGCAAGGAGCATTTATTCTAGCGTTGCTACTTTGACAGAGTTTAAGCATCGGACGTGTTCTTCAGTGTGTAAGACACAGAGTGGAATTCAGTTAAAACACGCTTAAGCTGAGCCTTTCAGACAGAGGGTGAATGCAGGTATATTGAGATAGACAGGAAAATAAATGGTTTGTCAAACATTTAAAGAATATAAACTAGTAGAAACCCCAAAATACAAGTATGAACCTGGAAATGAGTGTGATATGTCGCCCACTTGGCGTCCTCGGATGATGCCTTGTTGGTCTTTCCTACGTCAAGGAGGAAAACTAATGGCAGTCTTGCATTGGACTTGATCTTCCCATCATGCATCTTCATTATCTCTGCTTTAATCTCGGGGCAGAGATAATCTGAATCTTTGTCACACACTGCATAATTCCAGCACTCCCCCTGAGCTGGACAGCTTTTGGGAGTCTTCCAGTTTGCCATGTGGCAGAGGGAGAATTGCAACAGAAGGTGAACCTTAATTGCGGTTAGTGTGCCAGTACTCCTCCTGGCCTATATTTGATTATTCAGACCAGGCCTATCTCATTACCACGGTTGTGTAAGTATGATAAATGATGGGGGGTTCATCTAATGGAGAATTTTGGCATTTTTTGTCAGTGCCAGTCTGTTTGCGACTGTACACATGTACTACCTATTTCTCTCATTAATGGTGTGGCGGTCAACGTGCCTCAGCCTGGCCTTGATCCAAACCACCCCTCTCCATCTCCATAACACCACACAACCACCATGAAATAATCCCTAAACTCATCTCAACTGACACGTCAAACTAATCCCGAACGGTGACTGAAAACCTTTTGAAGGAACTGTGGATTGAGAGTGGAACATTTGTTCAGCAGCACGTTGATGCAAGCTCAGGTGAGCAGTAGTGAAGTCACGCGGAATAAGGAAGTGAAGCGGTTTGCCTTGTTGCAAAACCCATGTAGTCTGCAACAATGGGAAACAAGTGGAAAGTCGTTGGGGCAACAGTGATGCTCAACAGTGTCACTTCTGAGTTAAAGAGACAGCGAGTCACGTAGCTGCTTGAGAAGAAAGAAATGCACTCACGGGACTGCTCAGGAGCAATAATTAAATAATAAAATAGGTTTGTTTGTAGGATTTTGTAGTTCAACTTTCTGTACACTGAGATGAACACTGACACGTGGACACACAACTGACTATCATTAACGGGGGTGGCCGTGGCTCAATGGGTAGAGAGGGTTGTCCGACATAAAGTTATTCCCCATGTCTGGATTTAAGGTTCTAAAAGGTTTAACACTCTATATTTATATAGCCTGCTTTGTTTTCTATTTTAGATGTCATGACACTTTCCCCCTTTCCTTCACAGATATCATTGACAAGAGTGAATTGAAGGCGTTCTTCGAAGGCAACTGTTCTCAGATTTATTTTATCTTCTATGAAAATTTCATTACACTGGAAAGCAACTTAAAACTAAAAGGTGAGTTCAAAGGTTATTTCTTTATTTTGAACTGCACACTCACTAGTTGCCCACCACCCTCGATGGTGGTTTAATAATTAACCCTCTGCCTGCTCTCTATGTTAGAACAAGGGTTTATTAAGGGTTTAGTATGGGTTTATATGAGCATAGAGGAGCCATTTCTGCTTATGACTGTGTGTGGTGAGCCCGCCTCCAACACTATCGGGGGTTAGGGGGTTAAATCCCACTGGGAGTGTGCTCTCATGGTAACACAAATTCCTTTGAATAATTGTCCACAAGATGGCCTGTATTATTGTTGCATTATTGATGGGGCTAATGCAGTCTACCTCCCAGTTCTGTGTTTAAAAAGCCTAAGTAATCTTCTTGTGTTTCAGGGAACAAATCTCAAAGGGAGGAGCTGGACTCTATCCTCTTTATTTTTGAAGTAAGTCATCCGTCTCTTTCTCTGCTACTGTTCTCCATCTCTGATCTCCACTGATAGCCGCTAGAGCCTCAACCTGTTTACCGCTGATCTCTGGGGCGGAACCGTAGTTTCCATGGCGCCATACTGCTCGTAACTCTGGCTACTTCCTGAATTTGCCTCAAATAGCCTGGAAATCATTCGGAGATTGTGCAGATGAAGAAAAAATAAAAATAAAAAAAAGCCTCGCTCAATCATTTTCAAGCCTTCGACGCCGTCAGCTCATTCCTTGTTTCTAAAACCTAGGTGTGCATGCAAATCAGAGGAGGCGTGTCTGTTGGTTGGCCCCTCCCTCTGTTCTTCTGAACACTCTTATGTCGCACATGCAGGTTAAAGTCCCCCACCTTGTTTTCCCGCCTGACTCCAAAGGCAGCTCCAGTTTCCAATACAAACAGCCAGCTCTCCTGTTACATTTGGTCAGTGCAGGGCTGTAAGGATGGCAGCAGATCAACAAAATAAAAAATAAATCGGAGGGCAGTCTGTTTGTCCCTCTTGGTACAGTATGTCTTGTCCTAGTTGTTCTGGTCACCTGGGAGAACTTTGTGGGAGTGTTACGCCTAACGTAGAGGAAGTCATTGCGGCTCAAAAAGCACAGAAAGAGAGCATATTTCATTTGTTTGACAAAGTAGCATCGGGCCAGACGCTGCTGCTATCTGTCTTTAGCTATGGATTCTTAATTTGCTAGTCAGGCTTATCTCGTACAGCTCGGACTCTTATTTTCATGTTATCACGCTCATGTTACATCTTTTTTTTTTGGTTCTTCTGTCTGGGTGAGGCATGACGTACTTTTGTGCATTTTAGTGCGTCCGCTGATGCCAGACTCAATGGTTCAGGTGTGTAATTCATGTGCTTCTTAGCTTGTTTTTCGGTAGATATTTTGATAATTGATTCAAATGAAAATCCTCATTGAGATCAGTGGACTCACACCTGTCCGCACACATCCAGTCATCTGACCTGTAAATAACAGCCCGGATTCATACCTCCTACATATTTATGGAGTCATTTTTCTCTTTTTTTATACTAATATTGAAAGCAGCTTAACCCTCATTTGTCCCCTTTCAGCCCCTGCCTGTGCCAACGTGTGCTCTTACCCGTGAGCTGAGCAGATAAGCTTGCTGTGAGTGGTGTGTACAGGACAGATACAGAGTTGCTTTGATCCGGAGCTCTGCTGCACTCTGCAGACTTTCTCTGTACGCCACATTAGATTAGGCGTGTTGGATCCTATGTGCTCGTGAATATGATATCAATGGATACGTTTGTGCTCACAAAGCATGCACCGCTAATGTGTACCGTGTATTCCCAGAGCTGATGTAATGTAGCAAAGGGACATGACAAAATGCGGTGAAAGATTAACTAATATTAGTTAGTGGATTGTGCATTCTAGTTTATTTTATCATAAACCCAAATTCTCAGGCTTCTTCTTCTTTTTATAAATGCCTGTCAGTTGTTTTAGTCACTGAGGTCAACCAACCAAAACATCAACCCCAGCAGCCTTTGTCCAAAGAGCCTCAGAGCGGTGGCTGTCAATGGACAACGGCTGAGACAAAAGGCCATTTTGCAACACACTTTAACGCTGGACGACAGCTCCACATCCCTGTCCCTCTGTCTTTTCCCTGTAAAGCCACAGTTGTGTCCTCATGTCTCCATTCACTGGATTCATATCCAGTCATAGCCCCGTCCCCGTCCCCGCCGTCTCCATCACCTGAGTCCCTTCCCGCATTCAAATCTGGCTGACCGACACAGTACATGTGTGCAGCGTGTGTGTCTGCTTTGAGCTGGCTATGTGGGGATTACTCCACTGTCATGATGAGGTATGTGACCCCCTTTTTTTCCTGGGTTGCTGTGGGGGAGTAGGATTCAGTCTATGAAGACAAAAGGAACTTTGAGGTCAGTCGAGGAAGCTGTCTGTCAGTGAGGGATGGGCAGCAGTGAGAGGAGGCCGCCAAGAGCCACAGGCTTGTGAAGCTAGAGAGCCGAGTGAACAAAATCTTTCTGTCCTGAAACGGCAACGCTGCTGTTCCCTTATGCTCCCAACGCAGCTTGTTGTCAGAGCCTGACGCAAAGTTTCAGAGCGTCAATACTAGGCAGGCGTGTGAGGCGACGTCCTTGTCAGTGGGATTATGTCTGTTTCCCTCTGGCAGACGTTTGTGTTGGAGTCTAGATGCATTCTTTCTGATCGCCTTGCCGCCGTATAGATGTAAATATGTAAAAATAAAATATATATATAAATAAAAATATAGAAAGCTACTGAAAAGCTGTTTTAAACGGACACTATGGATGCTATGAAACCAGATGAGACCACTCTCTGTGGTAGAAAATAGTTTTTGCTGCCAGAAGACTAGATTGAGCTTGTTGGGGCTCGAGGGACTCGGGTTTGTCTGACTGTAAATGAGCTCTCACTGTCTGAAAGCAGCTCGATGCTGGTGCCACTGAGGTTGTGGGACAGGTTAAGGGACAGCTGTGGGACCAACAAGACTCCCACTCTCTCCCTCTCCAGGATACGACCTCACCGTGACCTGTCGTCCGTCACCCGGACCTGACTCAGCATTCTGAATGCCCCTCGTAATGCTCTGTAAAAATCCCCTCATCTAGATTTGAGACTTGACTTACTGAGTTGCCTTATATGGGTATACCTGATTATTATATCTAGCTAACCTTTTTTTTGATGGATAAATGTGATTTTTAAGCTGATTTAACATTTATTCCACCATGATTTCCACTTCAGATGGAGATCTAAGGGGTCAGAAATGACAGCACAGCTCTCTCCAGAAAACCACAGTGTGCAGAGGAATCCAGAAAAGGGAGAAAAGACAGCCTAACAGCAAGATATTGCTATTTCCAAAAACCCCTAGCTTTCACAAACGCAGCCCAATTAAGGAGGAATGAGCCATGTTGTTGTCCACCTGCCATAGCTCATGGCGAACAGACGGTTCATTGTGACTCCTGTTCATTTAAATGCACCATTTAAGCTCCGTGTCTGTAAATGGTTAGTAATTAGTAAGGAGGTAATTAAAGAACACAGCGTCACTCTGTGTCTTTTCCTGCCTGGTGTAATGGCATCGTATTCCTCCCGACGCACGTCTTGGGGTTGATTCACTGGCACTCTCCTCTACATGTTGACTTTACATGTTGCTGAAGAATGAACACAAGGCCATTTAGCGAAGTGATTTCTTTATGCAGTCCTAGTTATGACTGACAGTTCACCAGCAGGGGGGTTGTTGGTTAATGCATGAATGCAAATGTACTAAGTGTAGCTCGGGTGCGCACTTGGAGCCGGCTGAGTAAATGCATCTTAATGAGGATAATGCTTTAACCTGTGCCCGCGTTTACCCTTCAAACTGGAGCAGATTTAAAGTTCTTCCTCAACCATTGATACATAATACAATGCAGCAATAAAAGAAAGGAAAGCATGAAATCAAAAATAGAATACAACCACTAGCAGATTCAAAACCAGTAAGAGGATATTAGAAATGTGTTAAAATGGTACTTGTCTTTAAGTTATGAACACTTCGTGGATGCATTTGTTTTATTTTTTTATAAATGTATGAATTTGTTGACGTGTCCTTCAGCTTTCTGCTGTTGTCCGGCACTGTTCTGATCATGCAAACCATTTCCGAACGGTCCTATAGAGCAGGGGTGTCAAACTCATTTTCACTCCGGGCCACATCAGCATCATGGTTTCCCTCAAAGGGCCGGTTGTAACTGTAAGACTGTATAACTGTAACTACTCCTAACATATTGTTCAATAACTCTCTCTGCTTTTGATTAGTTTATTCAAGTCTAAAAATATTGTATATGCAGTTATATAAATGTAAAATGATATTTAAGCACATTTCTGTTATTATAACATAAATCATTTTAATTTAGGGTTAGGAAACCCACATTACGCTATCAAAGATCAAACTTTTAAAGAAAATAACAAATACAAATATCATCAAACACAAGTTATTACATTAACTTTGTTCAAAGCTATTTTTGTCACCTCTCTGCATCACTAATGTCCCCATTACATCTTCTTCCCTCTGCATCAATTTTTCTCTTCGTGGACATTTTGGGATTATTTGTCGATCTTTTTCAACTCAATCACTTGTTGGAAAACCGCTTTACGGGCTGTTCCCTCTCCTGTCCACCTGTTTTTAAAAAAGGGGTAATAACTAATTAACCATATTGTTACCAAGTGAATGTTAGGACAAGTAATCAATGTCCAGCCATGGTGATAATACTTCATAACATGCTATCTCATAATTTCAACTTTCTATCTCATAATTTCGACCATGGGGATATTTTTATTTTCAAGTCTAACTTTTAATTTTTTTCCAAAATTAAAAAAAAAAGTTGTTTTTTTTTGCTGGTGGATTCGCGGGCCATATAAAATGACGTGGCGGGCCGAATTCGTCCCGCGGGCCTTGAGTTTGACACGTGTGCTATAGAGGAAGCCTGCTGCAGCTTGACTTTCACACTCACACACACACACACACACACATGGAGCAAAGAGGAAACCCTGAGGGCTGTACTAACCGACTGTTGGTTTGTTTGCACTCTGCTGCTGCCACCCACTGGCTGCTGAGGAGAACGACAACATCTTAGTCATTCTGCTTAGACTTCAGTGTATTTTGGTAAATGATCCTAAAGTAAAAACTCAAGAAAGTAAAAGTTAAACTTCATTATATTTTAGGGTCATATGAGATATACACATGTCAGCTTAAATTTACTCACCAACAAATAATGAGGGGCGAGCTTAGACATTTGGTTATCATGTAAATAAGCAGCCTGGTTATGTCTCCAGTGTTTGGACTCACCCTGTGAAGCACTTTAAACAAAGCAGTGGTGTAACTGACGTCTTTTGGCACACCGTCCATGAGGCCGACAGGTGATTTTAGTTTCCGTTGTAGAACAAAACGTGTTGTACTGCAAAGACGATACTTATTAACAGTATTGCACTTTATTCCCGACACTATATACACTGTGTTTTACTAAAAGCTGTTAATTTTCTAATTGCTGCTTTGGACATCTTGTGTTAGACACAAAGCACTAACCCACTAACACACAGCAAAGCCACTGTCAGGAGATGTCATTGTCTTTTAGACGGAATGATAATCTCCGAGTTCTATCAAAGACCTACACAATATGTGAATGACTACATTCCTCCTGAGAGTGCTGCCTGTCTGTCCCCCTCGTGGACCACCTCTCGGAGAAGTGTATTCTGCGTCATGTTCAGGCCCTGCGACTGGAAACCTAAGTGCGGATCATGTAAATGCGTTAAGGCTGTAGTTGTACCGCAGTAATGCTCCCATCTTTATGCCGGAGTACGGCTGCAGATTAGAGTAACTCCACCAACCTTCAGTACGGCAGACTCTCCATCCGCCTGGTATCAGCCAGTAAAGTCCTCATTGTTGCGGGCCACCATTCCAGCTCCGCAGGGAGTCTTTCTGAGCTAGCTTCTCCATCTCATTCCCCCTCTCCCGTCCTGGTGTTCTTTGAGGAGAGAGAAAGTGTTATTGTGTCTGCTTGCACACACACACACACACACACACACACTCACTCACAGGGAAAGGCTTAAGCAGGCTACCCTGCTGTGTTGCCGCCTAGCATAATGTGTCTGCTGCCCCAAGGAGACGGAGTGAAGGAGGCCAGTTCCAAGCCTGTGGATCAATAGCAAGGTGCAGCCCCGCGCCTGTACACGCATACCATCACGTCTGTTGGATCAGAGAGAAATTGAACAGCACAGATAGTCATCCAGAGCCCCCCCCTTTAAGCAATGTGTGTCTTTCAACATCTCCGCTGCCACTGGTAATGACGGGGATTTAGTCTCAGAGGACAAGAAGGGAAAGTTAAAGATGGAGGATGACGAGGGAAGAAGGACATGGTTGACAAACTGAGACACTCGAAACATGATGACTTCTGGACCACCACAGCTCTCAGCGTAGTGTAGCACCGGGCAAAAGAATAGTCAGCGTATACCATCTTTAAGACGGTTCTGTCGTGGTAATATTAATATTTAACGACAAAACAAATAAACTGTCTTAATAAACAACAGAAACAAGCTAAATAATACTTACATTTTACTGTGTAAAAATGACATGTATTAAAGATTACTAGTTTATTTTTTATAAACTGCCAAAGATTTGTATTCACTCAAAAGGACTTCATCTTTGTGGCTCTTTCATGCACATTGTTTCTTCTTCTGGTCGTGCTCTGTATCTCTCTCCTGCCTGTGTTTCTCACTCTCGAGGGCAGCTCAGCCTTTTATTATACCGGTCAGAGTTGGTTGTCTGGTTGAGTGGGTCGGAGCTGCATACGTAAAGCAGCAAAGGACAGACTTGACCTCCCCATTGCAATCATGAAGTCTTATTGGGTCAGTGATTAGGATGTGATAAGAAGTGAGCCATTGGGGGGCATCAGTTGCTCACAGTGCATCGACTATTAAATACGCATCTGTCGTCTCGTCCCCCCTCTCTCCTGAGGGACCCAGTTAACCTGTCGCTGCATTCAAGAATAATGATAGGCTGCTGAAAGGTTAGGGCGCTCTAATTGAGTTGTAAAGCGGTTGTTGGCGAGGTGATGACATTTCTTAGTGCCGTCCTGTGTCGCGGGGATCTGCAGACATGCAAGGCTAAGTGGAGGGAAAGGGCAAGGACACGGCATTCCTTAAGTGTAGGCTTCTTTGGCAGAACAGCGCCACTTACCAAAACTAAGTCAGTTGGCGTTTCCTCCCTTATTTAGGATCAAATGGCTGCAAACAACAATTGTTTCCAACATTGCATCATTATTTTCTTGATTTATCGTTTCGTTGTTTGGTCTATGAAATGACGGCACACAAGCTGCCAGGCCTTGTGTGCCGGCCAAAAAACAGGCCAAAACCCAAAGATATTACATTTTCTGTCACATAAGAAAACCAGAACACATTTACATTTTAGAGACCAGTGGATGTTTGCCATTTTTTACATAATAAATTCCTTTTCTGTTGATCGACTAATTGAATAATCAACTAATCGTTTCAGCTCTGAAAGAAAATGTATTCCTCAGAATGAAGCCTGGAGCCGTGCTTAAGGAAAAAGGCCCAACTCTGTGACCTACTGCAGACATTATGCTATCACTATTGCTGAAATGTAACAAACTATAATCATAACTTTTTCTATTTTTTCATCAGAAAATTCTTCAACATCTGCCCGAGAAAATCTACAACCGATGGCAGTTTCACAGTATAGGTATGTTGTTGTTTTTTATTACCTTCTCAAATACTTAGAATGCTGAGTGTTGTCTCTCTGTTACACCTGACGGGTAGTTATATACTGTGTCTGCGTCTTTCTGCTTATGCATCTGTGAAGATACACTTTAGGACAAAAAAAATGGCCACCACCACCATGCCTAAGCCTTTCATAATGAAGAGAAAATAATTAGTCTTAGAAGGGGATGCAAATGTGAAAAATGCAAATGAGCCCTTAATTTGAAATGCAAATAAGTAATTGAATTATGCCGCCATGATTTCAGTCCCACACACAAAAAAGAAAGAAAAGCCCCTTGCAAGAAGCGATAACCCCAATTATAACTGTTGTGTGTCAGCCGTTGGCAGGTAGCAGTCTGGGTCTAGATCACTGTTGGAGATTGGCCTTCCCCTCGGGCTTGCAATTGCAAATATCATCAAGACTCATCTGGGGTTGGATGCTCCAGACAAATTCACCACTCTGTCAGTCATTGGACAACAAACCACCGCAGGCTTAAGGCTGCCTCTTGGCTTTTTCTTGAACTCTCATTGAATGTTCTCTGGCACTCATCAGTTCACATGTCACTGGTCAAGATGCGGTGCTTTCACTGTGTACTTCTATTTTGAAGAATATGCGGTGGTGGCTGGATAGCTTCTTGCCATATCTGAGTTTTAATTGAATTGAAACGTTTATTTCACATCTTTACACATTCTACAGGCCGGTTGAATTGCTGAAAGCATTTTAGTGCCCGAGGACAAATTCCCTATTGTGGGTCAGGAAGCTTAGGAATGACATTAACGACTTGTAGTGCTTTTGTCCTTTTTAGCTGAGGATTGCAAGGTCACAGACAGTTGACACAGACCATTAGTAGCTGGCGGAAAATCCTCACACCTATTATCGTCCTTTGTCGGCTAACTTCTAATTCCTTCTCTCCTGAGCCCAACACCTTCTGAAAGGATCTCTTTATGGGTCCAACACAGAAATGTTATTGATTGAACCTGATGAGAGGAGAACAATGAAAGCACCAGACAAACACACTCATAAACTCATCCACATTATTTTTAAATAAAAAGTGACGCCTTGCCGCTCTCCCCACTAGTTTGTGAGAACCAGCCATTAAGGTCAATTTGCCTCAGTGGAGATGACAAGAGGGTTCCTTTCTGCTTGTCGTGTATCAGACTTCTGTTGAATATTTGGCTTTTTCTTCCTTCCAGGTTCCATACTGAAAAAACTTCTACACACTGGAAATTCATTCAAGGTACGTGCTGTTTTCATTGTGATCATTGCCACAAATCCCCGTCTTCCAGCCTCCTGACTCACTACAGCACTACTCCTTTGTGTGGCCGTTAATGCGTCCCGATCTCCTCCTGTCTAGATCCGATGTGAAGGGATCCGTCTCTTCCTGCTGTGGCTGCAGGCCCTTAGGGACAACTGTGCTGAGGAGCAGTTCCTTATCTTTGCCTGTCTGGTGCCAGGATTCCCTGCTGTGCCCTCCTCCAGAGGGCCCTGCACCCTCGACTCCATCATCTACAACCCCTATTCCAACCCCCCTGATGGTGAATGTTTCTACATGTGTGATGAATTTATTACAACATAGACTCTGAGACATTTCTAGAGCTCATCTGTCACAAACTAAAACTGATATTGAATTGTGTAGGTTCCTTTTATTTTAGTGGGGAACTTTCGCTTTCCTACAATTAACTCCGCTCTTTTGTATCCGTCGATCTGAGCAGCCAAGGTGGTGCCTGAGGAGATTACCCCGCTGGTTCCAGCTGTGGTCGGAGAAAAGGTTGCAGATGACCAGACCTGTTACATCCTCGAAACCCTGCTCAAGTACATGGTCATCCAGGTAATAACTGATTATGCTAGGAAGAGACTAGACAGCTTTTTATTGGCTTCAGAGTGGCGGTCATAACTTAGATCTCAAGTCTGAACTGAATCCCTTGTTAGTAGGGGGTGACACGCAGTGGCACAGGTGATATTGTAGTGAAGGGTTGCATGTAAGATGGAGGAAGAACTGTTCCCAGCTGACGTTGGGCGTGGGCAGAGAGTTGGCACACTTGAACTAATTGAATCCATCCTTTTTAACAGTTTAAATTTGACCCTGGTTGGAGGGGTCTGCTAAAGCGTTCCCAGCGAGACTGTACTTGAAAAGAACAGCAATCTGGACAAATGAACTAAATCATGGCAAGAATGCATCACCTGTACATTGTGTGTGTGTGTGTGTGTGTGTGTGTGTGTGTGTGTGTGTGTGTGT
>NW_022280037.1:443968-460243 GCF_004355925.1 Anarrhichthys ocellatus | reverse complement strand
TGTGTGTGTGTGTGTGTGTGTGTGTGTGTGTGTGTGTGTGTGTGTGTTTTCACGGGCATGGTGTTGATGTGAGTGCTCAGGTAGTTTGTTATCCCTGTCTTGTGAGATGACAAATTAAATACAATATCAGTAGTTAAGCGAGTTAAGTTTAAGTGTGTTCGTTTCATGTGAACCTAACCCCGATCCATTTTGCCATTTCAATGGTGCTCCGTTTGTTAGAGGAACCGTCAAAGTATTGTGTTGCAAACAATATGCTGTCGCTTTGTGTGCGATGCTGGAACCATCTCCTCTCCCTGAATTCTGACCTTGTCTGCCTTTGTGCTCTGTTTGCCAGGCATCCAGTTTAGAATGGCGCAACAAAGAGAACCAGGATACAGGCTTTAGGTTTCTCTTCAGCCTGTTCAAGAAGTACTACCTTCCACACCTATTCCCCTCCTTCACCAAGCTTACAAATGTCTACAAGCCTTTATTGGGTAAGCTGACATACTGTGTTTATAGTATATATACAACAATGTTATGAAACCCCAAGTTGAACCCCTCGGCTCCTTGAATTCGAGTGCTGAGCGGAGGCTTTTCAGTTAGTAATTCAATCGTGGGTGTTAAAAAATTACAATAACAATTTTATTAAACCAAACAAACAAATGTTGTGTGCTGTTGTGACTCCAAAACATGATTCTAAACCTGAAAAACGGAAAGGTATAACAAGTGAGCAGTATAGACAAATAACATGCCGCTTGTTCATTTCCAGAGGTATATCCACATTATTATATTTATATAATAAATACTATTCTGCTTGTTTTGTGCCACAGACTTTATAGTCGATTGAACAAGTTTTGATGCAGCTGGAAACTGGAAAAACCTTCACAGCCAGACATCTGGTGTTGACGTTTAATCTCTCTCCCTTTGTCTTTTTTGTCTCGCTCTTCTCCTATTGTCCTTCCTTTCTTTCTTTTTTTTTAACCCTCCCTCTGTCACCATCGTTCACTCTTCATCCCCGCTTATATTGCTCAATTAGACCTCCCCCACCACAGACCAAAACCCTTGTATGTGCCAGTGACGCGAAACAATGAGAGCACCTTCTGCACCAGGGACCAGTACCTGGCACCCCGTGTGGCCTTCATCACCTGGCTGGTCACCTTCTTCCTGGAGAAGAAGTACGTCAGCAGTGCTGCTGCGGCGCAGAGCGCCAAGAACGGCACCGAGGTCATTCCCAAACTCATCCAGGTGAGCGGGAGAAGTACCATTCTGTTGATTCCTCATGCTGTCACTGAGGATGGAGGAGGCGGGCTGTTGCAGCAAAACCTCTGAGCAGTATCTGTATGAAGACTCCCTAGAGTCACAGTAATCACGGGGAGAGACGGAGGGGAATTAAATGCAACATTTACATTATTATGATTGCACGGAGGTGAGAATCATTTTACAGTAATGACCAGCACAGTGGCTCATTCCCCATAAAAATGACCATAAATCACGACTTAGGAACTTCCAGTCAATGAGACTCTAGGGCCCAATTATTTAACTGTGCAGAGGCAGCCCTAGCCCTGCAGCATGTTTCACCGTGTCTCTGTGGTGCCCAGACTGTCACTGCAGGCAGTAGCAGCCAGGAGAAGGAGAAGGAGAAGGCATCAGATGGGGATACGAACGGGGCAGCGGGGGAGCCGGAGAAGAGCCATTCCAACAGCAGCACGCTGTCCGATCGGCGGCACAGCGATTCCAGTTTGTGTAGCATTGAGGAGGAGCACCGCCATGTCTATGACATGGTGCATGCCATCCTGCTCTCCACCAGAGACAATGTGAATTTTGTCAATGAGGTCTTCCACCAGGTACAGTGGGGTCACAAAGCAATACGTCTTTATTTGATGTAAAAATAGATTACATTGCAGGTGTAGTTTAGAATGCCGACTAGATGGTGACTCTGTGATATCACGTACTATGTTGCCCTCTGCTGGCCATTTGTTAACATAACTTAAAGATGCCTCCCATGACGAGGCTGCTTTTTAAACCCATTCACATGCCCTTGTTCTCCCTCCTTAGGCCTTCCTGCTGCCGTCTTGCGAGGCATCAGCAACCAGGAAGGTGATCAAAGTGTACAGGAAGTGGATCCTGCTGGACAAGCCCGGCTTTATGACAGAGCCTGAGAAAGCCGCCCCGGAAGATGAGGTCGATGACCGCTCTGAACAGACACTCAGCACAGAGATTAACAGCATCCACGTACAGGTAAAACCTCAGATACAGACAGCCAATTAAAATACATGTCAGTATAGCATACATAGATACAACTCTTGTCATTTGTTGTTATTTAGTAAAAGGGTGGCTAAGACATTTCTTTAAAGAAGACCTGTTATGTGCGCTGCTATTGAGAAGCATAGTTTGGATGTTAAATAATATGTGAGAGGAAATCTCTGATCAGCAAAAAAATATTACAGATGGCAAAAGAACACATTTTAGTTGCTCCAATTTAAACTAAAACAGCTAATTTGCTAACTTTTTTTAGCAGTTTGGAATATATTTTGGATGCATTTAATTATTAAATTGTTTGTGATTGACATACTCACCTTTACACAGTGGTGAGTACTGGACATCTTTACTCAAGTATAAGTACAGTTATTCCCTTAAGAAATCCTGAAGTAAAAGTAAAAATTACCATTTGACAAACCTACTCAAGTAAAAATATATTAATATTTGTGTTTAATATTGGGTACTGCATGCAGGTCAGAGATCTTCACAAGTTATTTTATGAAAGTCCAAGCCAAGTCTTTAGTCATAAAGAGTCTTGGGTATCAAGTCTCTTTTTGGAATAGTAAGTGTCAGCTGTGCAACATGGTTAACGCTAGTGGATGCACTTTGTTTTACTCATTGATTATCTCTAATTTAGCCATTTCTGTTTAATACAATTGTTTTACTTTTAACATCTACATAAAGGTATCAATAAGATCACTTCTAAATATCGTACTTCTTAGCTGCCCAGCCTAGTACTGTTGCCTCCATCTGTTCTTATCTTGATGTTAAACCACTTGTTAAAATGAAGGCCGCTGCATATGATTTGCCTCGTTCAATAGCACAGGCGCTCAACACAATATGGTTATTCCGAAAGCATATATGATCCTAATCTTGACAATGTGAAGAATTATTGTGGCTATTACAAGGGAGCAGCCCATTGGTGAATGAAGTACGGTGAGCCTATATATAGGGAGACCTGTGCTTCATGCATGAAGCCTAACAGAACCGTTGTATCTTCACATTATTTCCTGAATAAATAACAACTTGTAGCTCGCAAAGTGAAAGCCAAGAACAGCTTTCTGTTAATAAAGCTAATTGGCCACCAGGGGCAGAGTGTGAAGTTTACATCAGTTAAACAATCAAACTTTAAATTGAAAAGGTATTTGCCTGATTTTCTTAATTTTTGCATTCGCCCAATTTATTAATATCTGGCACAAGCGCATGTCTCTTTTTGCTGCAAGGAAGACCAGTTAAAGTTCTCCTGCGTGACCGCAAGCACACAGCTTGGATGACAGCTGTGACAGTGTAGCACAATGCATAGCAGATAACAGACTAGTTACTAGAGGTATGAATGCCAAATGTAGCGAAGAAAACTGGTAAAAAGAGTAAGTACAGTTTTAGTTTAGGAGCAGGAAAAGTTACCACTCCTACAAAAAAAACAACACATGACGTCATTAGCTGCATCAACCATACCATGGAGGTCTCAAAACAGTATAGATAATCAAGTTATGACCATAGGCTGTTTAACCGTAAACACTCAAGCTCTTTAGTATCTGTCTTACTTAATATCTTAACTTTAATCTGCTGACTGGCCTGCCTTTTCTTCTACCAGGCGGTAGAGAGTCCCGGCCACAGACGTTCATCCAGCTGGGGGAGGACTTACTCGTTCAGCAGCGCCATCAGTCGGGGCTTTCTCACCGAGGGGCAGAACAGGGATGTCAAGGCTGGTATCCAGCCCACACTACAGGTCTGTCTTTATCCTGACATCACAGCATGTCATGATTAGAATCAGTCTTACCTACTTTGTCTCGCTGTTTGCTCAACCTCACCGTGTCTTCATGCACCCATCGGTGTAGGTGTTCCTGACCAACTCCTCCAATGTTTTCATGCTGGAGCCATGCCAAGATGTAGCTAAACTCCTGGATAACCAGGTGGAGGTGTGCAAGGGTGTTCTCAGCATCTACCGGCACATGATCATGGAGCACACGATGAATACACAGACATGGTCAGTGAGACATTCAGATACACATTGAACAGTTATTCCTTCGTGGTCCTTGAATCTGATTTATTTATTTATTTTTTTTAATCTGGGCCCGACACCGTTTGAATGTCCTCTCTGTGTGTTCTGCAGGGAGCAGATGTTGCAGGTACTACTGAGGATCACGGAGGCGGTGATGAAGAGGCCACAGGAAAACCAAAGAAAAGACAACTTCGCTGAAAGCTTAGCGTCTGTACTTTTTCGGGTACGTCTACGGCTGCTTAGTTTTACATTAACTGGTACACAGGTTTTTTATTTATATCTTGAAAAATAAGGGAGTGAGTGTTGATACATCGTCATCCCTGCTCTCTGCAGTCTGTCACTATAGTACACTGTAATTACAGAACATCAAATGTACCTAATTCTGTGCATTTTTCTTGATGAGTAGCCCCCATGTTGTGTTGCTCGGGAACCTATATGTTCTCGGTGTGTGTGTCTTGGATGGATTGGTTGTTGACAAAAAGCCAAAGAGACACTCTACCAAATTAGATGCCTCAGTATGAGAATTCTGCTGTCACGTCTTATCAGGGCCTTGAAATCAGAGCTGCAAGCCTGTCTGACAATGCCAATTCATCTTTCCTCGTCTCGCCTCACATTCAGACCATCATTGTGGCGTGGGTGCGAGCCAACCTGTGCGTATTCATCTCCCGGGAGCTGTGGGACGAGCTGCTAGCAGTGCTGTCCTCTCTTACCTGCTGGGAGGAGCTGGTGACAGAGTGGGCCAGCATCATGGACTCGCTGACGGCTGTGCTGGCACGCTCCGTTTACGGCCTGGACATGGCCAACCTGCCTCTGGACAAACTCAGCGAACAGAAGGAGAAGAAGCAGAGAGGACGTGGTGAGGGGAAGAAATGGGAATCGGGATGGCTAGAATTTGGGTGAAAAAAGTTGTGAAATTATCTTTTGGGAAGATAAGTCTGGTTACTTGAGAGTTTAGCCGTGTTTTTTTCTGGCATTTGAATATATGGTGGTTGGTTGTGTACCTTTATTTCACTTTGATATGACAAAAAGTCCTTTCTGTTGATCAGTGACTCAAAACAACCACCAAAGGGGATGTGTATTTTTCATTTACAGTGGGACAAAATAGCAGTTGTGAAGCTATTAAATATTTAAGTCGACATGAATTTGCATTTATCCTTACTTCCACACACTTTTGTGTAAAACATTTGATGTTCAACAAATAATTCGTACATCATAATCTCTTCCTCAAAGTTGATTGATTAGTCAATTACCTGAATTATAACAATTTGATAAGCGATGGATTAGTTCAATCTGGCATAAAAAGAAGCAGAACATTCTCTTTTCTCCAGCCTTATGAATGTGAAGATATGTGGATTTATGTTGTTTTTTTGTCAGTGTACCGTGAATACCTTTTTATGTAGAACTGCCATCAGTGTGTCCTGCTGTCTGCAAGCGTGTCTTTTCTGATACAACCACAGGTCGCCAAAATCCTAAATGTTCAAATGATATCGGAGCTTTAAGTGTGTACTTAAACAATGAGCTCATTCTAGTTTAGATAATACCCACACTATACATGCAAGTTTAAGGAAATGGGCAAACAGACATTGATGTTGACAGCCACTACAGCAGTGTGTGTGGTCACGGTCAAATATACCGTAACCACAACTGTCCTTGTTGAGACGCTCTGTAATGCTGAGTGGTGGTGGTTCTAAATCTAATTATGAAGTTGATTTTTAGCACTAATAAGTGTTGTTCTCTGCATGGCAGGTGTGATCCAGGACTCTCAGAAGGCAGCGGCGGTGGCGGCGCGTTCCTTCTCACTGAGTTGGAGGAACCAAGGGGAGCAGGGCGTGCAAGGAGTTCAGGAGCCCATGAGGATTCGCTCGGCCACTACTTCAGGAGCTCCTGGTGTCGAGAAAGCCCGTAACAACGTCCGACAGAAGGCCTCCGGTAAGTACCTGTGATGTTAGTGATGGCATTATTGTTGTATTAGTTGTATATTGCTATACCATCAAAGCAGCAAAGGCTTTAAGAAGACCGTCCGTACGTAAGTATGATTCTATGTCCATACTGTATAAATCCTCTGGCTTTATGTGGGCCAACAACACCGTGCTGATAAGCCTCCGGAGCACAGCGTCAGACCACAGGGTTTTATCCCACGTATTGACTGCGTGTGAAAGCCTTCAGACAGCTCCATGTGTACGCTGGCCCAGGTGTCGTTGAAAGGCCCAACAGCGAAGACAAAGAGGCCGGCAGGTGGCCCCCATTGTTCCCCCTCACATGTCACTGGCCAATGTCGACATGTTTCCATGTCAGCTCGATTGCAGGCATACAGCACAATCTCCACCCCCAGCCCTGACAGCATGTCAAAGGCCAGCTTTGGACACTCATTGTCATCACCTCATTTCAGACTCCACAAACAGCCCTTATCTGATGGGAATGTGGCAGGCTAATTAGAAGTTGAGCTGGAAGGCAGTAGAACAGTAACTAGTCTTGCTTGTCTAAGTTTTGTCTAGACAGAATCTTAATGTGGAGGATAAAAGACAGAGACGATGCCTTTTTACTTTCCTGGCCTTCCGCCTCCCCAATTACCCACGACGTCCTAAAATGAGGAGCTTGTTGAGCTAGGAGCAGATGTATTTGTGCCTGAAAGATTAAGTCTTAGAAGGTGTGTGTGTGTGTGTGTGTGTGTGTGTTTGTTTGTGTGTACTGACGCATCTATTATGCGTCTCATGTGCATGTTTATGCACCTATTCAGTTAGTCTTGTTTGTTTGTATCTACTTGCAAGCAGAGATGAACATTAAACGCCGCCGCTTCAAATTCCCTTCCCTTTCTTTGGCCTAATTGGATTTCTCCCACATTGATCTTCAAAGGCCCGACAGCCCTCCTCCCCACTCCTCAAGAGAGGGGCCCACACATCAATTGCACAGCAGTTTTTGATAGTTTCATTAAGGGTGTAATTAATGCTCATTAATATGCATAAATGGGAAGCAGCAGCAGAAGAGACGATGTATCTCTCTTACTGAAAGGCGTAATTAAAGTGTGAATAGAACCGTCCTCTGCAGTTGCTCTCTTTTAGATTAGGCCTGAAGTGCTATCCAGACACAATGTCAATGCCTCAGCATTGACGACTGTCAAAACTTGACTGTACTTCTGCATGCAAATACAAACTAATGTTGTTCAGAGATTTGGTCTCGATTATGGAGAAAAGGGCTGGATGTTTTGTTATGGTTCAGATGGAAGCGTGCATCTTTACTCAATGCTGCTCGCCACCCTCGCACCACTGAACTGGTTGGTTTAACATCGTAGTTACAACACAAAATCAGCACCATTTTTTTGTCAAGCAAAACAACTGAATACACTATTCATTTATCATCTAATGTGTATTTGCAAAGGAACTAGTGTGTAGCTTAAACCAATACCACACACACCACAACATTTACAACCTAGGCTAATTTGCAATGCCAGCCCTCGTCTAGGAAACCAAAGTAAGACACAGAAGGTGTACCTTGGCACAGGGTTTTTGGTTAATTACTAAAACAGAAAGTGATTATTTTAAGTTATGTCAGATTTGAGTATGATAAGTAGGCGATTAAATAGGTAATTAAAGCTCGTTCTGGTAATCTTGAGAAACCAGCAAGAGTACGCTAGAGCTTAAAAATGTTCCACTGAAATACTAGCCCATTGTCATTTCCAATCTGAAAGTAGCTTTTTTGTTATTTGGGGTCTAAGTGTTATTTCCAATTCATTCTCAGAACCACCATTTTTTCCTCAAATCCTTTTCAACGAACACTTCTAACTTACCAAACTCTGGTTCTGCTGTGTTATTTACTCTGCTTTCCTGATCGGGGATGTTTTTTGTTAATTGAAGCACTTTCATAGCGCTCTCCACTTGTTATGCTGTAATTGAATTCTGTCTCCTTCCCTTTTACCTCTTTTCTGTTTCCACTGTCTTTCTTCTTCTTCCTCCTCTTCTTTCTTTTTCCCTGATGGAAGCGAAGCGAAGCCAGTCCATCAGCAACTGTGTTCATCTATACGAGGCTTTGCCCAATGCTAAAAGCGTTCCTATGCTGCTCCACACTGTGAGCTCTTTCTTGCCTGGTATCTCTTCTGGTAACTCTGCTTGCTCTCAGAGACTCTCAGGTAAAGTGTGTTCCGGGAGCCACATGTGTTTGTGTGTTTGTGACCTCCGCCCTGCCTTCCCATCCGTCTGTCACTGTCTGTTATATGCTGTCAGTGCCCATTGTGACGGTCTTGTGCTTACTTATTGAAAAAACATCTCTAGGGCACATGTGTACAATGTGTAATAATACAGTCTATAACAAGAATATGTCTGCATCACCTCTGCATGTGTGCGTGTCCTCACTTCTCTCCTATGTTCTGATGACTGCGTCAACTCCCTAAAGACCACAAATGAGATATCTCAGTGTGTTAACATTTGAAGGTTTGTGCTTTGGCCTGACTATTTTGCACCTTTTTTTTTTCTCCCGCCTGTCAGATGTGGAGGAGTGTCAGCTGTCCGAATGTGGGGGAGAGGAGGAGCTGGGAGGCGGGGATAGCCCTCTGCCACGTAGCAGCAGCACCTCCGACATCACCCAACAACTGTCTGACACTTTACCAGGTACATGCAAACACAAAGTTCATTTTCATTCCTTTCATGTTTCACCTCTGATGTTGACAGAAATAACACCCTTGTTATTAAAATTAGATTTAGTTGCGCTACATGTAAGCCATTGGTTAGCTCTATGAAGGGAAAAGTAATATACCAGTTGAGTTGCAATTTTATTAATTCTACAGCATTTACAATTTAATTAAATTCAATAACATAAACAAATACTTGTCACGGCTTTTTGTCATTTGGTCAGATATCAGGCATGTGTAGGCCGTAGTTAGTGGTGATGGATTAGTATTAGACTGCGGCCTATTGTGCAATTTTAAATATATGGTGAGCTGTGACATGAGCTGTTTTTATATATACAATTAGACATGTCGTATGGATGTCTGCCTGCTCCTTTTTCTTAGAGTGACTAGTAATATCTTTACCACGTGTAGATATAGTAGATATAGATTTAGGCGACTGAGCAGAAGAGCAGGCGGAGCAGCTCCACCTCTGCTGTTAGACTTTGGAGAGCTAACGTGTTTTTTTGCATGCTCACTTTTTAAATATTTGCTATTTTTAAAACATTTGAGTAAGTTTTGAACAAACATAGTTATATGTTGCCGTTTCATATGCAGTATATGAATTCAGAATTCTAAATTTCCCCTCCTTACCTAAGACATTTTCTCACAATGTCGGGAGAATCACGTCAGGGCACACGCTGCTTTTGTTATTCTGCATTTTTAAGCTTTTCCCCAGAATACAACTTTTATTTTTAATGCGAAATAACAGGTAATCCTCTTTCCCGTTAGTGCTAGCTTCACAGCTGAGCTTTCAGGAGCAGTCAAAACGATATCGGTCAAAACAAAACTGCTCTCTTACAGCCGGAAGAGAACCATGCAAGATCCGCTAACCACATTACTGCGGTCTGAGTATCTGTCTAGTTGCGTAGCTTTGCAATTTGTCTCGACAAACTGTGAAATATTTGCATTACCCAAAGGTAATTCAAATAAATGTTTCCTGCCATACCGCCCCTTGCCTGTCACTAATCTTGCACCCCCACTTCTAACTTAAATAGTCACCCATGCCAATAGAGAGGACATGGAGGACACCATGCATTTAGAGTGTATTTTCAAATGGATTTTGATGCAATTTTATTCATTTATGTTGTATTACTTTATTTGACGGGGACAATGCTCATTGATAACCTGAAAAAAAGAATTGTGAATGAGCCAGCTAAGCCTTGAAAACTCATTTTCTATTGGCATTGGCCAGATGTTAAAAAATACCCCAATTCTGCCTATTAAATTAAACTCAAAAAAGGGTGGTAGTAAAGCAATAAAACCTTTTTGAAATGAACCTAATTCTCTGCTTTCTGATAATATCCCCCGTTGCACTTCAGCCCAGAAGAGAGAGCACTCCCCTACTTCCTGTAACTCTGATAGCAGGACATCTGAGGGGAGGAGAGAGAGCAGCGAGCCACCAGTGGTGAGATTGTATTATTGTATTATTAATAAAACTAGATTTTTCCATTCAAGCATCTCTTGTTTAATATTTGTCTCTGTGTTCCTAGATCCACATCCGGCGGAGCAGTAGTCCCACTGAAACCGAGTGCAATGCTGAGGGACACACAAACTACCCGCGACCCAAGCTCAGAGAGAAAAGTTAGAGATTACTCCACAATTAGTTTTCTTTGAAATGATCAGCACTGTCATTTCGGTGTAGCTGTTTTTTATTTATCTGCATGAAGAATTACTGTTTTTAAATTAAAAAGTAATCGGTTACATCAACCACAGAAGTATCAAACTCTTTGCATAGATTAATAGTTTAGTCCTTACACAGCCAGTACCTTTAATCTCATACTTCTCTGTATTTAACTTCTTCCACTTTTTACGTGCTTCATCCACCTCATTCACCCGCCCTGCCTAGGTGAGAGTATAAGCAGCGAGACATCCAACGGCTACCTCAATGAAGCTGAGGTTACCTGGCAGGCCTTTGATGAGGAAGCTGACACTCGGTCCACACAGTCGGCCCACATGGACGTGACTACCGACCCCCAGAGCCAGGGGAGTCTGCTGCTCAGCCACAATGAGGCTCTGGCAGGTATTGGAACTGGTACAAACTCACCTGGAGCAGCTAAAACAGATCTCGACCCTCTATTGATGTCAATGTATTTTACAATCTGTACTACAAAAAAAAAAGACAGGCACCTTTCAGGGTACATAGGCTGACCCCGAGGTTAAAATAGGACTACTGTGCTGTGATCAGGAGCAGAATACTCCTGGTCACAGCACAGTAAGTTGTGAAGCTGTTCCTCAGGGTTCATCTGAGGTGTGTCCCCATCTAGCCAGGGTATTGGTGCCTCCAATTACCTCACTCCTGATGGATTAGTCATAGCCAGGTAGAGTGACCCGGTTAGGCAACTTGATCAGCTTGTCAGTATCTGCTGCAGCAGCTTTTGGGCCGTTACAAAAGGTTGAGAACCCCTGTGCTGCAGTAGCTCTTTTAAAGCTCATGACATTCTGTGTGCTGATGCAGTGTGGACTTGTGTGAAGGGATGTATAGTCGTTTGTTGCAGTTATTTTTTTATTTTCATAAGAAAATAATCCTGATCCTTCTGCTTTAACGCTTCAGCTTTTAGTTTGCCCCCCCCTCCTGGATTGTGGTTGCCCCTTTGCCCCTCCCACCCTTGCACGTGAACTTCTGTCTGTGTTGTCCTACATTGTGATCATCATGAAGCTGTCACTCTTCCTTTGTCCTTGTGCTCCCATCCTCAAACCCGATTTTATCCCTCCCCCCCTTGTCGTTTTTAGGTCCCGAGTGTGCCCTCCCTCCCCACTCTGCACCCCCGTCCTACCACCACCACCACAACCACTACCACTACCCCCAGAACCCGCCCGCCTCACCAGCCCTGCTGGTGCACACAGAGTGCCCGCGGGACTGCCCCCTGGACGAAACCATGCATCAGTCTGTCTTACACATGCCACACCACTTGGGTACTGCTCCCTAGCTGCTACTCATCATATAGACCAAAGAGTCCTCACCGACCCTCCATGCTCTACATTTATCCACCTTACCTTGACTTCTTTTGTTGCATTACACTATCCATGTTTTTCTTTTGTTTGTTCCCGCTCAATTACTTGATTAAATGCATACATTTGTTTTGGTCCTCCTTGCTCAAAGAGCAGAACATTCTTTCATTTATTAATCACCTCAGATCTTTTAACCCCACTATTCATTTTTGGTGTCTTTTCCTGGCCTGTACTCCCCTTCACTCCGCATCGTTCTTCTGATGCCCACTAGGTGGCACTGTCCTCCCAAAATTCAGCCTGTTCATTTGGATGGTGCATGTGACTGGTGCCGGTTTCCCAAAAGTGTTTCCGTGCTTTGATCAGTTTCCGTTGGCAAAGAACTGAGTGCTTGGATGCATTTGGGAAAAATGCACAGAGGGATTTGGTAAACAACTGCTCAAACAAACAATGACGGAATCGCTTTATTTGTCTTTCAAGTCTCTACATTTTCTTTTATAAAAGGTGTTCTGCATTTGTTGACTGAATCCCATACTCTTTATGAAATTAAATTTGATTCATTTTGTATTAGGTACCGGCAGCTACATTAAAAGGTGTGAGCAAATAATTGATTCTCTAACCCAAACTCCCTCTCTCTCTCTCTCTCTCTCTTTGACCATGCAGACAGTAGTGAGTGTCTGGCTGATGATGTCAGCATAATTGCGGGCGGGACCTTGACTGGTTGGCATGCTGATTCGGCCTTCGTCCTGTGGAGGAGGATTTTGGGTATCCTGGGAGATGTCAACAGTATCTGCTGTCCAAAAATCCATGCCAAGGTCTTCTCCTGTCTTTATGAGCTCTGGCACAAGCTGGCCAAGGTAAGGTGGCGAGGCCAAAGACATCATCTCAAATGAGAAGAATGTATTCCCGCTCTTGCAAAGAGATAGTTGGCATGAAATGTAAGTGCGCTATGACTATAAAATGACTGATTAAAGGGCTTTTTGCAGATTGGGGGTGTTTTGAGGATTTACTTGTGTTTATGGACTCGGGCCTGTTTATTTTAGTTAACAGTATTTTAAGTAAATGGATATGGCTTTTTATATATTCATATAAACCTTATTTTACCACACGATTATTCACGATTGTTACGCTTATTGACCAAAAGTGAACGTGTGCTTACAGATCCGGGACAATCTCGGGATCAGTGTGGACAACCTGTCTTCTCCTCCCCAGCCCGCCTTCATCCCGCCTCTTCGAATGCTGGCTTCCTGGCTCTTTAGGGTATGAACAACACATAGGCACAGCACACAACATCCAGAAAAGTGGACAAAAAACAACCAGGAAACTGAGGGTTGGATTTAAAAGTGTGTTATAGTTTAGTAGGTATACAGCATGCAGAATACAAAATAATTTCAACATCAACAACATTAATATAGCCGGATCCAGACTGTCAGGTCCTATAAATAATAACCGGAAGCATTTTCATTGAACGCTACGGTTATTTCACTTGTTGCAAGTGTATAAAGGTAGGTGTTTCCCTGGAGGAATCCCCTAATGCTCAGGAAGCCATTTGATTGCAATTGCAGCAGTAGCAACAAGTAATAAAAATAGACTGAATGTCTGAACTTAGACTGAACTTTAGCAGCGACAGACACTGTAACACAACACACAATAAAAAAAATGTGCTGAATCTAATCGTACTGTTTCAGCAAAATCATAAAAATAGGAATGTTGCACAAAAAAGTCAAAGTGATTCCAGTGGTGACGGGTATAATAGATGTTAAACATGTCCAAGTCTTCACCTCTTCATAATGATAGTGACCCCAGTGCCCCCCCCCTCTCTACAGGCCACCATGTTGCCTGCTGAGTACAAGGCTGGCAAGCTGCAGGCCTACAAGCTGATCTGTGAGATGATGACCAGGCACCAGGACGTGCTCCCCAACAGTGATTTCTTGGTGCACCTCTACCACATCATGCACAAGGGCATCACCAGCAACGACCAGGTACAGCCAGCAGGTGGCACCGAATGTACGGCTGCCAGTTGTGTTTTTATTCACCATTAGATGGCGCACCAGTCTAACTCATGTGAGGTACACGCATCGGCCCTGTTTCAATACTAAGAAATATGGTTTGTAGATGCCAATTTGCCGTCTTTTTTTTCTTGCTTGATGTGACTCAGTGATTCCTGTTAGTTGTTGATGTTAATATATGTCCGGTGCAAATTCTTTTATTTGGGGTCAACTGTAACTTAGTGAGGACAGGGGTCATATAGGTGCACTGCAATTCAAGATCGTTGAGGCTTCGTTTCAGCTGGTGATTTTGAAAACAGCGTGCCAACCAGTGGTGATGAAGACGACCTCTGTGTTTTGGCATCTTCCACCTCCGTTAGCCACACCCTTCCTTGTATTTAAATCTGTCCCGGCTCCATTCCTTCCAGCCGAAGCCGAGTTGAGATGAATGGAGTCCCCAAAAACAAAGGACGGGGATGAAAGTGTGTGTGGATGTGTGGATGTATGCCCCCCTGGCTGGGTTTCTATTGCGCCTTGGCAGTGCGACAAGCTTATTAGAATGTTTTTCCATGTCGTTAAATAATGTTTTGAGCCCCTGCCGCGTATACGTGATTAATTAAGGATTGACGTCTGTCGCGCTCCGTTAGACTGACATGTCGGCCAGGGGCCCAGAGTAGGCTGGCCTGCCTGCCTGCCTGCCTGCCTGCCTGCCTGTGTGTGTGCGCAAGTGTGTGAAGGAGCGGGAGGGGAGCCTGGGGAACATAGTGTAGAGTAGAGCAATGAGGGGGGCACATTGAGGGAAGAGGCAACATTCTCCAGCTTTTGTTGTGGCTCTGTATAATGCGTCGGGGGGGCCAGAGCCAGGCTGGCCACTGAAGCATGCTCAAATTGGCCGGAGAAAAGAGTCCTCACGCCACACAATAGAGGACAGCCGCACGCCTGCTTAACATAAGAAAGTGGCTCTTACTCTCCCCCTCCTCCTTCCTCTCTGCCTTCACCCGCAACCCCCACCCCCCCACCCGTAAAAAGGAAAAAACATATACTTTTCCCAAATCCGTCATACATGTATATTTTCTGTTTTTTCATGCACTCATTTTTCAATTTGCTTACATGATTCCAGTAGCCATCAGTACAGGCTGGTATCCTCTAATATGATGATGTGCAATAAGAAAAAAAACTAATGGTTTGTGTTTATTTATTCATTTATTTTTGACATACGGTAAGTATTGTACATTTGTATTTTAAAATATTCTAGCATACAGCTTGGGCATTTTCATGAGACAACCTTTTATTCAAATCATAAAATGTACCATAACAGCTTTGTTTTTATAAACAGGGGTCTCCTGTAAATCCTTTAAAATTCAACTAAGCGTAGAGAAATATGACAGTTCCCGTGTAGGGATTCTGCCTCCGTCAGTACTAAGGTCAGGGCTATTGTCCCGGTTGTCATCCTCTGGTCACTGGTCACACAAAGGCATGACCGTAGCACAATAGCAGTAATCCAGCTAATAGGTCTACTGTCTGGACTGCAATAGTCAACAGCGTTTTTTGTGTATAGTGGTGCACACAAATGCAGCTTTGTACCTAATTATTTTGCATAGGTGAAAGAAAACATATCAACACCAGTTAATCTTGCGGACTGAAATGTAATGTGCTAGGTACAAGTGGGCGGACCCTTTTTTATGAAAAAAAGAGGTTTTGCATGATTAACATAAAGCCTGATTTTGAGGTGACAGTTGACCCCTAAGCCACAAACCTGGCTGTTGATTAAACCCCTCACCTCATAGTTATGCAGCTGGGTTACAACCCTTCCTAACAGCTCATGAGGGGAAACTCCAAGATATTCATACTGATGATAGTGGTGTTGAATTGCGACAAGAAATCTTGTTCTGTCCTCTCACCCCCGGAGCCAGCAGGTGGACAGAACAAGATTTCCTCCAGTTGGAAGACCAAATGAAAAGGTCTGAGGTGGCTCTATTCATAGTTACATTAATGCATCTTTTGTTGATGCGGGGGGGGGGGGCACATGCGGCGCTCAATTCTCATTTCTGTACACACACCTCGAATCCAGTTCCCTCTACTTACACACACACAATAGAAAACACTTTGCATTCTACATTTGTGGCTTGCTCTAAAATGCTCATTTCAGGCAATCAAGCAACAGTTTGTTGCATGCTAATTACCTCTGTCTGCACTGCACATTATGTTTCAGAGGTCAATTACTAACAAAGTGAGGGTAAAATGGGCCCTCAATCCAAAAGCTCTTCCCACCAATTTTCCACATGCACAGTGCATCATGTTGGATTGCCTCTGCCTGTTTATTCTATTCCTCTTTTGTTAACCTTCATTCCCTGTTTACCAAAGCCCCAGGTGACTAATGTCCCAAATAGATAGGTGTGTGTGTGTGTGTGTGTGTGTGTGTGTGTGTGTGTGTGTGTGTG
>NW_022280037.1:443110-443958 GCF_004355925.1 Anarrhichthys ocellatus | reverse complement strand
GTGTGTGTGTGTGTGTGTGTGTGTGTGTGTGTGTGTGTGTGTGTGTGCGTGACTGAGAGAGAGACACAGAAATTGTGTGTTTGCTAAGGTGCCCGTCGGTTCAGCTCGAAACAGGCTGATGTTTGAATTGTCCGATTTACACAAGTTTATGGTCAAGACGGCAGGTGCTTGTAGCCTGGACCTTGCCTTTGTACACAAATATGCACACGCATGTCTCAGATAAGAAAGAGAACAATCTTTATTGCTCTACTGATATAATGCATTCTCATACCAATATGTTTTATTTTGTTATTTTAATAAGAGTATTTCTTCTGTCAAGGAAGAGTAAATAGAACCATTTACCTTCTATTGACAACCTGCTAAAAGCTTTCTACACTCTTGTCTGGGATGGTATTACGCTGCACATACTTGAGCACTCTTTGCCGAGCCTTCCTCAGTACAGCATATGGCGATGTTGAAAGAGCACCCATCTGCCACTGAGCCGCCTGTACCTCGCAAAAAAAATACCTTGTTGTAATTACAGGTTTGCTTCTGTGTAAATACACGGGACTCACCAAAGTTGAGGTCTTTTGTTCCTCATCTCCTCTGTGAACAATCCATCTGCTCTCTCTCTCTTACTCTCTCTTTCACTCTCTCTCTCTTTCACTCTCTCTCTCTCTCTCTTACTCTCTCTCTCTCTTACTCTCTCTTTCTCCCTTCTCTCTCTTTCTCTTTCAATTCAATTTGGCTTTAATAGCATGAAAGTTTAAAAAACAATCTCGCCAAAGCATCAAAAAATACACATACAATAACATAAACACACAATACATTAATATAACGTCAAGATTGATTATTAATTCTCTCTCTCT
>NW_022280037.1:442061-443010 GCF_004355925.1 Anarrhichthys ocellatus | reverse complement strand
CCCCCCCCCCCCCCCCCCCCCCCTCCTGTCTATCTTTGCCACTTATCTGTCCTTTGGTGTACTGTTGAGTTTCTTACTCTCCTCAACATGGAGGCACATTTCAAAAGCTAAACTGAAATCTGTTCAGGTAGCACTCTTATTATTGAGCTGTATAAAGACATGTATATATAACCTTTCTATGCAAATCAGGGTATTTTCCCTCATTAATACATATAAAATCAGTTTAGACCGCTGTGCTCGTATCAGACTCCATGTTCTTTGCCAATTCATTAAGTCCATTAAAAATAGTGCGACAGCGATTCCACAGTAACGAGCCCTAAATCGTTGCAGTATAAGACTCCTCCTTTTTCCTCCTGCCTCTACCTGTTAGTCATTATTCATGACATGCGGTCTAATAATACAAATAATGCTTTTAATCAGTTATTTCTTTGTGAGCTCTTTGTGACACCAAATAGCATAAAACACACATCAGAAGCATCAAAGCGCTGCATAAACTTCTGTTAGTCACTGGAATTGATTTGTTCATGTGGGTCTTGATGATGCGGGATGACAATTACCAAAACTGTCCTGTCAGCGAGTTACCGTTCAGTCCGTATAACTTTGTGTTTAACTCTCTTGGTTAACTCTCTTTTTGTTAAAAGTCGGTGTGAACAGGACATGGACCAGAACTGAAATTCAACAATGTTTCATTTTTTCCCTTGATCCAGACAAAAGGAACCAAACTACAGTTGTGAAAGCACCCTGACAAAACCATATGCTCATAACGAATGCAAAAATCACATCTAACTGTAGGAAAGTGCTGAGATACTCAGTTTTGGTGTTTGCTCTGTCAATTAAAGTCAGCTGGTCATGGCAAATACCATGAATATCAAAATTAAGGTTTGACTCCTATCAACCTTTTTTGTGTGTGTGTGTGTGTGTGTGTGTGTGTGTGTGTGTGTGTGTGTGT
>NW_022280037.1:434751-442051 GCF_004355925.1 Anarrhichthys ocellatus | reverse complement strand
GTGTGTGTGTGTGTGTGTGTGTGTGTGTGTGTGTGTGTGTGTGTGTGCGCGCGTGTGTTCATGCTTGTCATCAGGATGTTTTGAACACCATCATCCGTTCCTGCTCTCCTCGGTTCTTCTTCCTCGGCCTGCCGGGCTTCACCATGCTTGTTGGAGATTTCATCACTGCTGCTGCCTGCGTTCTCAGCTCTGACTCCTCAGAGGTACGCACACACGTTTTCACATTCAGATTAATCATGCGAATCAAACTGGAATCTCAAAGTAATTTACTAGAAACTAGAAAAAGTTGTTAAATATTACACATTTTTTTTGAAAACTTTTCAGACGCATGGTACTTATAAGAAATGATAAAGAATACGCAAAATCAGAATTCTTCTTCGTACCTTCAGTTACTGTCTTTCATTCACTCACTCATAACTGATCGATAATAACAAAAATCTGAATTTTACAGCTTGATGACGTTTGAAAAGTACAACTTGTTTTGTCAAATCCAGTAGTTATAGAAGAGAATCTCAGGGGACAAAATGACACAAATTTAGTTTCATTTTTGAGGTTTTATTGTACTTTAAGACAGGATTTAGACAAAATTTTAGACAAAAAGTGAATACCACACATTTGTTTTGCTCAATATTGCCATAGAATCATTGATTATGGAAGTAAAGTAAAGTTTATTACACAATTGACATATAGCGCAAAATGAAATTGGCATTACGTCAATTTCATTTTGTGCTGTACCTATTGCCTATGAATAAAACTCAAAGGCCTACAGCTGCTGTATTTATATAGCAAAGAGCACTTAATTCAAGCTAAAACTAATGTCTTAGCCAGACAGAATGTGTTTCATTAAAGAGCATCAGATTTAAAGTGTTTGATTCATTGTGGACACCAACATGTGTTCGCAGTCATTGTGGCCTTTAAACGCAGTCGGCCATAAAAACACATGTAAACAGGTGATTGTTTAAAGCTCGATACACACAGTCTGTACTCTGTACACAGTCTTTTGGAATTGTGTTCGGATGTACATTTGCATGAATAAAGGCTTGTGAACATTTTGCATCATTGGCCGAATTTGGATCAATTAGTAGAGATGATGTTGACAGACCGATAAGATAACCGTGTTGCCATTATGCACAGATTTAAACATGGGAAAGTTAGTTTTGACTGTCTCTTACTTCTCTGAACTATATGTTTTGGTTGCCAGGTAATTTCATCAAGATTGACAACCTGCTTTACAGCTGCATCCATTGCCCATTTAATCCGTCATTTTGTTGTCAAGGGATTCTGTTAAGCATCGGCAGAATCATGAATAAAGATGCAATTAATTCTGCTGGATTCCCCCAATCCTTTTTCCCCACTGCCCGACTCCTTGAAGAAGGTTATCTTCACGTAGCTTCAGGGAATGAATGATAGCCTTCTCTTTCTCATCTGATGCAGGCTCCAAGGATGGAGGCTCAGACCATCCTGGGCTCCCTCGTGTGTTTCCCCAACCTTTATCGACAGATTCCTGTGCTGCAGCGTGTGCCGGGCTCTGATGACATCACCATAAGCGATGAGAATATCAAGGTAAATGGTCAACATGTGCATATTGTATATATGTGATTACTAAAAGACTGCTCACTGTATGTTTTAAGCGGATTAGTCACCTGCAGTGTGAAGAACAGTCAAGGGAGAGTTTTACACTTTTCTCCTAAAATGAGAATATTAGGAGAAGTCTTATGTTACATTGAAGGTTGTCACAACGGTACATATATCAAATGAAGTGAGTGGCCTCAGTTGTCATTTGAGAACATGGAGTAAAGTTGTTTGTTTGATTTGCGGTTCAGGAGTATCTGGTCAACATCTTGCTAGAGAAGGCAACAAAGGAACACTGTGAAGGGGCCAGGTATGATCGGCAATAGTGATGATGCTTATTTTTTCTTAGGTTACATTTTACTATTTATTTGTATTAGTTTGATGTGAATGTGTTTTTACATACATACAGAATTACAATTAATTAAGCTAATTGATACAGAGCATTTACTAATTTGTCATAAAAATGCTGTGCGATGCTAGCCGCCGGCTCAGCCGTCTCCATGTCGAGAGCCCGGAGGAGGCGATCCCACAATCATAGATATGCGCTGAATTTGAAATTTAGCACCTTCTACTTTAATTGTAGTATAGTACTCTGAATACATTTTGTACAATTCAAATGCATCTTCGATTCACCAGTTAGTTTTCACTCTGCTTCTGTCATTCAGGTGCATTGCTGTGTGCAGTCTGGGCTTGTGGGTGTGTGAGGAGCTGACGCAGAACAACATCCACCACCAGGTCAAAGATGCCATCAATGTTCTGGGAGTAACACTGAAGGTCAGTGACCCACCGAGCCGAAGACGCTTGCATTCGCAGATGGATATCCGCTCGCTTATGAGTACAAAATGATTTACAGAACACAACTGCACTTCTAAAATAAACTAGTGGCATCATGGGCGGTGTTGACGATTGTAACTGTGGCAAAGATTCTGAATAGAAATGGCCACATTGTTCTTTAAATATATTGATGTAGGGAGCTTGGATTTCATCACAGTCTTTTTTTCTTTTACTACACAAGCCCTATAGTGTTTAGCTCCTGCAGAAATGATGGTTGATTACATAAAAGGACTGCAGGACAATTTCAACATAGTGAGTGGACAAAGTGTGAGAATAAAACATGTCCAATCATGTGACTCATGGGCATATTTTGGAAGAGCCCTCTTTTCTCCCTGAGTGAAGAGATGCAGAGAGAGTGTTTTTTTTGTTTTTGTGCGTGGTTGGGTTTTTTTTCATGGAAAAGGGTTTTGGGGCGGTGGCGTAATTTCCAGGCTTCTCGCTCTCGGTAGATGTGGGCCAATTTAAGCAGCTACATCTCCCAGCTTCCTGGTCGAGCAACCCCCCTTCTCTAATGGAGGAGTAATCACTCCCCTGTACAACTTGACACACAGACTCAGCCAGCCCCAAAATAGAGGGTATAGGCTGGGTGGGGGATCTAGGGGGAAGAGTGGCACTGAGAGTCTCTTTTCTAAAAGCAGGTGCTGAACTCTCAGGGCCCCTTTTTGTGTTTGGCCATTTCTGCACTCCCCACTTTGTCTGCCCTTGTTACATGTTGAGAGGCATTCAGCTGGAAGAAATGGGAAATTCTATTTCTCCACAAAGAATTTCAAATCACTAAAGAAATCCACATTTGAAGAAAATTGTCAACCGCTCAATTTTTCCCTGCAAAGAAGAGGAAATGAAATTTCGCTGATTATATGCACAGTAAGTGAAAAACTCAATTTAAGGGAAAGTACTCAGAAAGTAGCTTCACTCCCCCCCCCCCCCCCATCTTCCCCCGGGAATATTTGTCACAATTATTTATGGAGTTACAGTGAATTTGAAGTCGCTGTTTCTGTTTACGTCATTTATAATCTCTGTAAACAGCTGAATATGAATGCAAAATCTGAAGGCAACGGGACAAGATTTTGGAATCAGAAACGTTCTGGTTTCTGTTTGTAGTCAGACTAGTACCGACCAATCACTTTTCAGCGGGCTTTGGTTGCATGCAGGTCTGTGTGGAGAGCAAATGTCTAAAATCGTCTGACAACGATTTGACAAGAATTTCTATGTATGACAGAAAAATACTGGTTCGTCAACAAAAATGTTCTCTCTGTGAGTGCTGATTCTTCTAAAAGGAGCCAAATGCTTTGCATCGTTGACCGGCTCGTTGTCCCGTCCTCTTATTTGATTTTTTGTCCAGTTTGGGAACAAAGCCGTGGCTCAAGTGGCCTGTGACGTGTTTCAGCTGCTCATCTCTCACTGGGAACATCTCCAGAGGTTGGAGCTCACTCTGCCTAAGAAAATCATTGAGGTAACACACACACACACACACTTGCAAACACACAGTTAAATTGCCAGTAGCCATTAGGGGCCTGTGAAAACATATTATAAGTAAGAAATTGAGTGCGAAATTACGATCAAGTCACTTAAGCCTTTAAATGCAAGTCTTACATGAGTCATTACGCATGCATATGCACACTCGACATCCTGTGGCATCACATCCATTTTAGCACACAGCCCTGACTCAGCTGATGAATAGGAGTGTGTCATCCAATTATCTTTCTCCTTGATTTGTCCCAACACAGATCTTTGTGGCCACAATAGCCTTTTTGTTGCCGAGCGCAGAGCACTCAACAGTGGAAGCAGACAAAAAGGTACATGTTGGAAAGGACAAGACATGGCTGAGATCTAAAGGCCGTCGGTCTGCCATGTTGGAATTGTGCATTTGCAGAGGAATGTTTCAGCTGAAGTGATTTGTTCTCTTTACCTCTCTCTATATTATTTTCTGTCTTTGCGGTTGTCGTCGATTACATGTTGTGTTTTCTCAGTTATTTTTTCTTTTTTTTTGCTGTAATAATATCTGTATATGTATGTTTGATGGCCAAACTTCTTCCTCACTTCCGCAGTTGATGGTGTCACTGCTGCTCTGCCTGTTGGACTGGTGCATGGCCGTTCCGCTGAGTCTGCTGCTGGAACCCATCACCATGCCTTCACTGGAGGACCGCACATCCCACAAGGCCCCGCTGCTGGACTACATCTACAGGGTGGGTAGCCTCACTGGCAGCTGGGAGGTGGGAAAAGCTAAAAGTTTACAACAAACAAACCTGGCTATGTTTTACTACCGTCTGCTTTCCAGTATCTCTTGAAACATACATAGTCTTTGCCTGCAGACACAATAACTTAAGCTTTGACACCTCCACCCCCTCCCCATCCAATGGGCTTGCCACTTTAATTAGACTCACCTCCGCCGTGACCTCATGACTATGCCTCATTTAACATTATAGTGGCACAACAGCAAAGAAGCACCCGACGCATGCGGTTGGCATTTATCATATTCAGGAAACCCCTTCAACTTGCTTTGTAGTAGCATTCACTGCATTTGCTTAAAAGAGGCAAAATATGCAGCGTTCAATCTAGTTCTCCGTATCTGTCCCTCTAACGCTTTATTTTACGGTCTGACCCAGAGGATGATGGCCGAGCTTCAGGCACAAATGAATGAGGTATTATTCATTCCCTCCTGTCTGGGCAGATGCGGTCAACGGCAGATCTTTGTAAGGATGTCACCCCTGATAAGAAATGGTCCAATTATTCAAACGGGACCCTTTGTCCAGTTGATAAGCTCAGGCTATAAACGCTTGTCCTGGAGATTTGAATAGAATATGTCTTAATATGAGAGCAACTGCAGCTGCTATGGAAGCAAAGACAATTAGGCATGATTGGTTGTCTATCAGCACACAAAAGGCATGGCCCCTCTTGGTTTCATTGGAAATCATATATTAAGCAAAGCATCACAAGGTGTGACAAAATTAATGCAATATCAAGACTAAAATCTATAAATTTCCAATGATGCCTTGGCTGCTAATTATTCAAGCGGCGAATAGCTTCCCTAATAGAAAAGTAATCTCCCTTTTATTCCATCCTTGGCCACCGTCACTGACAAGGTAGCACGGAGGGTCCATTTATTTTTTCATGCTTCAACTTTCTTTAATTACAGTTTTATATTGAACATATACCAAGCCATCAAACACCAGCTAACGCAAAGGTTTTCATGCTATTTATTCTGAGATGATGAGAAAAGTGAAAAAAAAGTTTTGGGGACTAACAGCATGCAGATCAATGCAAAAGGCAACATTGCATTAGACCTCATTGGTTCACTGGAGTTCTGCTCAAGCTTCTCCATCTGCTCTTTCAGCTTGCCTCGGCAGCCAGCTGCACCACCGTGTGTGTGTGTGTGTGTGTGTGTGTGTGTGTGTGTGTGTGTGTGTGTGTGTGTGTGTGTGTGTGTGTGTGTGTGTGTGTGTGTGTGTGTGTGTGAGATGCATTTGTGCATGTGCACACCATTGTCTCTGTTTACATTTTTATTATTTGATTTATGTCCGTACACAGGCGCATTCACGTGTCCATACAATATGTGGCCCTTTAACTACAGTATGCACTGTGTGTTACCTTCCAGGAACTGTTGCTATGCGAAGTGCAGTCACTTAGTTGTCAAGCACAGCTGTGGGTCCCCCCCCTCCCTTTCTGTCTCTCCACCTCTCCACGGAGGAAGCTCTTTGGGGCTTTGGTGTAGCAGCTGTTTGGTTCAGGTCTTTTCAGCTTCAAGCCTTCAATCCCTCCCCCATGCACCCAGAGGTCTGCTCGGTAGAATCATCCACATACTGTCTACATTGCCCCACACAATACTGTTTCAGATGTCAGGGCCAGCCTGCCTCTCAGAGCGTCTCTCTGCCAAGTTTGAGTGCATGTGTGTACTGAATGGGATTAGCCTTTGCATGGCTTTACCCAAGTTGCTCGACTCTGAATGAGAGGCCCCCTCATTTACATACATTAGGCATATGTTTGAGCCACTCTTATGCGGCACCTTCCCTCCACTCAGATTATACAGTATACAGGTGTGTTTGTCTGTGTGGCTGAGCGTGCATGTTCGTGGTGGGAGCTGAGCACAGGGATAAAGTCCTAATTAAATCAAACAGTGTAAACCTGTCCAATGCTGTAATCAACTGCCCCAGTGCGTCTTATCTAGCCCTGCCAACGGATGCTCTGCCATCTGTTATGTAGATCGATACACTCGCACATCACAGGAGAAATGGATTAGTGGCAGTAAAGACCCTCTTTTCTCTCCTTCTCTCCCTCCCTTCCTCCATCGCCTTATGATGTAAATGGACCATATATTCCCCTTTCATATGCTCCTGGTTCATGTCGATCTGTAGCAGGCCTGCAGGAGTGTCACTGTCCCGTCTGACCAGACACCAGCACATCTAACAGGACGATGTCTTTTACACATCAAAGTTCAAGTTCAGCCATCAAAGTGCATTTCACTGTCATTCTGTAGAAAAGCTACCCAGGCGCACTTAATAGGAATCACTAAGTCCGAGCCTTCCTCTGTGAATCCTCAGGTGCTGCACTGCTGTGTGTCCGGCTCCAACCTGCACACCCAACAGAGCCACTACCTCCTCAGCCTGTCAGACTTGTCCACTGACTATGACCTCATGTTGGGTCAGGTTAAGAGCTTCGAGCCGCCGCCCTCCCAGACCACCACCACCGACTTCGGCAACTTGCTCACCGTAGCTGAGGGTAAGGACATGGAGCCTTCTGGGTTTTCATTTTTGGTTTTTGTTTTACTACCCGCAAAAATTGGGCTGTAATCTGTCACATTATAGCTTATCCCCAGCTGACAATCTCTGATTACTTTTTTGACGGAAATTATTTCAGCTCCTGCTGAGCTTCTGACAGGCAACAGAGACCCATAAAC
>NW_022280037.1:375711-434651 GCF_004355925.1 Anarrhichthys ocellatus | reverse complement strand
GAATCAAGCTCTCCCCTCCCACGCCCCCCCCCACAACCAACACAACCACCCCCCCCCCCCCCCCCCCCCCCCCCCCCAAAAAAAACCATCCAAAAAAGGATTACAGGGAAAAGCATACTCTGAGTAGCCCTTCCATTTGGAGCCACTCCATTAAATGTCAATATCTTATTAAAAGTATAAAAAGGAAATCAACCATCACAGGGTTGATGTTCGCATTAGTACTCAGCCCGAGAGAGAAGACCCATTATGGGGTTCAGATAAATATGTGATTTTTTTCCCTTCTTTTTTGTGACCTTGTGATTCCATTAGGCAATGAAATCCTCTCTCTCCCTCGTGTCCTCAACTTCTGAAAAGTCCGTTAGAGAGCCCAAATACAATGTGCAGTGCTCCTGAAACAATGTCACATTTGAACAGTGGCTTTCGTCCGGAACATTTCACCACACCTCTGCTCTCTGATGCACAGCTGCAGAGATTCTTAGTAGAAATAACAAAACACTATCAAAAGGGCAAACCAAAGAGTGCCGGCCTAGTTATATTCATGTCCCCCACCTCATATTGATCAAGTCACATCAAAGGGCTAGTGCATCTCTAATGCAGCTTGGCCTGCTTTCTAAAGAGCTTTCTCCACTTTGATGGGGGATGATGGTATTGATAGCACTGTCACAATGCAGGAGTGCATCTTCTTGTTTTTCCCACATCATTGCAGAATAAAGCGCGTCATGCCTTGCACTTGGGAGTAAAAAATAGATGCAATTCACTAAGTAGAGTCCTATTAAGCAGCATGTAAAGATGGTGGTTCTCATTAGCACTCAGCCAGTCTCAATGCTTGTCCATTGTAAGATGACTCAATGGGCTTTTGAAAATTGTCTCATGATTAGATGCTACCTACTCAGAGGTGTGCTGGCCAGAGCTATTGTGAGAAATGAATAAAGTACGCCTATTAGTAATCATGAATGAGATTTGGCTTTGTATAAAAAAAGAGCTAACGGATGATAGCATGTCTACACACAAATGTGGGGCTTTGAAATCGGGCCGTACGATGTATTACAAAAGAAGCTGCCCCATGTGCAGCTTTATTCTGAACCCATCAGTAACTTTAACCATTGACTAGGTTTTACACTTTCTCATGTGTATTTTCCTTCAGCCAGTGTCTCAGTATTTTTACCTCCCTGCCTTCGTTCTTTCACCAGAAAAGCGCCGTCGGAACATGGAGTTGATTCCCCTGACAGCGCGGATGGTCATGACACACCTGGTGAACCATCTGGGCCATCATCCACTGAGCGGCGGCCCCGCCCTTCTCCACAGCCTCGTGAGCGAGAACCACGACAACCCGTATGTGGAGTCGTCCGAGCTGTCCTCCGAGGTCTTCAAAAGCCCCAACCTGCAGCTGTTCGTCTTCAACGACAGCACGCTGGTGTCCTACCTGCAGATCCCCGCCGAGACCCCCACTGTCGGACAGCCCCCCCAACCCTCCTCCCAAGTGCGCGTCATCGTCCGGGACATCTCGGGCAAATACTCGTGGGATGGCGCAATCCTCTACTGCACCACCGAGGAAGACTCTGTTGATGCAGACGTTTTTGATGCAGTCGATCGCCCTCTTTCGACTACCACTACTGCCTCTCACAGCAGAAACCAGCCCAACTCTCCAACAAAGGGGCCGTACAAACATCATTGCTTCGTCTCGGACTCCCTCTCTGACTGCTGTGAGGAGGAGGAGGAGGTGGATATTCTGGATATGCTTTTGGAGAACCTGGGCCACAGCAGCCCGGAATGCCTGCCCCAGCCACAGCTCAGGCTCAACCAGCCCGCCTCCTCGCCCCATGGCATGAACCTAGAGCAAGAGAGCGCCATCCTGGAGGCCATTCTGTATCAGACTCAGCAGGAGGAAGAGCAAGTGAGGAGGTGGGATGCTGATGTCAGCTTTCGGGCTGCCTGCCAGAGGGAACCCTCCCACCAGGAACCAAAAGCTCCTTTCTACTTCTGCCGGCTGCTGCTTAATGACCTTGGCATGAACTCGTGGGACCGCAGGTACACTAGCAAATGAAGTTGGCTTCATTAAGTGCTCTGGTTTGCACTGTACTAGAAGAAAAAAAAGAGTCAAATGGGGTTGTAAGAAGTCATACAGGGGCCTGTTGCTCTCAATGTATTTCTTTATCATTCAGTCTGCAAACCACATGATAAATGTAAGTGGCATGACAGAAATAATAACACACAACATTGTGTTTTAACCTCTACGGTCCACATCCTGTTTTTGAACCCAAGTTACATCATTCCTCCTCAAAGTAACTCAGCTGTTGGCTCGTTACTCAAAGAGAGAAAGAGCAAAGCTAAAAGCACTGTGCAGTCTAGAGTGCCTTAATCTCCTCTCCACAGGGTAAAAGTGCCCAGCTGTTTGCACTAAGGTCTACCTTGCAGAGCCACATCTTTCCCATGCCTCCCCGTAAATGAAAAGCTTACACCTCTTAATGGTGATGGTGCAACGTGTACACAGCTAGTAGGAGATTGCTGTTTGCACCTGTGACCTTTTTGCCTTTGTTAATCATGTCTGAAAAACAAAACTTAGGTTGAAAATGTTTTTTTTAGGACAATTTGCTTCTAGATCATGCCACTTTATTATATCACAAATGGCTGTTCATGCAGAATTGAAAATATCACATGTAATCGAGACTGTTTTTGTCAAACAGGAAAAGTTTCCATTTGTTGAAGAAGAACTCTAAACTCTTAAGGGAACTGAAGAACTTGGATTCCAGGCAGTGGTAATACCTTCATCCGTTTATATCTCTATATATATCTGCTAAACATCAAATTGTCACTGCAGCCCTATAGTAAACCTATTTCTACATTAAATTAACACAGGTTATAAATCACACAGTTGGTCCATGCTGATTATATTGCCCCCTCACTCCCTCCCTCCCTCCCTTCCTCCCCAATGATCTTTCTAATTTGTACCGTCTCCTGTTGATCACAGCCCTGGAAGTCTCTCACTATCACTCTTGCTGTCCTTCTCTTACTGTGCCTCTCTTAGTCCAATCAATAAGTACACCACTCATTGCTCATGACAGGAGCTTATTAACGATTTCCCTCAGGACTAGGCTTCATTCTCCCAGATGGCCCGACTTGGTTGGGCAAAAGCAACCTGTGCGCAAGCATGCAAAGTGCCCTAAATCTACCCTAGCGTGATGTACTGCCATGGCAACAGGGAAAGGAGATGGGGGGGCCTTTGCTGCCATCCTTTTTAAAATCATGTTCGAGCCGGAGGGATAGTGATAGAATGTGCCGGAAAAACACAATTTACCTTGATAAACAAGGTGTAGTCTTTTGAGTCATTGGACTTGAGTGGCAAGAGTAGTGAGGAGCTTTGAAAGTTCTGTTGTGCTTATAACATTGTTGTTTTTTAATAAAGGCTGCTATGTGTTTTGTTCCGTAGCCGAGAGACACACAAGATTGCTGTGTTCTACATTGGAGAGGGCCAAGAGGACAAGTGCTCCATCTTGTCTAACAGCGCAGGCAGCCAGGCCTATGAAGACTTTGTGTCTGGACTGGGATGGGAGGTGCCGACAACCACACCCTCAAATCAACACATCCTCTGCCTTCCGCAGATACAGCCCAAATATGAACGCACTCGCACTCATTCAACGCATTAAACTGTACATGTGTCCCTCAGGTGGAACTGGCCACACACTGTGGCTTTATGGGTGGCCTCCAGAGGAACGGCAGCACGGGTCTGACAGCTCCTTACTACGCTACCTCCACCGTGGAAACCATCTTCCACGTCTCCACTCGCATGCCATCTGATTCCAATGACTGCCTCACCAAAAAGGTAACAAAAGTCCTGGATAATCATAATACGTATCGTAGGAATTGCACACCTCAAATCCAGAGTATGTCGGAAATAAGAAGAATACTGCTTTGCCTGCTTGAAGTGGTGAAATGGCTACACAGTGCTGCCTGCCCATAGCAGTATGTTGTTGTAGCCTTCAGCTCTGTGTTAAGCTGTGATCAGGAGGTGTGACTCCAGAGTGCGGGCATTGATTAGTGACCCTGGCCATTCAGACCTGAGGAGTAGAGAGTCGCAGGCGCGCGAGTGAAGAGAGGGCATGTGCCGCTGCGGTAATGACTATGATTCTGCTAGCCCCTGCCCCCCTCCCTGTGTGCTGTGACCAGGGCCTGGATTCAGCCATTAGCTCTCCCTGCGAGGGCAGGCGCCGGCCGGATACCGGCAGGATCCTTTTATCCAATTCCTGCTGCCGCCACAGGAGCGATCGATTGGGTTCTGCAGTGGGATTCTGAGCTGTAGTGTACCAGTAGCAGTTAGCACGAAGAAATGAGCCGCAAGGCCTCTGCCCGTGCTGCCAATCTTCTCATACAGTACCCTGCTGAGAAGGGAAATTCATCAGACTCTCCTCATATCCAACCCCCTCCAGGCCTCCACAGTCCGTCCCCCTCTCCGTCTCACAAATAACCCCATACTCATTCCAAACCCATCCTGAACATGTGCTTAGTGGCCGCAAAAAATTAGTTAGCCTAAGTAAAGATTTTGGGGTTTTGGGTTGGCCAGAGTGAGGCGCTGGAGGGATGGCCATGCCCAGAGTAGAGTGTGCTGCCACTCCGCTTCCATCCATTTCACCGGGAACTTCCGTAATTGCTCAGGCTCACCTTGCACAGATCTCTCACGGGCTGCACAGAAATTGGCAGGCTGGCTGCGTGCATGGATGCAGGGCAGAGAGAAGAGGAAGTGGAGTGAAGAAATTGATTGAGAAACGGACTTCGTCTGTGTCCAAGTAGGATGTTTCCCTGTCAATTTAAAAATAACACTTTTAGTCCAGCAGTCACCCACTTTAATGCCTGCAACCGTAGAGGCATACCGTGGTGGGAGTGACGGGTTGGGGGAGCTCTCGCTGGGCAGATTGCCTGTTTGAAGACGATGGAGGGTAAAAAAAAAATAACCAGCTAAACCAAAAAGAAAATAGGGAAAACCATGAATTCCTCAATCCAATTGTGGGTTTTAGGGCAGTGCAGGCTGCAGCAGTAGCAGCTGGCTTCCGTAATGCGGTTATAGAAACGACCTGCAGGTTTGGGGTCAGGCCATGTAGAGTGTGTGCGTGTGTGTGTGTGTGTGTGTGTGTGTGTTTCTGTGGAAAGAGAGGGAAATAGACGGGTGCCTTAGCTATCGCATTCACCCCCAGGCACCACAGCTTAACTGGGCTGCTGCAGGTTGTTTTGATAAGGAGCCTCTTGTGGTCTGCTGTCTCCATATGTGTGAAGCCCATTGGCTGGGCGGGAGGTCAAAGAGGGCTAATTGGACAAGAGCCTTTGACTTGAATCCCATTTTATAAAAGAAGTCTCAAACATTTAGATGTGATTAACAAAGGAGTAACTAGGCGGGTGCAGAAGATGATTGACTAGAGCATAAGCATCCTCATTAAACTTGTTGTTAAAGCTCATCCAAATGCTAATATCTTAACCCAAATTAACATCCCCGTGTTAATTGTCTACCGCAAATGCATATTCAACATTTTCTCTGAAATTGTCCCAGTGACTGACCTGGTTGGTACCTGCTGATCCTTGGACAGAACTGGCGAGCTCCAGTAATCAGCATGCCGTGGATTTGTTTAAGATTACCGTATTACCATAATTAAGGGCTTATAATAGAATGTGCTAATTGCATTTTTGGTGGCGAGGGCATGTTTCTTAATGGCTCATTAGGCCCACAGTACATTGGCAGATGTTTTCTTCTGAGTAGAGGCTCACTTTTCAGTGTCCATGATACCCCAGAAAACATCACTGGGCTACCAGCTACTACCCGCAGTGGAAAACCAAAAAGAGAAAAGGAACCTGGTACTGAAAGTGAGTCGAGTCGAGCCCAACCGTGCAGTGAAAAGAGGCAAAAGTGATCCACAGAATACAGCGAGAATATACTGTGACTGTGTCCCTCTGTTTTACTTTGGAAAAGGAGGAGCTGTTTACCTATTTCAAGCTAGCATCCATCAATTTCCTGTCATTTAAGTATACGTTCTTGTCCTGCCCAGTTTCATTTGGATTTGTGAATAGTGTGCAAATGGGAAGCAATTTAATCTATGATGGGGGAAGTCAATTGGATTCGAATTATTTGGTTTTGAAATGCTCAATTTTGCTCATTTTTGTTTGCAATTTGAATTTGTAATGAAAAAGCTATAAAAAGAGTCAAAACCAGAGCCCAGACCCCTATTTAAAACATTGATTTCAAAGTTTGTGATTTAGACTTGTTGGCAGTCACCTTGCTCTTGCCCCTGCTGCAATCATGTTTTATCTTCAGAATACATGCAGTAAATAATGTTTTATTATCCCCTTCCACATACCTCCTATACCTCTTATACACTAGTTCACTCTAAGAGGTGTGAGCTAAAGGTACTGGCTGGTTGAACCTAGCGACATGCCCTGATCTCAATAATATGTGTTATTGTCATCATCACTGTAGGATGATGACAAGAACACGTATCGCCAGGAAGTTGATTCGACTGATTTTGTTTGTTTACAGCTGCGTCACCTGGGAAATGACGAGGTGCACATAGTGTGGTCCGAGCACACCAGGGACTACCGACGGGGCATCATCCCAACTGATTTTGGAGACGTGCTGATTATCATCTACCCAATGAAGAACCACATGTACTTCATCCAGATCATGAAGAAACCACAGGTAAACTATTATAAACTACACACATACAAGATGGATCAACTCAATGGAAGTGGGAAGTTACTGTTATTGCATGTGGTCAAACAATGTATAAGTGAGCTTCTTTTCCTTTTATACTAACGCTTTTCAGATTAGATAAGAAAGGTTTATTTTGATAAATATGTAACAAATAATGAGAAAACAGATTAACCAATAAAATGAACAGTAAACATTCAACACCAAATTTGAAAACACCTATAAGGTCCCACCCCTTTCTATGACTTAAATAACTTAGAATAATTATTAAATAATGAACTTAAGGAGTGACTTCATGTTTTTAAGCTTTAAACTGTATTATATGACTTCACTTTGATGAAACACATCAACGCTGCTGTTAATATTTACATTTCTTACCAAATTTATTTAAAAAATCTGCATTCCACGGTTAAAAAATGCCTCAAAACAGCATCTACTGTTTATAGAAAGCCCACATCTTGCAAAGTAATTTTTTGATCTAATCTACGTCAAGAATCACTGATTTACAAAATCTGGGTCCCTGCTCCCCCACCGCTGGGAGACTTCAGCCGGCAGGAGAGCGGACGGACTCTCCGGAGACAGAGGTGCTAGGGTTCGTGGCTGAATTCAAGTTGCTACATCCAGTGCCTATACTTTCTCCAGTCAAAGTAGTCTCCCAGCGGGGGGAGAGTGAGGCGGAGTGACCGCGGGGTGTAATTCTCATTTCAAGGTGCATCAAGGCTTTTCGTCAAACGGAAGTGCGCTCTGTTTAATCTCTCTGCCCCTTGTCCACTTTTCTGCATTTTTAAAAAAATGATGCAGTGGGTGGACTTAGGCTCGGACCTGAGGGGGGAAATCACACTTTGATGTTGAACCATAGCAAAGTGTCTTAGTCTCCAGGCACACTTAGCAAGAAAACCACTCTGGCTATTTTCAGCACTGCACTAATTTCCAGTCTCTGCTCACGAGTTAAAGCAAGCCTTTCTCCTCGCTTCCTATTCAGACTTTGCCGTGAGTTTTATAGGTCCTTTCTCCTGTTAGGGTTTCTGTCTGAAGACTCTCAGTTTCCCCTACTCCAGCTGTGCATTATTACCCACACTGTGGGTATGTGCTCTCAGAGATGGTTACCATCCTTTGCTGACTAGCTTTCATCTTGGCTACTCTGAAGTACTGCACTCGATGTGTGGCCTTCTAAAGAATATTTCTTTCTCTGAGAATGTCTGCCTTCAGATGTTCAGATATATTCACAATATTTTCTATTTGAACATTATTCAGATGAAAAACAAATGATGTCATTTGTTTTGTATTCCTCACGGAATTCCTCATTGATCATCTTTAATGTGGTCTTTTAAACGAGTCATTTTTCAAAGATGACCGAAGTACATAATAAAATGCGATAAACAATAGAATGTCAGCTTATTTTCAATAGGACAGTACGGAGTATAACAACAGCCCCAGAGGATCTAATACCCTATTAAGAAATAACTTGTTTAAATCATGGACCAATCCAATTATTGTGTATTGATAGTCATAGACCAGCCCCTAGAATTCACTCTTATGTATTCCTATAGTGGGGTGTATTTATTTCAGATGGTGTTAATTATTTTACCGTAAATGTCAGTTATTTACTCTGTTACATATAAACTTTATTACCCATATAAATGATCGTAGTTACATTGTATCTTCATCTCTTTGGGGATCTAAATGATATAACCCTAACTGCATATATTAAGATGCTGTGAGAGACTGTTTAGATCCGCCCTCTTTTATGTGGATGTCCAATCAGTGTTGGTTAAATGTAGTCAGTTGAAGTAATAAATTCCTCAGTGTGTGCTGTATTGACCGAGAGTTCTCCGGAGCTTGCCGTGCCTACATGTACCAGGATGCATTGCGCAGCAGCAGCAGCCTCTGACTCTTTCTGCTGAAATGTTCCCTTTAAACCTAACAATGACCACACAAAGACAAGTGTGCGTCACGATTAAATACTTCAATGGTTGCAGATGGTTCACATAAGTGCGTAAAACATGTTACTCAGAGGGTCTCTAAAGCCAAAGCCCCCAAACCCCAACACATGCAAGCCAGCACATTTTTCCAGACTTGGAAAACTTAAACTGCCTCCACCTCCAACACCTTGTAAAGCTATCTACTCAGATTTACACAGTGTCACCCAAGTTTTCTAGCGTGTGATCAAGTTAATTGGTCCGTATCATTTCTGGTGAAAATCCATTTATTGTATAATTTGACTGGTTATTATACTAGCGGAACTACCAAGTTGAAGACAGCAGGACCTTTTGGAGACTTTGACATTCACGTCAACTTCCAGGTCAACGACCATTGAGCATCAGTGATTAAGGGCCCCTTTCCAATATGCATGAACAGACGCGTGTACCCACACACAATCACACGCTGCCGCTAAAATGCATATTGCCCCTTTGTGTTTGTTCGGTAGCTCAATACGAGGGCTTTGTTTAGTATTGATTGTCATTTTAATTTAATTTGCCTAACATTGATTCACACTAGATATGTGTGGTTGTCATGCAAAGCTAGGTACAAATTCAATTTCATCATGAACCCTTGCCCTAAACAGATGGAGAAACGGTTAAAAAAACGAAAGAAAGGATTAAAAACTTTGTTGTTCTTCTTTCTAATTTGCGGATGCTTACATACACAATGACAGGACACCGACCAAATTAGCTTTGGACCGTCACGTTGCCTCAAGTTCTCATTCTTTTCTTCTTTCTTCCCCAGGTTCCTTTCTTCGGTCCGCTGTTTAACGGCGCCATCATCACCGGGACGCTGCTGCCAAGCTTGGTGCGGGCCACCTGTATCAATGCCAGCAGAGCTGTCAAGTCCCGGCTGACTCTCTACCAGAGCTTGTATCCTTTACTCCTCAAGCCTTCTGCTTCATTTACCATTCACCGTACCATACGATGCATGGCTCGTCAGAGGAATGCAACCATTCTTTCAAAAATCAACCGTTAATGTTATGAGCATACATTTAGCGATGTTTTTATGATGATTGCATTAGATGCATCCACACCGCTGAGCTTAAATGTTCAGCACCACCAGTGGCCCGTTTGGGTAAATTCATTGAGACATGTGGCGTGCCTGTCACGTCAGCCAACGCACACAGCTGAGTGCTGACAGTGATCTTTATGGGCTGGCTGATTTACATACAGCTATTAGGCCGGGGCTGTTTCACAGCCTGGAGCAGCATGGGAGGTTGTGTGAGGCTGTTTTGGGCAGGAGCGCAGATAATGTGTCATCATCTATCACTACCGTTTTATGGAGCACACGGAGAGCCAAAAATAAGAGCACCCTCAACAAACGCATACAAGTGCATACAGACACACACACACACACTCGCCCTCATCCCTCCACCCATCCATCCCAACAGTGTGCCGTTAAGAGCCTGACTCCAGCTGTAGTTGTCAGTTGGTTTAAAGGGAGTGTAATCACCAATGGAGATGAATTAGCATGTGAATGCCAGCAGCGCAGAGTCGGGGGGTGAGATGGAGGGGCAGAGTCGGGATGGCCCCTGGGGGGGGAAACCTGATCTCCCTCAACGCCCCGCTCCTCCTCGGACAGCATGTATGGCACCGCCTCACCAGAACCACGCTGCCCCTCTGGCAGTTGCTATAGAAACCTCCCCCGAGGAGGTTTCATTTGGGTGGAAGGTTAGCTTCTGTTGTTTTTGAAACGTTGACATATTTGAAATATTTTTGAATTATTATGAGGTCTTTGTATCCTTGTCATTTACCCCCCCCCCCCCCAAAAAAAAAGGCTGTTGGTCTTTAATTATCCTACAACACACCTTGCGTATGTTGTTTTGTTTACAGTTGGGTGTGTGTAAGTATGCGTCTGCCCGTATGCGTTTCACAGTGCATCACATCCCCCCACATCAGGCCTTGTCTGTGCGTCCCCGGGGGAATCCTGAGTGACAGATGTCTGTTACCCGACGCCAAGTGAATTAGCCCAGTGTGACTCTCGGTGCCAGAGGGGGGCCAGCCACAGGCCTGCCTGCCTCTGTGAGCCTCAGGGGATAAGAGGGGGGGGGACAGTACCGGGACTGTGCTGGGCCACAAAAGCCTTACCTGGCATTCCTTAGCAGAGGAGCAGACAGCACAAAGGCATGATCTATGAGAGGAGATAAGCGCTGCCTCTAGAGCTTTGGCACTGATAGGCTGCCAGGCCTCGCACACTCCAAGAGTGGAGATGAGTGAATGTGCCAGGCAAAGCACACAGCCAGCACAAGTATCTGCATGTCTGTTTTTTTTTTCCTGCCTAGCTTGAGAGCTTGTGAGGACAGAAGCGATGTATTAACTAATGAATAGCCAAAAATGGTACGTGTGGTGTATGCCGTGTGATAAGCCCGTTTTTAGGTTTTCAGAGAATGTCCTGACTGGCACAATGATCAGCGCTGGCATAAACCAGAAGCGAAAGGCTTGTGGAGTTGCTCTTTTATATTTCCATTGGATTTGCTGTTGTATTATACCAGCCTTTTTGCACTTTTCCCTCTCCAGTAGTCATTCTTCCATTTTCTCAGGCTCTTTATCTCCTTTTTTTTTTCTTCTTTTTTTCTGGGATGTGTTTTTTTGTGCGAGACGGAAAATCCTCGTCCTTACTTTACCCCTTCACAATGCCTTAACAATCCACACTGTCCTCTCTGCCCGTGAGGCCACTCTCCAAGGTAATTAGTTGAATATTTCTTCAAAGAGAAGCTATATGACCCCTGTGTGTACAGATAAAAGGCCAGTATGGCACTGTGGCCCCCTCTCCCGCTCCGTCGCGAGGCTCGAGAGTACTCCAGCAGTCTGCCGCAACGCTCACAGGATCTCTCAGGCTAATAGGATTTGATAATGAAAAATGACCTCCAGCAACAGTGTTTTTCAGATAGATACTCCCCCCTTTGCTGTCTTTCTTTCTGCTCATCACATCCTCTGTCTCCTCCTCTCTCCTTTTCCTCAATCTCTGAACTGTGAGGGTTTGTGTAACCTGTGTACTTGTTTTCTCGCACAGGGTCCGGCTCTCATTGTCAGTTAGAATTTGTGTCAATTTCTTCCGTCAAGAAGACACAACCATGGCCTTGCATCATATCACAAGCCCCCTCGCAGACAACTCGTAATGTATCATCTATTATTTATGTCCCTGATGGAAAATGCAGCTGGTCTGGCTTTGTGTGTCCTAAGTGTATTGTCTGCAACTAGTCCACCCTTCACAGCGGCATTTTGAATAATTGAGACCACAAAATGTTCAATCTGAAACAACTTAAAGGGGAAAATCACCACCTTTGTTATGTGGACGTCCATTCAGTGTGGATGGTAAATGTTGTATATCGAGGCGATAGATTCCTCAGTGTGTGCTCTATTGACGCAGAAAGTAGAGTTTACAGAAGCAAAATCGGTTGTTTTTATTGCCTTTGACATGACAGTGACGTAGTTGGATGCGAGGAATATTTAAAGGCTGCTGTTTGAGCTTCCCAGTCTCTGCCTCTGGCTAGCCAGGGCCACCATCAGCACTGACTGGACATCTACTGATTGGTAGCGGATTTTCCCTTTTAAGGGTTTATAAAAACACCATTCTTTTTTCATCAGCAACGGAGTAGAATGGATGAATGTAATTTTGTTTACGGTACTTACTGCATGCACACAGTGTTCGATAGATTGTGCTTGGAAGACACAATGAGTTTGTCTGTGTCACCTGAACCCAGCCCGTCACTGAATGGCTTCGCCGTCTGCTGCCATTTACTGTATCATGAAGATCCTTCATACTGTCACTGTAGAATAATGTTTTCACCCAGGAGACGGGATTCATTTCTCTCTTCAACAAGCACTTGAGTTTGATGTGCCGTGCATCGCTCTTTGTGATGGGGGGGGGTATTGTTGAGGCTAAAAATTGTCTGCGCGTGTGTGTGTCGGGGAAATGGCAAGTTTCTAATAGGTGAGACAGTGTAAAACTGACCTTGATTCAGAGACATAGCCTCCCTACTGGACAAAATCAATAGTTTTTGCACACTGCCCTTAGTCCCAATCCTCTGCTCTGACACACACGTAAACACATACACGCACACACAGATCCATCTCCAGGCAGCGATCAATAACCATAATCTGTTTCTGCCCATCGCCAGTCATGCGAGCCAGGCTTTTAGGTGGTGTGTGTGTATATACGTGTGTGTGTGTGCAGTAGCAGAAAGAAGAGAGGGATGCTTGATCCTTTCAGTGCTGAAGTCTGTCATGTTCCCTCACAGGCTTGTGTGAGCATATCTACAGTCCCCTTACTCCCCTGAATGCCAAAACGAGATGTACATAATTTCAATGGACGTATACTGAAAAACATAATGGACATGATATCCTGTATGCACTCCTTTGTGTGCTGTTGCTGCACCCCCCCCTGACGCCATCATAATAATTACAGTCACTGCATTGGTAATGACATATTCTCACACCCCTTCTGAGCAAGTTATTGTCCCACTCTCACTGTGTCTTTGTCCAACGACAGTGCGTTCTTTTGTATACTGTAAGATTCCTCACCTAGCGGAGACGAAAGTGCGCCTGTATGCATGATGGGATGTCGTGAATAGGATCTGCCATGTTAGTGTTGTCTCACATGAATTATTTAGCATCGTTGATAGGTCTAATTTGCCAGCTGTTGTGCCATAACTGTCGGCAGTCTCATAGATAATACTCAGCAGTCTATATCACTGTGGAACACGGTGCTTGACTGGGCACAGTGAGACGCCAAGCTAGTCATTTGATGCTGGTTTCATGCAATGGTCTGAGCGGATATGAGGATAACTAGCCAACTTCCTGTTTATGGAAACAGGACTGGCCAACTAAAAGGTCTTATAAAAATGCCAAGAGTTGTTTCCAATATACAGTAACATTCTTAATACATGACCATGACATGTGGTGCAACTTATATTAACTGTCTGGTAGTGTGTCCGTATTTACTGGATACAAGCCTTTTAGTTGGAGGCAGTTGGCTGATGTGGAGTGGGTAGGTAGTTGGGGGTTGGGTTAGGGGCCATTTCTGAGTTGAAGTGTCCCTGCTTGGAGTTGGCCAGGGTGGTTTGGGCGGAGGCTGGCATTGGCTTTAATAGAGCGGTTGAGAGTTTACGCAGTATTTGGGGGGCTACGCAGAGAGGAGGGGTCTCTCCCCCACTGAATGTTTTAACCTAATCCCATTATCAGCGTAGCGCACTGCCTCCCATCTCTTCCCACTCCTTATCCCTACCCCCCTCCTGCCCTGCTCTCCAGCTGACCAGCTGTTCCTACCGGGACTCACGACAATGTCCGATGTGTTCAGATCACTGAGTACCCCCCCACACCCCTCCAATACGCACACACAAATACACAGAGTGCAGTCCATGCACAACCAAAGCAATTGCCCAGCCCATTGCTGGAGCCTACGAGGGCCCAGAGGGAGGAGGGTGTTAGTTAGGGGAGAAGGGGGTAGCGCTGGGGGTGAGGAGGGGGCAAGCACAGGCCTGTCAAACCAAGAGCCCTGACTCAGGAGGCAGCCCAGCTCGGATGGCATATGGCGTCTAGCTTCATACAACATGCAAAAGTATTCTCTCCCTTCGCTGCCCCCCCCCCCCCCCCCCCCCCCGCCTCCCCCCCCTGCTGCTAATGCAGAATGACTCATAGCATTACTCTTTTTATTTTTTTCTTCTCCCCCCCCCCCCGACATCGGTTCCTCCTCCTCTTGCCACCCAGCCTGTAACAAAAGGCGTCCGCTGCATGGCACCCACACCATGAAAGCCCTGGGGGCCCAGCCCAGCCTGCACTCTTGAGGTCTGAGCACGGGGGCCGCCCCTTTTAAACACAGGTAGAGCAGGCGTGGAACCAGACGGCCAACAGCAGGGACCCACAGCCCCGCCTGTGGTAGCGTACACACACTGCTGGTGTCAAACTGTTGTGCCTGTTAGTGTGTTTGTGTTTGTATGTATACAGAAGCTGCCTCTATTTTGTGGTGCCTCTGGTGTAACTGAAACATGGGTGTGTCTATACATTGTTGAGCACCGTGTGTTCGGTTTGTGTCGAACTGCAACCTTTCTGAGAAATAAGGGTTGTCTTTTATTTGCCATAATAATAGAAGTGCTACTTTCAAGTGTAATTTAACTCCAGGGTTAATTCAACTTTTAGATTTTTCCATTTATTTCCCCACTTTTGATGACATACTGTTGATGAACCATTTATATGGTGTGAGGGAGCTTTCAGCTGCCAGAGTAAGCCAGTTTTTATACACTACATAGGTTATAGATAAAATAAGTTTTCAACTAGCATTAGTAGAAACAGCATATCATGGTTTAACCCCAAAAATGTCATGCTCTGTGTATTTTTAAACTTGAACCCCCACCCTCACGCCCCTCCCCTTCTCTCTCCGTCTGTTATGCATTCATGTCTGACATCTGTGTGTTTGTGAGCGGCAAAGTGAAAGCCTGCAGGACTGCCAGTTTTGTTTTTGGTCGTCCAACCTGTCCCATCCCCTACTCAGGCTTTGGGTATCAGGTAGAATATCATAAACAATGATTTTATGTATTTAACTGCTTGGCCTGTATCAATTTCAGAGCATATTAGTCTGTGAATATATTATATTTAACTTAATATTGACTACTATTTACTTGCTCATGCAGGTTCTTGAAGAATTTCCACTAATATCAAATGGAAATCGTAATACAGACCTGGTTTTTTTTCATTGTTTACATGTAAACAAATAAATGAAAAACATTTAATCAATCATAGATATTCCAAGTGGTCGAGTGTCTTTTTCTATAGACACAAACTTCTATTTCAAGTACAGAAAGCATGACAATGCTGTGTTTTCATGCTGCTGCTTCAAGAAAAGTCTCCTCGTTCTACCTATTTCAGGTAGATTCCCACCAATCGAGCGGAGGAAGAGGATTGCACGACTTGTATTCCTTTTATTATGTTTTGTAAACACTTGAACATGTTGGCCCAACAGTGAGTAATCATCACAAAGTGGCTACTAATATGTAAAGGAATGACTGCCTGTGTTGGCTTGGATGTTAACACTCATCAAGACCCTACTCTTGGAAAGACTTTAAAAAAAAACAAAAAAAAACTGACAAACGTCCTCGCTAAATATCAACAAAAAAATGAAATTTGCTATAAAGACTTTCCTGCTAATAGGTCAGCGAGTCCCTGTGTCCATCAGCCAGAATAACCTGACCCAAGAGTGTCTCCACTGGACTAATACCGACTGCATTTCTGTTAAGAAGACGAGTTCATTGTGATTGATGTGCGGTGGTGCTGCTTCTAGCGCGGGTGTAAAAACCTGTCTGTCTGCTTTAAGTGATAAGCATCCAGCTAGCCATTCCATCTGTTCCCCCTAGCCCTGTTTAATTAATGAACTTTCTTTCTCCGCCCCGTTGCCAGCCAGCGCAACACTAAAGCAAAAGCTGTTAGCCCTCTCAGGTTATCCAAATGGATGCATGTTCTTGCCCCCCCCCCCCCCCCCTCCTCAATGGGTGCGTTCTCATTGATTAGTTATGTTTTGTTTTCCCCTCTTTTGTCTCAGGGTTCTTGAAGGGAGGGTTAATGAGCTTTCCTGGCAAACCCTAGCGCTTGGAATCCGGGGATAAATGGGAATAATTTTGTTGTGTTTTTTTTGTTTAGTTGTTTTTTTTTGTGATGGGCTTGGCAGAGATGTGAAGCCTCGTGCCACTGTGTGTGTTTGTGTGTACGTGAATGATGATGCGTGTTTGTTTGGATGTGTTTGAATGGCTTTGAGGCGGGGTATATTGCATTTCATCCCCGCTGGTCCATTATTCCTCTTCAGAAGCAGGGAATCTGGAACACTCTTTAACAGTTGGGTCTGTCACCATTCATCTTTCAGCCGTCTCAGCACAACTCTTGTCCTGTCCTCTTTTTCCACCAAGTACTCTCTCCCTTCCTTTATGTCCCCTCTTCCTTCCGTGTCTCTTGTTACAAGGCAGTGGACAGCCCTTTGTCCAGCTAAAGCTGCCCTCTTTTGTTTGTGCGGCCTTTTTTATCCTTGTGCTAATCGCCATGGTCGTGTGCCTGAGTTGGACCCCATATTTCACGCTCGGCTCTCCTTTGTTTGACACACCGCCCCTGATAAGAATCCCAATTCTAGGGCCTCTCTGATATTGAAATCCAACAGCGGCGTAGAAAGAGCCTTCAATCATCCATTATCTGTGCCCCAGTGATTACCATTCAATCTCCCAGGATCCAGGCTCCTCATCACCGGCCCCAGAGCTGCGGCGTCCCGTGAAAGAACCCGCATCCCTTAACGCCTGTGTCACATGCGAGCATATCCATAGACATTTCTGATGCCGTCTTGAGACAGCCCTGCACAGAATGCTGCTGGGAAATGTCAGTGAAATGTCACTCACCGTTCTACGCTGGAATCTCTTGGTCTCTGATGTGGCCCTGGGTTTTTTTTGGCACTCCTGTGAGGACACCTTGTGACATTATTGGGTTTCTTTGTCCCTAAATGGCCATTACATTCTCAATTCTTCCCGAGACTTGGATTGCTCTTTTTCGTTTTGCACGGGCTTGCGTTGCTTTTAATGTCACAGACGTAATTGGCTGTTTTAAGAAGGAATTAGTTGATTATTTATAAGTTGCACATGAATGCCTCTTTAAATGGTTCAAAGGCAGTGTCTGCTCCTCTTCTGGCCTGTGGCCATTGTTCTCTTTTAGAGGATGTCCTTGTGCCTCGCAGCATTTGCATCTTTTGCACGAAATGGTATTTTCTGCATCGACAGACAAGGCACGGCAAACAAAGCAATAACAAAAACAAGATATTTAAGTGTGCATCGCTGTGCATTGTCTGCCTCTTTTTTTACAGAAAGCAGCCTTTGATGTGTTAATGCTGATAGTCTGTGTCTCATTGTCAAGTGGTGGATGTGGCTGAAAGAGAAGCACTGAGAAATATTGGCCAAAATCTTCCTGTGTCTCTCCGCTGCAACAGGCTGTAATGATATTGCGTCGATGTGGAACAAAGAGAAAGTATTGTTGGCTGCAGACACAGGTACAACACATTCTAATTGTGGGGTCCCCTTATCTTAACGAAATGCATCTTTGTCATACAGTATAACATTAAAATACAGATTGATTCTAATGGTAATGAAATTTAAGAAAACTTTTGTGCTGCAGACATCCACTTATCCAACACTATGTTTAGATGCACAACAGCTCTCAGTACCTTTGTTTAATGCAGTGTACACATCTTCATTAGTTATGTATAGCCTCTAATTACTATTGATGAGACTCTAGCTGATTTGGGTACAAATCTATAGCTTTTGTTATTCTAATGAGTGTTATTTACCCTCAGATCTCTGAGCCAGGGGGCTTCGGAATGGGGCTTTGTGCAGGCAGATCTAGCCGGGGCAGCTCTAGCGACACCCACTTGTTTTTGTATCTGCCGACTTTGACCAAATCCAGTTTCCCTCCCCCCCACATCATCACCCGTCTGCATGGACGTATAGCACTTCCCGCTCCTCCATCTGTTTTTGTCCACCCATGAAAAGGTCCATTATAATCTGCAGGATGCACAGTTGATGTGCCGCGAGCTCCGCTTGAGCCAATCACGGCAGTGCGCTGAACTTAGGCCACGAATCCAAGCGGCTCCAACCCCTCCCCCAAGTTCATTTTGATTATTTGGGCTCTCTGAGATCTTCAGTTGAACAAGTTTTTATAACAACATTGTCTCCATCATCCCCCCCCCCCCCCTTATAAAAGCTTCCAGTCTGAATTGGGCTCTATGCATGCCCACTGGATGATGGCAGGCTCCTGATTAACCCTGGAGTGACTAGCTAATGTCATTGAAGGAGGGCCACCTGGCTGTGAGACTGTACAGTCAGCTGCCACTGAAGGGCCAGAATAGGAGACGACCAGGTGTTGGGCTCCAGCCCCCCTAATTGTTGCCATGTAATAGCCTGCTTGACTGCACAATATAGCCCAGGGGCGAGGATTAGGAAAAAGCTGTTGCCAACACAGAAGTCCATTTTCTTTTTTGCTCAAGGTTTTGTGTGTGGGTTTCTCTCTGTGTGCGTGCTTATGTGTGTATACATATAGACATCCCCTTTGCCGTCGGCCTCATCCATTACAATTACAGCAGGTAGAAGACTGGGCCCCTTTTTCCTGGCTGTCACCCAGCCCGTCACTGTCCCAGCACATTCATTTCAGACATACACATCAACTTGCTTTAGATTGGGACCCAAATATAAGTACCGATTATTGACGGTAACTATTGCAGACTTATTGTCAGGCTGAGTGCTCACTGTACAGAAAGAACACCAGTAACAAAACACAATTTCCTCATCATATCATATCCTCAACAACACCACATTCATCCATCATTATCCTCATCACTTTGACAAAAAGATATGAGCAACTTTGCCTGACTAGTGTCTTCATATGATATTTTAAGGAAATCACAATAGAATTGAGTGAAATATGTCCAAAATGCAAATGTGAGGCCAAATGAAACCACTCTTGCCCCCAGTAACTAACCCACTCTGTGCATTCACCACAGCTGTGATCATATGTAAACCCAGCGCTAATCATTATCATTCCCGCTAAATGCCTGGCATTTTGCATAAGGCCAAGCAGCCTAATTGGCCCGATGAACCTTTCACAGAGGGGGCAATGGAGGAACAAGAGACTTCACGTGCCTTGGCCTTGGCGGGGAAGCAGACGGAGATGCTTGGCGTTAAGGCATCACAGTTATTCTGCCGCACATGCCACAAGCATCATTAAAATTGCATAAACCTCTGTTCGTTTTGTTTTAATATTTCAGCAGTGCTTGTCTGAACAGTGTTACCGTCGGGTTAAAATCGGAGCCATTTGGCATGACCCAGAGTTGGCCCACTCATTAAGTGTAAGAGTGCTTTTCTAGATGTGTCAAATTATTATCAGATTATAGAACATCAGGGTACTTTGACTGCTGCCATGCTTTGGGGTGGGCACAGGTGGGTTTGAGTCTGTAGCCTGATGATGATAATCTCTCTCTAGAAAGTTGAAGAAAGAAGAGGTGAAATGCCTCATAAGTAATCAGATGGTTTTCAAGCGAAGTCTCGGCCCAGTGTGCCCTTCCCGGTTTCATCTTTGACTTTTTATTAAAAGTTCAAATTGAGATCAGATAGATGCTGTTGTCCCCTGTCTTGATTCTAAACAATTCAAATATCAGGAACTGGAGAAAAAAACAAAAAAGGACGCATATTCACCTCAGATAACTCATAAGATGCACACCTTTGTCCTGACCTAATAATGTTTCCAGATGTCTGAGGCATTCATGTCACTCTGGCCATCGTCACTGACAAAGGAGACCTTCAGAGAGAACTCTCACCCAGCCAGTCACAGAACTGTATCTGTTAATCTTCATCCCTATGAGCCTTTGCTCATCTTATTATGACTTTCTGTTAATGCACGGTGGGGGCCTGCGTGACTGTATGGCTGTAATGGGCCTGTGTTTGATTAATCATGTCGATCCATTGTGTTTCACATCTAAGGCTGCTGTGTTACGACTCATCAATGGAGACCAGAGTCCTTTGAAAAGGAGATTGGTTACAGACTCGGCTCATCTGAATACACAAGCCCAGTAGGCTTTGATGGCAGTCATGTTGTGTTGAACAAACCGCGCTACAACAAATTATGATGTCACCAGGTATCTTGTGGCCATCGTGTTTCTCTGTGTGGTGTGAGGATGACTTGTTGCTTTATCATTTATGTTCTGCGAGCCCCCCAACAACTTGTCCTAACATAGTTTAGGGGTCAACATTGACTTTGGTGTAGGTGCTGTTCTTATGATTTGTTGTGGAGCGGAAATCGATTTTTAGTGTCCCCCAGAGGAATGGTGGGCTTCCAGAGACTCGAGAAAATGGGTGACTACTTCCTCCGGTCAGCTCATAAATAACCTGGTCATGCCAGCCAGCAGACATCAGATTTTTGTCTGCAGCGGTGGCAAACCTGTGTGAAATCACTGATGGGCAGTGATGATGTCACAGGTTAGGAGTGATGTCACAGCCATAACTTCCCGTCCCGCTGTCTGAATGCCAGATGGACGGTAGAGAGGTGTGGAGGTTGAAGCTTAGAAAGCTCTTGCTGTGGGGAAAGTCACCCCTCAGGAGTTGTGATTAACCTGGGCTTACTGTTTGACCCGAGTCCTTTGGGGCTCTGAGCTCCAGTTTCCTGGACCCGCTTCTAATTAGGCCACTTGTTAAAACTCTTCTGAAACCAGCTATTCCTCCAGAGCATCTGATCTCCTGTATGTCTATGCACACCCAGAAAATGGACACACAAACACCTCCACTCATTGTAATGCATTTGTGACACATTCAGACATTTTCTGTGTCTACAGCAAAAAAGCTGTTTGATGAGACACCAAGGTTTGAGTAGCTGCCATATAAAATGGGATTGGGACACACATGCACACTGTAAAATCACCCTACTGGCTAGTTTCTGTCACACACGCTCTCACTTTATCCATCTCAATCTGTTGTTCCATCCCACTATGCCATTATTCCAGCAGCCAGCTGTATTGCCACATTGACTCTCTCTGTCCCTATCTTTCTTTCTCTCCACGTCTCTTCGTCTAAATGTCTCTGTCTTCCTCCCCGTTTCCCCATAATCACCTCACACCTCTGAGGGCCTCTGCTGAGACGAGCTTCACACCTCAGCCCTCGCTGTGACAACAGGTACCACTGGCACTCACCGCCTGGCCTCTCTCCAATCAACACCTGCTCGGCTTTATCCCTCTTTCTTCCCTTCCTCTTTTCCATCTTCCCCACTCACCGCTCTCCATCTCCGCCTTCTTTCTCCATAGTCCCATCCCATGTTTTAGTGTCTCCGCCAATTCTTTTCCCTGTGTATCCCCTCTTTACATTTCTCAGTCTCTCCTGACATTTTTCTGCCTCTTATCCCCTTTTCCTTAATGAGCAACGGATAATCCATATTCAGTTCAATCCATTTGTCCATACCAATGCCGGATGGAGACGGCACTGTGATCCCCTGTTGATTTAAACATTTTCATGTGACACTTGTCTGCTTTCATTACCTCATATGGTAGCAGTGTAATGACTGGCAACAAAAGCCTGTATGCAAGTCATTTAAAGGTGTGTCTTGCCTGATTTTGCCACCAATCATTTTTCAAATCTGACACTTTTTCCTTTCTAGTTGACCACCTAAGCACGAGACTTAGCGCCTTAATGTATTTGTGTGGATGGACAGTATTTGTGTAATATACTGCATTGAGAGTGCATGTGGTATGAGGACGTGAGGCACTGTGCCTTTCAACAAAAAAAATAATGACCACATCTGTTTTGTTTTTTTTCTTCCTGCTGCACTGGCACCGCGGCACAACCAAGCACTCCCCCTCCTCCCCCAATCCCTTCCTCTCAACAGGCCAATTATGTGACTGCTGGGAGTCAATGGCGATGTGAGCTACTCCTGAGCGCTTCTCCTCACCAAGGTCAAGCTGATTGGCCCAGGTTAATGGGCAGATGTGGGGCTAAGAGGGGGGGGGGGTCAAGCACCTAGAGGCACCCTCCACCTCATCTCTAAACTGTCCCTCTTCACTACAAGAGGCCTTTTTACCACCAGTGCTTCTACAAACAGGATTAACCTTGGCTGCTACTGTGGGGGCCCGAGAAGCGTAGGGAGCGTTTCCTCCCCATGCATGGCAAAGTTTTTGCTTTCATTATAAGGCTTGAATATTGTTAGTGTATCTCTAACAACTGCCACTGCCCCAACTAGCTTTAAGGCTGCTGTGGTTAAACCTCTATTTAAAAAAATACACTCCTTGATCCAGAGTCTCTGAATAAATATTGCCCAGTCCTCCATTCTTTTCAAAAGCGCGAGAAAGAGCAACTTTGGGTGCACATATTTACCAGTCGTCTTTTTTGAACCATTTCGATCTTCTTTCAGGGCTTGCCCCTCCACCAAAACTGCACTTACCAAAGTGCTGAGGGATCTTCTGCTTACTATGGACTCCGATTCCACCTTTGCACATCCATTTATGGATCTCAGTGAAACTTTTGACACCATTGATATTTGTATACTCCTTGACTGACTGGAAAATCAATGTGGTGTCTCTGGCCTTGGCACAAGTCTTGCTTAGCGGATAGAACATCAGAATGTTCTGATGTGTAATATGGAGTACCTCGGGGCACTGTCCTTGGCCCTCTGGTTCGTTGTCTCTTGACAACTACCACTATAACATTTCCTGAGATTGGCCACATGGCCTGTTGAGGCCTTTATATCCATTTCAGTTAGTTGCTTATTCTTTGATTACTTTAGGCCTTGTACCTATTGTCATGTCACCATTATCCCTTTAAGTCTAGTACTTATAGTCTATGTTTGTCCTGCTGTCGCTCTTCCTGAGATTTTCTCCATTTTTTCCTTTAGGTCTTTTTTAGGGGAGAATTGTTTTCTACTCAAATCGGGTTCTATGGATAGAGGGTGGAACAAATTGTGGTTTGTGATGGGGGCTATATAAATATTGAATTGACTTGACCCGACTATGAAACCTTCCTCAATAAGCAAAGAAATTTTAGCCTAGTAACTCAACATGATAAGGGCATCTTTGACAAAAGCACAGGGGTCAGGCACCCTGCTGCGCCCGTCATCTGACTTAGAAGTGGATAGAAATGGAGCTTAAGAAGTGAAATGTCAGTATGGTGCATCTTAAGACCCCTTGTAATGCTCCATTGCCTAATCTAGACCTTCAGCCTCTGCCCTGCCTTAATCAACGGACTAATGATGCGAGTCTCTGTCGGTCTGCCTTGTTCATTCTGTTGTACATTTCAGGGAAAATGAGACTACAAACAAAAACCTCTTCACAAGCTTTCATTGTTTTGTACAAACAAAGCACAAAACAGTGTTCCAGTCTGGGACACTTGAGCTGAACCCACTTTAGTCTTCACCAGTCTCCGAGTCCCTGCTGCTGACAGCCATCTCTACAGCAACCAATGCAATTCACTATGGGGAGGATATTCCCTATCTTGTCTTCACCAGATAGTGTTCACTTGGCATTCAGACCAAATTGTTTTTTGTTGCATCATGCTTTCAGAATCTATGAACTTCCCTTTGGCAAACTCCAGATGGGCTGTCACACAGTGGTCATTGGGTTCGTCCTTTCCTGACCTAGACCTCTGTGACATTTCCCGAGATTGGCCACATGGGGAGCTCTTGAAAGAATGGCGATGGTTTAAATCCCATTACATTTCTGGGGTACCCTCAGTTCTCAAACTAATGCACTTGTAATAATTACTTTAACGGAATCTGAGTTTTAAGACCGTTCTGTCTCATAGGTCTATGGAGCTCTTTGAACTTTGTGGCTTGGTGTTCACTCTGTGAACTTTGAGACCTTTTGCTGACAGGTAAAACTGAACATAGGTGGACTCTATAATATAAACATACGTAGGTAGATGAGGTATTTCTTCAAAACTTTACCGCCATTCGTATCTAGCACAAGGACGCAGGACGTGTGTGTGTGTGTGTGTGTGTGTGTGTGTGTGTGTGTGTGTGTGTGTATAAAGGCTGTTGAGTGAGTGTGTGTGTGTCAGAGGCCAGTGGTGGCGTGAGGCCTTTTATCAGCAGGGGGACTGAGGAACACAAAGACAGAGGCTGGATGGTAAGGATGCTGCTCTCCAGAGAGACACCAGTTCAGAGGTCAACATAGGCTCTTTTGGGGAAGTGTGTGTGTGGGTGGAGGGTGTTAGTGTGTGTGTGGTGCCTATGTGTGAGCATGTGTACGTGTCCGCATGCGCTGGGTGGGGTTACACGCGGCACAAAATTGATCCCGGTGGACAGGCATTTTCAGGACAGGTCCCTGTGGACGGAGATAGAAAAAGGGGAGTGTGATGATGATGAGGGTTGGTGGCGGTTGGCGATGAGGTCCAGCAGGGATGGAGCAGCCTGCTAATGAAGAGCCATCTGAGGCCTCCATTCACCTTGAACATGGGCCACTGCAGCTGCCCTGACCTTGGCTTTGATCCACAAAGATGCTTGACCCCCACCATTCCCCCAGAGCAACCCCCTTGCCATCTGGAAGACACACATGCATATGTATACATATGTACGTGCACGCGCCCACAGATACATATGCATGTACACGTAGGCTGACTCATATCCACATGCACATATGCCTTTACAGGTTTTATGTTGTTAGAATCCGTTTGTGTTCTTTTGCATGTACGCTGCATCTTGTGTGTTTGGGCATAATTGACCTGTGCGTTTGTGTACTAGTGTGTTCACTCATACATGATGTGCCAACAATAAGTCACTGGCTTTGTCGCCAAGGAAGAAAGGGCAAGCAGGGGACAGGATGGTCAATAAGGACCGTTATGCACTAAAAACACATTATGTGTTAATGTTGTAGTTAATAGACTGACTTAGTGCTTTAAACCTAATACTCCCTCCCCGCCCTCATAATGCCCTAACCACAACCTCCACGTCTCGAGACATCAGTCCACTTACTGAAGTTGTTTCACATTGGGAGTTTTTTCTTCTTGTTACTGTCCCGATGGTTACCACGCTCCATTGGCATTGGTTTCCCTCTCTTCTCCCTAATGGGAATGCAGCGGCTTGGAACGTAGGGGTTCCTTGGAAATTCCCAAAGTGGCGCAACCGACTTTGCTCCCACACACCGGCTTGTCGTGCTTGCCCAGTTCAGCTGTAAATGACAGTTATGTCACGGCTGACTTGGGTTGAAGTCCATCTGTGGAAATGTAGACCTGTCTGCATTTTCCTTTTCATTTATTTCATCTCTAGCTTTATGAGAGTATTTTAGAGCACAAAATATATAGAGGAGCTTTTGTTCGACATAGTAATATTGTCATTCAGAAAAAAGGCTTTCACAACGTGTAACATTTTCTTAAATTATAATATTTTGTATTTCGTGGTCCATCCTTCCAGGGGATTTCGTTATTTTCCCCCTGAAAAATAGGTCAGTGTCAGCGGGTTGGGTGTCCATGACATGGACACAGTCTTTGCATCACCGTTCTGGAAGTGTCCATTGATTAAGTTACTGCATGGAGGCAACCGCATCTGTGCAAATGCTGGGGAACAAGCTGTGCCCTGGCTTAGTAATTAGAGACGAGCAGAAAGGAGCGGGAGTGCGAGAGAGCGAAGGAAAGATTACCCCTCACTGTGCATCGGGTCTGATTTCTGTGTGTCAATTTTTTTTACCCACAGATAGCATCGTACATTTACTTAAGTGAGCTGATTACGGCTCTCGCTTTCACTCATCTCCAAACTACCTTTTATTAGTCTCCCTCCCTCAGCGCCAGTCTTTCTCCCTGGCAGCCTGTCGTATATTTTCTCTCAGCTCTTGGTAATTCCACACTATCTCCCTTCATTTTATTCTTTGAAGTTTTTTTTGTTTTGTTTTTTCTCACCCACCATAATCTATTTGTCTAACTTGGACAGAGGGCAGCGGAAGGAAGTGGTGGAGGAGAGACGTGTGTCAGAGTCGAGAGAGAGCACCCGCTCCAGCTGGAGTCAATATTTGCTTTAGGAATCTCAATAACAGGCCTCCAGTCATCTGCATCTCTGATAATGGACAGCCATATGGCTCTGTTGACCCATGCTGTGTGGAAGGTTCTCTTTCTCTCTCCTCGTCCTCCCTTGTCTTTCATTTCTCGGCCTCTTTCTACCTTTTTACCGTTTCTTTTCATTAAGTCCTTCGTTCTACTTTATTTTGTCTTCCACTTATCATCTATTTGGGCACATTTTGTTCTTTTACAAACATGCTTTTTCTGTGTCTGTCATCCATAAAAGCCTGGATATGACCCACCACACAAAGCTGTGACCCAAGTTACCATGGCAGCAGGGACTGGCATTCCCACTCTTTGTCCAATACTGTTTCCAGCAAGTGACAGAAAACAGTGATGTTGCATGTCTGGGTATGACTGGAACACCGACATAGAGGGAAGTGTTTGTACATGCTTGAAGTGGTGCTGCTCTGCTTCTCTTAAATGGAGATCCTGGCCCTGTCTTTCCACTCCCCTTTTCCTCCTTAAGGTAGGAAATATGAGCTTTTATTTTGAAGGGATTTCTTGGTGTTCTGTCCAGACAAACGTCCAAATATTGTGAGTTTGTGTTGAATAATGCTTTTCATGTTTTTGCCGTTTAAAAGACATGGACTGTAAAATGACTATATTACACTTATTATTTGGGTCAGAGGGTGTGTGGAACAGAACATCGCAGCCATTTACGAGTATACAAACCCAATCCTTATCTTCCTGTGGTACCCTATACTTTGTCAGTCTGCCCTCTGTCCAGCTCTGTCTGTCCCTGTGAGCAGCTTGGCCATCGTACCCTCTGGTGCCTCCCGGCTCAGGTGCCCGTCACCCCCGCTTTTCCACGGTTCTCTCAAAGCCATTGGTCATGGCTGTTGGCCCCTGCTGTGGCGGCATGTGCCCACAGCAGGCCCCCTGCCCAGTCACTGTCTCGTCCTATCTATCTAACCCAGACCAGAGCCTCTCGGCCCAGTCCAGCCTATCTCGGCTCAGCCTGGTTCAGCCTTGGCTTCAGCGACAGCCCACTGCTATTCCACCCTGGCAGTTGTAATGAGATGAGGGGGAGGGGGCCTCTGTGTTGAGTGACTAGAGTTGTTTGCGTGTGTGTGTGTGTGTGTGTGTGTGTGTGTGTGTGTGCACGAGTGTGCGAGAGAGAGAGAGAGAGAGAGAGAGAGAGAGAGAGAGAGAGAGAGAGAGAATGCATGTTTGTCAAGCAATTTGTTAGGTGTCGTCTATCAAAGAAACATGGTCACAACAGACAGCCGTGAGAATAATCAGACTCATTGTCAAACATGCACACACACTATTAAATGTGAAACGTGCCATCAGACAGCCCTTTGTCACTCCAATGCCTCCTGCACCATATTTCATCCAGCACTTGCCTCCATTACACAACAGACTTACCGCGATACATCTATGATAATGATATGATAATGGCCATCGGAACGTTTTCCACCCTCATCCGGCAGCCATTTTGCAAGCCCACTTATTTATTTATTTATTAATTTGAGCTTTTCCACATTTCAAATCCGGCCATCCATCAGTCCTGCATGCTGGCTGCCCAGGCTCCAGTCACTGCTTGTCACTCTGAATTTCAAATGGCTCCAATTTTCCCCCTGATGGCACGGAGAAGTGGCAGGCAGCACATCGGGGAGGGTGGTCCTAGACATGCTGCCTGCAGCAGGGTTCTATTAGAGGGACGAGAGGGGGTGGGAGAGGAGAGGTTTGGAGCATCATGCCAGTAGTGATGTATTCTTTCTTTCTTTTTGTATGATTATTTTGGAGACTGCTTTCTTATTTGGGGCTGTGTGGCATGGCTGATTGGTCCATCTCTGCTTCTGGCTATGGTGCTGATGTTGGAGCTGCCCTGCGTCTCGCTCTCCCACTACATGTATATGCAGCACAGCACAGAAAAAAAAATGAGTGATTTGCAACTGTGACTATGAACTGACATGTTTTGATGACATTCTGAAATGAGATTATTTTGTGAGTTTTAGGTTTAAATGACAAACGAGGCAAATAATTACTCCACCTTGCTGCCTTCATCTTCTCCAACAGGCCATTGTGTTTTGTTCCTTAACGAGCGCTAACCAGCTATGAGGAGCGGGCGCTCTACCTGGAGGCCATTGTTCAGAACCACAGAGAGGTCATGACTTTTGAAGACTTTGCCTCACAGGTCTTCTCTCCGTCTCCTGGCTATCCAATGAGTGGGACAGGTGAGAACTGAACCACACTGCACCTACGTCCTCCTTCATGTTCTTTCCACTCCATGTCCTTTTGCTTTTCTCATTCCGTCTCTCCATCCCAATGTTGCTTCATCCCCCTTTCTTCATTTTCCCCTCCTCCGGGCCTCCTTGCCTCTTCTCCTGTGTTTGTCTCTCCTCCTCCTCCACAACGCACCTGTTTGCCCCTGTCCCCTCCTCCACCCCCCTCATTCTCTCCACTCTCCTTCCACGCCTACGCCCGCTGATGAATATCAAACGACGGGATCGGCTCTTCACGCCGTCCGACTGACTTCAAACACTCCGCTTTCTCCGCTTCCTCAAGCCCCACTCACCCTACTTTGTTCATCTCTTCTTGTTTCAAAACTGCATCTTTCCGTGCAATTACTTTCCTATGAATATAAGCAGCCTTGTTAAATAGCAGCCGTAGAGTGCACGTTTGTGTGTGTGTTTGTGTGTGCGCGCGTCTTCATGAGCTCATTCACCAACACTTAGGGGATCCGACCGTCAAACAGCAGCTCGCGGATGTCAGCACAGCACCCTTATCAGTCCATGATGAATACAATGGAAAACGTGTCTTATCGTGTTCTTCCTTCTTGTACCAGCTCTGATCGATCTGCAACAGCACTGAAATCAATACGGGATTGCACTTTTCCACTCTATTGGATCACGACACACATTGTGTTTTGACAAGGAAAGTGCTGCACAATACCACACCATAGATGTCTTGTCATTTTCAAATCTGTCATTGCTGATATGCTTTAAGGGTGGGTGAATATATATGTACTATGTCCTTCCTGTATGCTGGCATGTGAGAATTATATGTCTGAATGTGCTAGTGTGTGAAGGACTTCAGATTCTCAGACGGCAGGTGTGATATTCAGGCTGTTGCGGGCAGGCAAGAGGTAGTCGGCCACATTACCATACTGTTTGCCCAAATAAATCTCCTCAGACCGACCTCTTGTCGCCGCCTCTCATACCCAGCACCAAGCCAGCTGAAAGGGAAGGACTGAGAGGAAGAAAATACAGATGCAGAGGAATATAGTGGAGAGGGAGAGCAAGAAGCACTAGCTGCCGTAGACTATTTCAGCTATGGGTTCCTTTGTGGCTGGGAAGAGATGGGTTAGAGAGGTTAGCCAGGCTTGAGAATAATATTTCACAGCATGGGACATATACACTGTGTCTAATGTGAGAGGCCATAACATAATGAAGTCTGTACGGCAGTTGAGTCACCCTCGCTGCTGCGGAAACTTGTTCTGAACAGCAATTTGTATTTCTCCGGAATCTACGTGTGTAAATGAATTACAAGATGTGTGTGTGTGTGTGTGTGTGTGTGTGCGTGTGTGCCTGTGCGTGCGTGTGTGTGTCCATTCATATTGTATCCAGGACTCACTTGCACTCACTTGAATCTGTGATTTACTGTGAAATATGTGTAAATTTAAAGAAACAATATTTTACAGAAAAATCAAAAATTTAAGCCTAATGTATTAATGAGAAAACACACACACCAGGTGCGACTACTGGGGGATATAAGATAACCAGCAAAATTCCCATTTGCCTAATCTAGAACCAGTGAATGTGATTTTTGCTTTAAAAAATTAAATTCATTCATTTGTCAAAAATTGTTGCAGATCAACTTTCCATCAATCAATTAGTTGTTTAATTGACTTTAACAGTTGCTCCTAGCCTCCACAGTTGTGTGTGTTTTCATGTATTCTTCTCAACCGTATCATTAAACTAAAGGCTGCTCTTTAGCGTCTCAAAACCAAAGGCATGTATTTAATGCTTTAGGCCACATGAATAATGCATCCAAGTATCCTTTATCGCTGTAGTTAATCATCCTGATCTTTTGTGTCCCATCAAGCATATAGCTTCAATGTGTCATTGATGGCTGGCCGACGCTGCTCCTCATTCTCACCCTTCTGAAATGTGCTTTACTGCCCTCCTGTGTGTGTGTGTGTGTGTGTGTGTGTGTGTGTGTGTGTGTCTGTGTGTGTGTGTGTGTGTGTGTGTGTGTGTGTGCGCGCGGGTTTGCCCATCCGTCTGTCTGTCTGTACGTCCTGCTCTGGCTCCCATTGCTGCCACTAACATGTCATCCATGCTCCACGACAGCGTGCAGGCGTTGGCCGGGGATGGTTTGGGACATGGAGTACCCCTGGGCCAAACTGGACTGTAAGACTCTGCCTGCTTCCTCCACACTAGGCATGACGCCCAGCCACAGCCCACCAGCATCCATCCATTCATTTAGGTCACTTTGAACCCCGCCATCATCAAATAACCGGGGGGTGCTGCGCTTGATTTAGCCCTTTTGTAAAAGAAAAGTAGGGCTCAAGTTCCAAGTCCAGATTCTGCATGCTAATTGCTAAATGACGCGCTCCCTCAGTGTTTCACCGCTTCCCCGTGAAAGGCATTTAACCCTCCGCCCTCTCCGGTCATCTCTGTACATTTTTGGGCTTTTCAGCATCCTCCACAGCGTCGTCCACCATGATCCTGAATGCAACCTCACTTTGACCCTGTAACTTCACACCGGCGTCACGGCTTCCTGCATGAGCCGGTCCATCTGTCATACAGACAGTGCTCTGCCCTCGTTGTGATACACCTGCATTGCTTTGCTCACTTTTTATTGTCTTGTTTTTATGTCGTGTGTTTTCATCCTCTAAACTTTTTCTAAATGAATAGAAAGCAATACTTGTTTTTTCCCCCCCTCATGGACAAAACAAGTTAAAATGTCCCACGACCCTCTGAGGAGCCTGGCATCTTTAACTCTCTCATCCTAACCTCACCCGAACCTCTAAAAGTAACACTGGTGATGTGTTTTGTCTGTTGTTGCCATGAGAACTGCCCACCATTCATGCAAAATTACCCTTATTTTGAAATGTGTGAATTGGACAGATTAATCAGACAAAAAAAAAAGGTGTCTTAAAGGTGTCTTCAGGAAAAGAAAAAAAAAATTTGCACTTCATGATTAAGTCATCACCCAAATCAGTGAACCTTGTCTGACTTTTAAACCCTCCAGTGACGACTAACCTCGACGGCACACAAGCTGTCTGAAGGTCCCGCTCGTCCGGCCATTCAGACAGCGTTGTGTTGTGTTGTGTTCCGCTGCAGTGTGGTATAGTGTGTGTCCGCTGCTCTCACTCACATGATGCTCTACTCTTGTTTTTTCCCTTTGTAGATTAAAAATATCTTAAAGGTCCAAATACTGTATATGGCGAAGGTAAGCCCCGAGTCAGCCCGGAAGCTTGTTTCCGTCCAGCGGCCTACCCCGTCGCTCCATCACTCATCCTGGCTGTTCTTCCTCCCCCACCCCTCCTTCTTTTCATTCAGCACTAACCAAGCTTTACTTACTGAGTGCTCTGACAAAGCGAAGGGGACAGAGAAATCAGGCTGTTTATTCGGGGGGTGTCCTACTGTTTAGGCCAGGCTGGTAATTGAAAGTGATGCACGGTGGGGACAATTAGCACCTGACTAAGTAGCAGCATGAACAATACGGCTACACTTCTGGCCCTCGCTTCTGCATGTGGCGCGCCTTTATCTCTTCCCCCAGCAAACACTTTTCTCTTTTCTTTCTTTCTTTCTTTTTTTCTTCTTCCCCCTCCACCCCCCTCATTTCCTCCTGTTGGAGTGTGCCTGTTTGCCCGGGGCAGACTCTGAGACTAACACCTGCCGCACTGGAAGATGTCTTTGTCATCTAAAGCCTTGTTTGAACTGCTGCGGAGGGGACCAATGGGATAGCGGGGCCATTTAAAGACCCTCTTTGTTTTCCCTCTCGCTCGGTCTCTCCCCTCTTCTCTCCATTTGAAATGAACCTCACCGTATGGCAGACTGGGCTGAGTAAAGAGCGGAAATGCTGGGTTCTTACGACGATAATAATGATACATTAGCTCCTCTGGATCTGGGCTGTTTTTCCACTCAGTAACTTACTATGAAAATGAATTCTTACCTAAGGCCATACAGTGAGGAACGACGTTTAGAAGCTGATGTAACCACAGTCATTAAGTGCCTCGGTGGGAGTGATGACTGTTTAGTGCATGTTTTAATGGCTGCTAAACGAAAAGGGAAGTCTGTTGAGTGGGTGGATAACTGTACCACACCACTGTCTGTGTATATTAGCTGTAATAGGTGGTTTCCTTCATCCTGTCTATCATATGTCTTTACAGCACATCCAGACAAAGTTTAGTTTATAAAACAAAGTATTTACTGTAGGAATGAGTTGAGGAATACGGGAATGCAGGATTTGTTCTGTCCATCGGGCCAGCCCACATTTTTAGCCAAGCCCCCAACCCTTTTTTAGATTAATATGCAGATTTGAGAATTCATGTTGGGACACCCCCCCCTCACCTCCCTCCCGGCCCTTCACAATACCCACACCCAATGTTTCATCCATAGCCCAGCCCTCCTCTTCCAACGAGCAGCCCTGGATGCTGCCGGTGTCCACTGTGCTGCTGAGTGTCTGTTACTCCAGCCATCTGCCATTCCTTTTAGCCGCTGCAACTTGAGATGCCTCCGAAAAAATGGCAGGAAATAAAAGGATAGGAAAGAAAATAGGCAACCAGATGCCATCTCAACAAAGCAGAAAAGTTGTTTAAACTCGGAGCACGGGGGCCGAGGCGGGTGTGGGGGGGGCCCCTCAGTCTGGTTTGGTCAGGGGCACACTGAGGAAGCCAGGGCAGCGTTCACAATACTTGAATACACCAGCGTTCCATGCCCACCTCCCGGCTTATTCCAGCTCATCATCCCCTAATCATGGATGTGAAGTTTTTGAAAAAGGACAATACCTGACAATGGGCAGGCTCCACATGTTCACAACAAGAGCATAATGTGCAATTTTATTTTCATTCAAAGCATTCTGCTGTCACACTGCGAACTGAATAATTTTTTTTTTTTTTTTTTTGTGCGCATAGTTCCAAAGGTTACCGCTCATTTTGTTTAATACCATATAAGCATCTGGCAAAACTGTATTGGGAAGAAAGGCAGCTTCTCTTTAACAAGCTTTGCTTTTTCACAGCATGTGGAAGAGGCATGTCATTTCTGAAATATTTTTGATTTGCCTCCTCACGTCTATATTCTAATGACATAAGGGGCAGAACAAACATTGGAAGTGTGGTGAATGTTGGTGGAAATCCTATGAACTGGGTAATCTTGGTTGTGGGAGCAGCCACGTGCATGACAAAGCATGCTGGGATGAACAGCAATCACACAAAGCCCAATGAACCCCACCACCACGTCTAACCAGCGCTCTCTCTCTCTCTCTCTCTCTCTCCCTCTCTCCATCTCTCTCTCTCTCTCCCTCTCTCCATCTCTCCATCTCCATCATTGTCCTTTCAATCTACCAACTCCCTGCATCTCTCTCCCAGGCTCCTTCATCGGCAGCGCGAGCACAGAAGCCGGAAACAGCACCGCAACGACGGACTCTGTCGACCAGGTTTCTCCCACAATGCCCCGTGCCACAAAGAACCGAGTTTCCGGAAAACTCCGCCGGTCAGCCAGCGCTATAAGCAAATCCTCCAACTGAGCTCTTCAACCCACCCACCCCACCACCCCCAAGTGCAGCCTTTAATCTTTTCTCGAAGAACCTCAAACACCCAGCCGTGACTGCAAGAGTTGTTTCTTTTTTGGCGAGTTCTTTGTTTTATTTAGTGTCGTATAAAGATGTAACAGGAGCATATTGCAATTTTTAATTTAAGTGGCAATCATTGATACATCATTGATTGAATTGATTGATTGAATCATTGATTCGTTGATACATTTCCATTTGTTGTGGTGTTTAACTGCTCAATCGAGATGGACATGTGACTAAACTATTTATGTTGGCCGTGGTGGTCTCAGCTTAAAGAATCAGCAGCATAGGAAGACATAGGAGTCTTAAAGCAGCCTGTAATAGCGATGTCATTTTTATTCTCATGTTCGAGTGCATTCTCGATGCACTAGGGAAAGAAGTTCTTACTATAGTAAGGGAGCGGGAGCCTGCTTCACTTTGTTTCCATATCTCATCGGTCTCAACACTTAATGCGATAAAGCACTGAATGATACAGCTGTAAATGGCACTATGCTGAATCTGCACACGAGATTGGTATCCATTTGTAAATGAGTCTGCCTTTATACCTCTTCCTGCACCTGCCACAACCTCTCTGTGTCTAAGACGATGTCGTCGTCCTGCTCATTGGCACCAGTTTGGACTGTGTTGGTGGACCGTCTCCCTACACTGGAAAGGAGCAAACACTGATGCATGGGGAATATCTCCCCCAGAATGATCTGTACTCGCTGCACTACTACACAGACTTCCTGGGCACGGAGTCCCTATAGTACGAGCAGTCAGAGGCTTTCTTTTTTTATTGTTTTGAACCCGGACTGGACAATCAATGACGTCTTTCTAACTGGAGCTGAAAAGAAATTTGTTTTTGTTGTTCTTTTTATCACTCTAATTGTCCTTTTTTAAATGAATTCCGATGGATTGTGTCATGATTTGATTTATGCAACTCTGCTGAAATGAGAAAAGACTGCGTTTGTAATTGTTTTCTGATGTCGTTAACATAGGCTCATGTCCGGTAATTGAATAAGTTCCTCCTGTCTCTTTCCTCTGCGATCAGTTTCCCTGTCCTGTGAAGCTGAAGACATCGACATTCCAACGTTCCCCACCAACGTGTTTGCACTCACCGTCATTGATTTAACTATAGCATTGAATGTTTCTCTTTGTTCTTGGATTTAAATTGCATTGGTCTGTTGCTGGATGTATATAGAAGACTATCTGATGAATTATTTTTGCTGTTCTGTTGTATTATGTATTCTTGTGCTGTTTAGAGGAAAAATACCGCCAGAGCCTCAGGTGAATCTTACATCCATGCACTGGTGTCTGTGAGAGAGAGAGAGAGAGAGAGAGAGAGAGAGCTCTAGTTAGTTTCGGGAAGAGCTTCTCACAGTGCCTGTGTAATGTCTGTCCTGCAAGATGCTGTCCAACACCACCTTTCCTCCCCATAATCACATTTTAGTTCCTCCTCTTCGTAGTCTGAGACAAACCATGGACACCCTGCGTCACATCTCCCCGTTAGCAGCGTTAACTCAAAGTTGTTTTGTTCTGTCCCCTGTGTGTCTAAAGGTCAGTGTCTTGTGCTTCCCACAACAAAAACAACAGCAGATGGATTTTGAATTGCGGGGTTCTCTGTTTAGTCTTTATTACAGGTGGTGCGCTGCTCCATCTTTATCTGTGAATGGATCAAGTGGCACCAGCTCCTCCTCCTCCGCTTTTCCCATGATCCTCTCCCCATGTCGCCTCCTGAGGCCAGAGGAGGGGCGGATGTTCTGGGTTTAGGTGGCATGCCAGAGCTGAACTCTAGCAGCCCTCCTAGCAACGGCCAGGCCGACGCTCTCGCTTCTCCAGCCTGCCCGCTCGGGGTTGTCATGGTAGCCAGGTGTCCCCCCCCACACACACACTGTACTCTCACACCCTCTGAGGGCTCCACCCAAGCTGCAACACTATCCCCATCTGTTGCGCTGCTATGCCTTACTTTCCCCCCCATGCTCTCCTGTCATCTTTCTCTCTTCCTTCACATGTCGCCTCCTTTTGTTTGTTTATTCCCCGAGCAGAAGACGGGGAATCCAAACAGCAGGAGGACGGAGGGACACATTTTTATTTTGTGCTTTTGTTTTTTGAAGAATGTATGATATATATTTTCCCGGATCACATCTGTTTTTTTATTTCCCCCTAAAGCCACTTGAAGGAACCGCCCAGGATGCTGATCTTAAAGATTGTAGGTTATAAATGATGTGTGTTAAAAGGGGTCTGTGCTCCCCCTTTGGTGGCTTAGTCGCTGGAGATGTTAGTTTGGACCAAGATAAGGATTGTGTGTCTTAAATACGTGAAGATAATGAGCTCGTGTTAGGCCCTAGTATGTTCTTTTCTTTTCTTCTCGTTTCAGAAATACTTGTACATTGTGTCAAATTTGAGGGCTTGAGCGCCTTCTGAATATAAATATATTAATGCCTGTAATATAATCTTTGTATAAGAGAAAGAGGAAAAAAATCTTGAAGATTTCATCATTACTTGTCAACATATCAAACTGTTTTTAACGACCGAAGTCCTGCTATCTTTATTAGAAATGTGAAAATTTAAACATTTCATTAAATCAATTTGAAATTCTAAGTATCTTTGTCCTTTTTCCTTCTCAAAAACACATCAGCTAATTGTGTAACCTCAGATTTTGGTGTGCGTGCGTGCGCGCGCTCTCTGACATAATTGTGCTGTTACCATGGGCTTTCTGACCCTGGCCCAGCCACGCTAGCAGCAGCAGGGGTAACCTGACCCTCTTCCCATCTGTCTCCCCTGCTGCTCAGCCCTGCTTAGGGCAGGCCGGCATAATGGAACCTCACCGGGAGGTACAGGTGCAATGGTTGCAGCACCTACGGGTGCCCTGCCTCGCCAGGGTCACATAAAGACGCAAGACAAGCACTTGACTGTAATTGGAGCTCTAAAACTGTGACAGAGAGGGTGAGAAAGAAGCCTGTAATGTTGCCTCATTTTCACCCGGCTCAGCGCTGTTAGACCCCAGTCATTGACGATGAGGTGGTTTATAACACAACAGGCAGGGTCTGGGTGTCCCAGCCCCTCTGAGGCTGGCATTCTCTGTTAATACTACCCGATTGTATTATTCCATGTGTTTAATATTTCACACTGCTTCCCTGTAGTCACACTTCAAATATATCTCTGTCTTGATGTATTGTCACTGATGCCTTAAGGGGGAGTAACACTCATTTTTAAAAAAGTTTGTGTCTTTTTTTTTTAAGGCCTCGGACAGGTGTATGGTATTAATGAGCAGGAACAACTGTGGTGGCCAAAGAGAGAGAAACAGGAGATAAAGTCAGACTGTGGAAGGGGGATTTTTTTTGATAATGCTCTGAGGTGAACATGCTGCCGACAGCATTTGTCTGTAGGTCCGAAGTGACACAGTTGGAGGCTGCCTGCTAAATTACAACTAACTTAATGCTTTACAGGTTCTGGAGGTCAGATATGAAGCCAACCGAGCCCTCATGTGTCCTAAATCAGCACAAATCGAGCTGCATGAGTCTGCTGAAGCAGACAAATGTTTTACTGCTCCAGAGGTGAGTGTGATCCACCACCTCTTTGTCCTCCCGTCATGTCCTGACATGGTATTAAGGAGGGAATTTATGATTAGCCCCTAAGTGCTTCTCTGTGGCAGCAGCGAAACGGCGTCTATTGAGCCAGTGCAGCTATGATTGACTGCGCATCAGCCTGATGAACGGGGAATCGAAGGCAAGGGTTTGTCCAAGGGCGCTCCTGAGGTTTCTTTTTCCTGTTTAGGACGACTAAATAGATTCGCACTATTTTGGAGTGTGGCCCCTGTGTTGGAGAGACGGCGCTGAAGAGAAAGGAGAAGTTTAATGCTGACATTGTTTTAAGGGTGTTAAATTATACCCGGGGAGCCCACCTTAGGGAGTCAACTTTGAACCACCTCATCGGGCATAAAAGCAGCATTGAAACTGCCCTTCACCTCCTTTGAACAATTGTGTTTGGAAAAGACAGAAACTGTATACATTTTTTATGAATTAATGTCCTAAATCCATTACAATATTTTAAAAAATATACTCATAAATGAAGTGTCAAGATTTGTTTTAGTTTAAAGGTAATTTTGAAAGATCTTTTACGCAAAGTTGTATGCAGGGTAATTGTCTTAGTTTGGCTCCTGAGAATGGGACCACAACAATCCGAGGCCTTATTACAACATCTCAAAGTAGTCCGTGTCATATTTAATCTTTTCTACATGTATTCGGTTTTCATGTATTATTTTGCCTTTTTGGAAATAATTCGCCTTGACTTCCCTAAAGAGAAACAATTCCAGAAACAAAAGCATTGACAACTAACACGAGGATCAACAAGCGTATTATTCAAACACTTATTAAATCCTTCACGTCTTCAACACAAAACTCCCTTTGGAAATATGGTGATTATTGTTAAGAAATGAAGTTCATCACCGTCGTGTACTTTTTTCACTCTGAAAAAGTTATTAAGCCACCTTGAGACACGTGTCCTTTTGAAAATATTTTATTTCGATAGACAACAACGATGTACACATACAATCAAAGCGCTATAAAAGCCAACATTTAAGAAAAATAACTTGTCCTTAAAAAAGATTGCATCTAAGGTAAGAGCTTTACGTTTTTTTTTTTCCTTTTTACAAGAGCTGTGGAGATTGAAGATTAAAAACCCGACTCACGACAATTATCACAACTCGTGAATTTGACCCAAAAGCAAAAACAAAACAAAAAATTAACATTTTGGCTATACCACATGTAAACTGCCAGAACGATTCACAGAAGAAGTCACAACAAACACAACAATAAGTTACATAAAATAATTAGAATAAATAAATAAATAAACATATGATGAAAAATATTGCAACAATTCTTCAATAATAATAATAATAACATAATAAAATATGTGCCAGCATTCAAAATTCAAACAGTCTATGTTGACTTTTTTTAAGGCAGTTATACAGCGGGATTTGGATGTGTATGTAGGCTATGTCGGACTAGGCTTATCTGTATACTAAAGGCATTCGTGGTTCTACTAAACGGAATGCTTCAGTCACTCTCTTTTTCCCCACCAATACAAAGTTGACGAGTTCTGTCGTTCACAAACAGCGTAAAGCTACAGCGATAGAGCGATCACGGTCAGAGAATTCAAAAGGCTTCGACGGGGGAAAGGATTTCTGAGAATTTTAAGACATTTCTTAGGTCTAGAAGCTATCATTGAACACATGTGCTGTCCTAGAAAAATACCCTTTAACAGTCAAACTAACGCTTTGTATTCTTTTTTTTTTTCTTGACAAACTAACTTGAGAAAGAAAATCTCAAAATAGGCCTATATGTAATTCAAATATAGAGAGAAGCATTCAACAATCACTGATTGGCATGGAAAATACACCTCATTAAACACCACTTAAACATCAAACCGCCCTGCCTTTCATTGGCCTAAAGTTATGGCAGTGAGCATCACAAACTCTTCATTTTTTTTAACCCCAAAGCCACTTTTTTGTTTCTCCTTTTTTTTTTATCCCCCCCCACCCCATCCCATCCCCTCCATTAAAGGCACGAGTTTAGTGTTGTCTTTAGCAGGCGGGGCGCACCGGCATCTGGAGCAGGATCACCTGCCTGTTCTCCGAGGGGTGGCACTTGTTTATGTGCCTGGTGAGCCCCGGCGAGCTGTAGAGAGTGGCGGGGCAGTATTTGCACGGGTAAATCTGGGAGGAGTGCATGAGGCGCAGGTGTCTCTCCTGGCCGGCCCTGCTGGTGAAACTCTCCCCGCACACCGGGCACAGCAGGCAGTCCGCTGGGCTCAGATTGAGAGGGCTTTGGTTTGAGGCTTCCTCTGAGGATGATGATGAGGATGATGATGATGCTGAGGAGGAGGAGGAGGAGGATACGACCGGAGCCTGCTCGGCCGGCTGGTCGCCGGTTTGAAACCCGTGCTCCTCCAGCACTTTCTTTTGCAAGGCCTGGTGTGCCATGATGTGTTTTCTTAGGTATGCCTGTCGCTTAAACCTCTTCCCGCAGTACTGGCAGTCATATGAGCCATCTTCAGAGCCCGACTCGGACAGACCTGGGCTCGGGGTGTCTCTGTCACTCATGTCTTTGGCTTCGTCGGTGACTGACTTGACACCTAGCGGTGGCATTTTGGCCGTGTCGGCTTTGATGCCCTGTGCCGGTGGCATCGCCGACGCGCCGGTGGTCCGGGGTTTGTGCCAGCGGCGATGAGAGGCAAGGTTGGCTGGGCAGCTGAACATTTTATCGCACTCGGGACACCGGTACTCGACCCTGACGATGCGGGAGCACTTGTGCTGAGCCAGGGAGAAGGGATCCGCATACGCCTCCTTGCACAGCTGACACACAAACTCCCCAAGAGGCTTTCCTCCGGACGGCGACCTCGGCTTCATCTCCACCGGTCCCTCTTTGATTTTGAGACCAAGCACGGGAGAAGTCGTCATCTCGTCTTCAAAGTTGAGTTTCCTAATGGCTTTGGGTTTCTTGGAGGCGGGTTTAGATTTGCGCTCTGTGCCGTGAGCTGCGGGTCTTTTGGTGGCAACCCGGTTGCTTGGCGCCGGGAGGCTGCTGGTGGTGCCGCTGCGGCTGCTGTTGCTGGTGCCGATTTTTAGGTCGACCGGGGCGTACAGGAGGTGGTCCAGTCCGGAGAGTGAGGCAGGTGTCGGGAATGACTCGGCAGAAATTGGCGAGCCCAGATTGAAACTTCGCTCAAAATATCCCCTGTCGTGCTCCTTGCTGATGGGCCGGGTGGGGCTGTAGAGGGCTTGGCACACCGCCTCTGGGTTGCCGAACTGTACCGGCTTCTCCAGTCTTGGCACCGGCACGTCAGCCGCTCTGAAATCCGGAGACGTTGCGGCGCGGTCTGGACTGGACGCCACGGACATCGGCGGGGAGGGGTCCACATAACTCGGCAAGGCAGCTGGGGTGGGATGCTCCTGGAAGTAATCTTCGTCTGACCGAGTCCTGTAGGAAATATGTGCAGATTTCTTGTTTCTTTTTACCAGGAATCCTTTGGGCATCTTGGCGAATAACAGCGGAAAGGCACTTCAGGGAGGTGGGCAAAGTCTGGAGTATCCAGGTTTATTAAAAATATGGCAACTCTAGAGGCGTATGGGACTTTATCTCCCCGGTATATCGATTCTTCTGTTGCTGAAATGTTTTCGTCTCCAAGGCATAGCTCCACTCTTTTTATGCCGGAATGATGCTATTGTTCTCGCCCCCCCCCCCCCCCCCTGTTGCAGAATCCCTGACCAATCAGATGAAAGCTGGATCCCAGTGGATTGGATTGTGGGAGGGCTCAGAGTCGGGGTTTGGTGGATTTCGTTGGAGGATGTGCAGATAGCTTAGCAGATGTACTGGCGGTTTATTACATTAATGTGTGCGCTCGGCCCCTCCCCGACAGAGGCACACGACGGGACCCTCCTCTTTTTACGGTCTGATAGGCCCCTATACAAATGCACACGTGCCACGGCTTTGTGGCTCTCATCTGGGGGCCCCGGAGCTGCCAAAAGGAAATATCCGTCACTGCCACAATCATCGAAATTTAGAATTAAGACAGGGATGAGACAAGCTTGGTCATACCAACCCAAAGCTGTGTTTCTTTCAATTTATCCTGTGGTGTTGCTCAAAGAGACCATTCACCTAAATATGCACAACTGTGAAACCAGATTCTCTCAGTTCAGTGGTTCACGTTGTTGTTGTTTTTTTGTTTTGTTTTTTTACCTCCACACGTTTTAGTCTTGTTTGTTTTCTCTATCCACGCTCCTCTTTTACGCACGACAGTTGCGCACATTACGCAGGCCTTCCAAGAGGCCAAAAAGGTTTTATAGACCTTTATTTTATTATGTCTTAAATAAACACTATAGAGGGTGTGCTTCTTTATTGTAGGGCACGTGTCTGTCTCGGTTTAACTCGACATATAAATCAGACATCTCGCTGCATACATAAGTAATAAGAAGGCCCTCTGGTCTTTGTGCACAATAGCCACGTCTGCCCGTTCTTGAATATCCCTGTCTTTTTTTGTCGTTTGAAAGGCAAATTGACCTCTTAACGGGACTCACGGCCAATCTGGCCCACAGCTAGACGCGTGCTGGGCAGAATCAGTGCTCCAGACAAAGAAGGCCGCAGCCGAGGCTTGTGTAGCAAAATGCTGCACAGATATGCAAAGTTAAAGTGATGGTGCTGTTGTTTCTGTATACACTGTGGAACTGTTATTTGTACAAACATGTGCTGTTTTCAGGATGGTTATTGTTGATCTTTCTGTTTAGTTTGCTGATATAAGTTTGTAATCTTCAATATTAAAGTGTGCATTGAATCCAAAGTTAAACAAGTAAAGATGTGTGTAATACCTTCATCATTTCTTCAAACAAACCTCCGTTTCTTTAAAACTGGTCTAATTCTGCAGCCTCCTGACTGTCAGACAAAAACATCTTTATTTCAGACGACTGTCTGTGTCTTATTTTCTTTACCAGCTCCCCTAAGGTTTCCGTGCATACCTCATATATTGTGTGTTTGTCTTTTTCCCTCGTTATAATGGCTAAATGTAGGCTGCAGAGCGCCACTTGGCAGAGAGTGCATTCTTTTTCCTTTCACTCGGCAGACCAGGGAGGAATTAATCTCCATCGTCGTACATTGTTCCCCTCATTTGCATAAAGCTGCACTATGACCAAGTCAAATAATTACACAATCGGCGCTGAGCCGCAGGCCTGCGCCTTCCTTTCAATAGGCCTCTGTGTGCCGGTGCCTTCTCACCTGCCTGAAAGCACACCGTTATTTTGGTTGGATAGGGTGAAATGACACATTTGCTAAAACAAGAAAAAAAAAATATATATATTTTATAAATTAGTTAAAGAGAGACAGATCTAGATAGAAACTTTCAATGATTTAATTCAGTGACTATGTTTGAACATATTTTTGAAGTATTCATCGAAAACCACATATTTAAAGTTACCTGCATGCCTTCTTATTTTTTAATCTTTTCTAATTCTTGTTTTCCCTGTTTCGCTGACTCGCCCATAGGCTATTCCTTTATATTTGCTCTTAGACATAAATATTATCCAAACTTCTTGTTCGGTGTATCTCGTGTTCGCCTCCTCTGCTCTGTTACTTGTTGTTCTTTCTTGTCTGCTCATCTATTAGTCGTGGTTTGTTGGGACTACATGCTTTGATGGCATTTTAACGAGTTCCTCTTTCCCCCATGATAATTTCTGTGGGGTGCGTGGGCCGGTGTGCTGCTGGCTACACAGACGCATGCGCGTGTTTGATCAGTGGCGCGTGCTGCACTGGCGGACGGGAAGCATAGGCGCCTAATTAGCATACAGCTGCAGCTACTTTAATGCAAGCTCAACTTCATCCTCCTAAACCGTATGGCATGCTGTAGGATTTTAAATGTTCTCAGTTTCCTCACAGCCAGTAGGCCATGTTGTCAATCTAATGTCTCAGGTGATATGATAACATTTAAAGATATGAATAAATAATAGTTTAAAATTATTTTTATGTGATGAAAAAAATAATTAATTTTTACTGTAGGTCTAAATTTGCTCAGCTTTCCACAAATAGTCACTTTAATAAGACGGCTAAGCTGTCGCAGGTCTGATAGTTCACACTCAATAACCAGAAGTTTGAGTTGAAGACCTATCAGTTTCTGAGTGTCTGGTCTCTGAAACCAGTTCTTACTTCATTGCACCACCTACAGGATGAAGAATTAATGCTGAGGATTTAAAGAGAAAGGTTGAGCTTCTGTATCCAAAACACTGCACACAGATTTCTTTGCAGGCATCTCACTCTGCTGTTCCTGTCAAACATTAACCCGGTTACCCAGGGAGCTGTGGAGCAGTTTGGTAATTCCACAAAGATTAGATTAGCTTCATTCTCGCCATACATGTACAGAAACCTCCTGTACCTCCCAGATGAATGATTGGCTCCATGTGCTTTTCCAACCCAAGCCAATTTGAAAGTGCAATAGGACATGACTGTAATTGGTGCTCACTACATGGCCACCTTCAATGCATTGTCAATCAATTATTGTAATGGATTAGCTGAGGTCCTATTCTGGCTGGGTGTAATCTGATAGAGGGCTCTTTCAGCACCATGGAGAGAGCCAGCGAGGGACCCAGATTTAATCAGGCAGGCTGTGGACACGGCACAGCCTCGGCTTGAGCCTTTGTCCCTGAAACTGAGAGCAGGAAGGCACCAGCAAGAGAACAATGACCCAGTAGAACAAAAGTGCCGGAGTTTATTGAAGTGATTGTTTTTTAAATATAGCTCTATTTGGGTGTTTCCAAAACACATTTAAACTATTTCTACAGAGAGATGATGGCTCAATTCACCTCCATTCTCTTCTATACTACTCTATTCTTTGTGGTTGCTCTGTTGCAGCTTTGTTTATGAATCTACCTGTTTGGTAGTGGGAATCAATCTACATACTTTTTCCGATTGTGTTTTAATTAAAATATATTTGTTGTTTGCTTCTGCTGTTTTCAGTGGAACAACTCACTGCTTGGCCTTATAATGCACTTTCCTTTTCCAAAGAGAAGATTTGTTTGGAGAGTCAGGAGGTTCTCTGCTATATCTTTTGTTTTCATAGGGAGAACAACAAAGACAGAGTCCTCTGTTATGTATTTGTTATGTGTTCCACCAATATGAACTGTGTGCCACTGTTTGGGTTTCTCGTGGAAGACAAGGAAGACCATCTGTTGGCAGTCTCAGGGGAGTCAACAAGTCACAGTGAAACAACAGTCAGTCGGCACTTATAAAGAGCAACAATAGTAAAAGGTTTGTAGTGAGCCTCTGGAAAAGAAGTCAGACTGTAGCATCCAGAGGATCAATGGGGAAATTGCCTGTTTGGTCATGAGAGCAACACAAAGGTCACTGTCTAGACTTTAAAGTGTACTTTAGAAGGATACCCGTGAGACCAGGTTACTGTGAAAAGCCCTGTAAAGTGGTATAGCTCTGAGCTTAAGACTAATGGACCTCGTTGTTGACTGAGAATGTCCCCGATGTCATCCATACTTTTGACAATGATGCTGATGACTCTGTGAGGACAGATGTTTCTGGGCTTTTATGTCATTTCTGAAGAGGTTCGGTGGAGCTGAACAACTACCAAAAATGGTCTTCTTCATATATGTATATACGTATACTGCAAGGTAAATATGAAACGCCATATCATCAATTGCAAAAAGGTTGCTTAGTACTTCAAGGAAAGCGTTAGATGCTTTAATTGGTTGTATCTATGTTGTGTGTGCACAGATGTGAACAAATGCTTCAAAGGGACAATCACAGATTTTTTTTTTTCTTTTCCCATAAAGAACCTCTTATTAAAAAGAGGTCTTGCTGCATATCAGGCATATCAGTGGCTGGAGTCCCAGGGGCATGTTTAGCTCTAATTTACTCGTCGAAAACATCAGAGTGTCTCTCGATAATCTCCACAGTCCATTGGCTGTTTGGGGGTGGAGTCCCCTGTCAGAAAGCATGCCCTGGAATGTTAAACACTAATTCACCTCTGAGCTGTGGAGGTGGATAAAGTGATTGTTCTATCTGGGAACTGATTAAAACGGCTCTGGCCTGCTTCTCACCTCTGACGTCCACCACGTTCATTTCTGTATTCATGAGCGGATGAGAAAGTGCAGGCAGAGCGGCTGCCGTATTACAGATAATAAGACCAGCGGGCACCACATTCGCTGCCACAGGTTTCCCCCTGCCCCGGCTCATTCAATTATTTCACAAGAGTCCTCTGAGGCACAGCTGCACTATGGGGGTGAAGAGGAGTAAATTGAGGGACATTCATGTAGACACACACACAGAGAGAGAGAGAGAGAGAGAGAAGCGCACACACCTCACATACAAAGAAGTGGAGGAGGCACACACACACACTCACACTGTAGCAAGAGAAGCCAGCATATAAAGGATTTTACTGACATGCACTTGGCTTGGCACGAGCAGTCGGTGCATTTCTTACACATGTAGACAACAAAAAATGGTCCATCCTCTGTTGCTCACAGGCTCCCTGAAGATTACAATGATGTTGATAATGACTCCAACGTAAGAAAAATGAAATCAGGGCCATTGCTCATAGACTCCATATATGAGGTCGCCATTATCTTGATGAAAGTGTAGACAGCAGCTGTATCATAGGAGCATGAAAGATGGACTCTGGCGAGCCTAATGGGCCGTATCCTTTATCTATTGACATATGGAGCTACACAGTGGTCATCTTTCTCATCACCTTAAACGATTAGTCAGCTTATCTCACTTATTATAAGATGCATTGGATTCATGCAGAAATCTCTGTTAAATACATAACTGCCTTGTTTTCTGAATTAATATTCACAGCGTTATATTTTAAACACCAGCTCTACTGTGGAAGTTGGTCTACTGAGTGTGTGTGAAGACGGGTCGCTGTCCATGGTCCTGAACTTTTGCCCCTGAGTTTAGTGGCAGCTGCCTCTTAGTACCTTGGGCTCTATAAAAGACACAGGGCCAGTGGGAAATAAAAGTTTGTGCCATGTGAGTGGCTTTAAGTGCCTGAGTGATGAGATTCTGCCATTCTTACTCTCGGATGAGTGGCAGCGTGCCCTTGAAATAAGTGTGTTTTAACATGGTGTTGAGCCTGTTTTTGCTTAATTGTACAGCATTACTAATGACTTTTTTATTTTGAAAATAAAAGCAATAGTTATCCTTTTGGGAAAATGTCTTATTTTGCTTTATTGCTAAGAGTTGTATAAGACGACCACTACCGCTTTCATATCTGTATGGTATAGCCACGTAGCTTAGCTGAGCATAACGACTGGAAACAGTGCCTGGCTCTGGCCAAAGGTAAAGCACACCAGCACCTCTAAAGCTCACTGATCAACACTGTATGTCAACAAAGTGGAAAAACGTCACATTGTGGTTTTATGAAGAGAATCTCCAGTTACTTCACCCGGTCAAGAACTATTATGGAATATAACACAGCAAAACAACAACTTGTTTCTACATGAGATGAGGGTGGTTGGACAGATGAAACAATCCAAATATAAATGCTTGTGAGTTTTAGAAGTGCTGATAGGTAGATTGTGTTACCTTTGGGGCGGAGTCAGGCTAGCAGCATTCCCCTGCTTCCAGTCTGTATGCTAAGCTAAGCTAAGTGGCTGCTGGCTCCAGTTACATATTTACCATACAGACACAAGAGTGGTGTGTATCGTTTAGTTCATCTAAGTTGCGGCTAAAAGGCCAGTAAGCCAAATGTCAAACTTTTGGATAATTGTCAAGAGTTTACTTTCACGTAAGAGTAAGAGAGAATTAGAATTAGAATTAGCTTGTGACTAACATGGTGTTACATTTTGTGTATATTATAAATACATATTTCTTCCTGCATCCTGCTGTCGCCTGTAGAGATTCACAAAAAAATGTGGGGCTCAAGTTATTTAAGTACATCCTCAATATGTCTACATTAAGAGAATAACATTTTTTTGGCCTTTGACTTTGGAATGCCGCATTTTCCAAACAAAGAATTCCCAGAATTGGCACTCTCGTCATTAGATGCCATGATTTGCATTCTCTTATAATTGTGCTGCTTCTTTGATTATTAAATGATCACCCTAATTAGGGAGCATAATAGGGTTAATCAGACTCTGCTCATCACACTTATTATTATTCCTGCAAAAAATGAAGGAAAAAGATACAGTACTTGATTAATTATATCAGCCTTTTCATCAGCTGGGCTGCCATTCCCCCCTCTGAAATTAATATCATGTTGTAAATGGAAGGAAGGAGCTGGCCGGACACAGACAGATGAAAGATTTCACTCAAATTAATTAAGCACTAATTATGCGGTGGGAGTTGGGAGCAGTTTGCATAATGAGCTCTATCAAAAGAGATCAGTCATGGAGAGGGGCTGTAGAGTTTCTATACAGCCTTCAGATGATACACAGACACCACTGCACATCATGAAGAGGGCTAGCAGGGAAGTGGGAAGAGGGTTAAGGCACTTTGAGCCTTGAGTCGTGAGGTTGAAGAGTGTTTTGTTGGGTTTGTCAACATGCCGCGAACCAGAAGCTTCCTCGCTTGTGGCATGTTTTGTTCCACAAACATGGATTATTCCGGTCTCACTTGAAGATATTACACGAGTCCCGGGGCTGTGCGTGTGTCCCCCCCCCCTCAGCTTAAGAATCAGATAATGAATTCCCTGCTCCGGCAAGAGGCAATAAGAACAGAATGTACCTCTAAATTCGAGCTAATCACAAACAACCTGCATCCACACTCCAGGGAGCTTTAAAGAGTCTAATCACCTCTCACTCCAATTCTTGTGGCGTTCAGTTATTGTTGATCAGGGACTATACTGTGGCTATAGACAACGGGGAAAGGGATTAAACAGCCAGAAATTCTCAATGTCTTAATCGCCTGTTTAATCACAGCCACTGCGTAGTGTATGGAGTTGAGTTACTTGAACTGATTTGTGCATAAAGCAATCATGCATAGGCTAATCAGGGTGCACAGCCCGACACTGCCCTTCAAGGTCTCCGAGTGGAATTACAAAGACTATGATTAGTTAATCAAATGAAGAACCCGATGTCCTTTCTTTATTTGTGTATACACCTTATCTAAATGGAAATTGTATAGCTGAGGCACTTCCAGAAGGACACATCTACATGTGAATGATCCTCCTTGAGCCCTTGGCAGTAAATACAGAATAAGATCTTTCACTGTTATGGCATTGTGGAGACTTTTACATGTCTGAATGATATTTGTTGTCAATGCTCATGTGAATGATGCAATCACTCGGTCTGTTGTGAAGTAAATCAGGAAGCACTAGACGGCAGCTCTTCAAGCACACGTGATGTGAGGCAGAATGTCAAGATTGTATTATTTTGAGAGTGGAGAAAAAAGGGGAATGAGACAGGCTGTGGAAGGCAGCGTATTGATAGTACATATATAAATACAATCAGAAGGCATGTATACACATGTATGTGAGTTTAAACGGTATATAAGTGACTCTATAGTGAAAGTTCTTGGTCCTATAAACACAACTTGGTACAGCACCCCTTAACGGTGCAACCATTTTACAGGGTTAGTTAGTTCATTATAGGGTTCATTGTATTAATTACTCTACAATTTAATTTGTTGCATTTTTTTAAGCAGTTCCAAATTCAACCAATTTGAATAACGTTGAATAACATAATACATCTAGCTTTTAGTGAAATGAGGGATAGCCTACCACATAGCATCCATTCATTGGCTTACCTGGCTAACGGTAGCTAGTTATAACATTACCCAGGAGACTTACTTGAAATAAAATAAACATGACTACACTTTCCATATTATGCTGCTTGGTGACCCAACTAGTTTATTAAAATTAAGTTAAGGTAAAAGAACCTTTTTAGGCGATGATTATAAGTTTACCCAAGGGTTAGTTTGTTAGAAAGACTAGTTGACACATTCGGCATAGTCTGATTAATTTGTGTATCTTATATTGAAATGATCATGCTATAGAGACGGTTGAAGTGCAAGAGATATGTCTAAATAAAAAAAAAGCATGCTATCACCTTGGATTAGCCAAAATTGAATTATCACACACTGCCTAGACACAGCTGTGTAGCTATGCCCTCTCATAGGTTAGCCAATAAACATAAAAGGCTGTATTTCCTGTACAAATCTAACATTGAACCTTTTTAGAACAGGTTTGATTTATGGGGTAGACCCTTCTGTATGTAAGTATCACAAACCACATTTATATTCCCCAAACATTTATCCTCATGAGAATATATTCTCCAAATCACTCAAAACTCTGCTCCACATTTATCTAGATTAAAATTTTTCTTTTTTGCATCAAAGCAAATCTTTCTCCACCACACGTCCTTCTGTCAGACATGCTGTTAGATATTGTTGTTTCCTAAAGAGGAAAGAATTTCCCTCCATTGCTTTGTGATAACTTCCTTCCAGGGGAGGCAGACTTGACCTGCTCACTCCTCCTCCAATCCCCTCTATTATTTGTCAGTGACAGCCGCCCTTTGGAGGGCGGGCGGCTCGCTGAAAGGTACAGGGTCGCGGACGTCCCAATCCATCTCTGTCTGCCCGGCGATTGATTGTGATTTAGTGCGCGGGGCAGGAGATGGTGGGGTTCCATTTTGATGAGTGATAGGTGGGAACCCTTTGACTCCCAGCACATGGCAAGCAGCGGCAGGGCCATGATGAGGGGTCAGAGGCAGCTGGTGGGGGTAACTGGGTAGGATCTGGGAGTTGGATGGAGGCAATGGGGGTTGCATGGATCACAAGATAGAAGGTGTCAGTGATCCAGGACAAAGCCCCCCAAACAACCGCCTGAGTCTATCACTTTGCCCATCTATCATCCTTCCAGCTTTGTGGTTAGAGTAACGGTTGCTAGCTAATCGTTTCGTCATCAGGGAGATAATGGAGATGACAGTGAATAGCACAGAGCAGCAGCAAGGCCGCACCAGGAGCCGCCCCAGGAGTGGAAGGCCATCCAGAGGGGGCTTTATGCAAGCTGGATGAAATATGTAGAGATTTCCTCCGGACTCCTGGCTCAAATATTAATGAGCCTCGCATTAAAGGTTAACCTCTCGGAGGTACAGGCTGGGTGACGTTTGTTTGAACATCAGTTAATGGTTACACATGAGTGTACCGTGGAGCTGGCTGAATGCTTTGAAACGTCAGCTTCCTTCGTTTTTATCTCTGAATGACACCACCATGAATCCAAGGGGAATTTCCCCATATTGTGCTCCGAGAAACTCAAAAGAGATATCTGCGCTGATAAGGAGAATAAAGAACTTAGTGTGAAGAAGATGTGCTTGATCTCCTGTCAGCTGATCCAATTTCCCAGTTCTCTTCTAAATATCACAAGATATGCATAATAAACATTAAATCAGAGAAATTGGCTCATACTTAATCACATAATCTTTGAATGTCAGTCCTCAGGAGCAAAGTTCAGAGAGAGTATTCTTCCCCTTCTTGACTGAGCGTCATCTCCCAGTTCAGACCAGATTCAAGCTGTCCTTGGAAGGATGTTAAGTCCAGCCACAGCCTCGCTCCAGTGGGCCGCTCTGGCAGCTTAACGCCATAATAACCCTGAGAGGCCTCGTTAGAGCCAGATCTTGAAATTAGAAGATAGACGTTAGGTGGAATTGTTTTTATTTGTTTTATATGTAATGAGAGCTTTATTTGGTGTTTATTTAAAAAAAATTAAAAAACATATTTCCTGCATAATTTACACATACATCCAAAGTATTTTTTAAATCACCTGTTTCATAGTTTTACATGCAGCATTAATATTGTGCGAGCAGCAGTGAACAAAGCCCGGCGTATTGTCAATCACAGGAAGTTGTGTCAGCCAGGTGAATGTGTAGCCAGTAACCTGATCTGCTGTTGACAGAACAGGGACAGGTGCTCCAGCAAAACTAATCCATACATGCATGCTAGACACAGGTCATCCATTAAGGTAGATTGATTCAGACTACTCCTCTCCACCATCCCAGGCCTGGCCTTACCTTTGTTGTTGCCATTATAATTGCAGTAATTCAAGATGGCCTGCATTGGAAAAGGAAAGGAATTTTCCCTGTTTGCCCAGCTAATGCTGGTAACATTTTGTCACACAAGGGACGAAAGAACATCTTTGGAAATGATGCCTGAATTTTAAGAAGGGGAATATTAAATAGCTGGGCATCTGAAGTATTGGATACACAAATTGGATATTGGATACTCTACTACTGAAGTTTCTTATAAAAGGGATTCAGTAAATTGGGCAGAGGGAGGTTTGATGGCAGTGGTTACGTGTATGGACTTATTGCGATCGCTTGCATGACCATCTCACATAATAGCCTTGTGTAAGCTAAAAAAAAAAAGCCCAACATATAAACCACAATTCACTTTGATTATTGTGTTATTATCAAGCCCACTCCTGTCAGGCCCCAAATGCCAAATAAAGGTTTACAGGCAGAGGTCTGGACATCTGCTGCCCTCCTATTGGTTGAAAAGCCAGCAGCAGCCTCACCTGTTATCCACAGCCCAGTGCATGGTAAACACCCTCAGCCAGAGCTGCGGGGAAAAGGAGCCCATCTGGTCAGCCACATTAACAACCAGCTCTTTAACAATGGCTTCCAGGAAAAGGGAGAAGGGTACAACAGGCCATATCAGCCAATAAAAACAGGCTATGCATGACATTTAGCGCCTGATGCAGGGCTTAGTGGTATACAGGTTACCTACTGTCCGCACCAGCGCCTGGCAATAAAACAAAAGGCAATCTCACAGAGCCGGGGGGGGGGGGGGGGAAGCCGCCTGTTTCAGCTGTTGATCATAATTTGTGTATAAAGATGCAGAGGGACCATAAAGTTAAGAAGCATGAAGGGAATCATTTTCAGGGTGCTTTCATATAAACATCACACCAGTAAACAGGTGATACCTTTAGTTATGCAAACACTTCTTCTCAACTCTTCATAGCCATCCCCATGGGGGAGTGCCATTGCATCCAGAGGATGAAGGACAGTGACAGCTAATATTCTTTTGTGAAGGTTTATTTTTTTTAATTTTTTGGAGTGATGTAAATAAAAAGAGCATGAAGCCTATTAGATGTAAATAGATCTAGCTGTCTAAGCAGCCACTGGAGAGCAGTAAAGTGGTTATTTGACTAAACAGTGCCATCTTGTGTTTGACTGTTCCAGAAACAGGTGCAAATGATGGAAAACAAACCAAATAGTTGTAATTTTCATTAGAACAACAATATCTGTTGGTATCATTTTCTTGCAGATTATAAAATATTGTATGAATATTGCTCGCTTGAGCCATTTTCTAATTCATTTCCTTCTTTTGCACACTGCTCATCCCTCTAATGTGTCTCTGTGGTGCAGTGCTGCAGGCCAGAACACATTAGTAACCCTCATCCACAAAATGGACTCTAAGAAGTTAGACAATAGGGGCAACTCTGGCTTATTAAATGTTTGATGGGGCTCTATTTTTACAACTGTCTCCACCAAGCAAGCAAAGGATGGAGGCAAAGTCTCCAAATGAGATCTAGTGAATACAAAGAGGGATGTGAAGACGGAAAGGTTTGGGGTGGAGTTTGAACAGCAAGCAATGTGCTCTCTACAGCTGCTGGCACTAATGAGGATAATTACCCCAGTAATAACATTAGCCTATCTGAGGGAATGGAGGGGAAGGACAAGTGGTTGTGCTTTGTGTGAGTGCGCGTTTGGGTGGGTGGGTATATGCGAGCGTGTGTGCGTGCGTGCGTGCGGTTCCTGTATGTGTGAGTGCGTGCATGGCCATGCGTGTGCCTTTCCTACTATCTCACTTGCAGTCTCCCCCTCATTCCCTGAATCTCAATATCTCTTTGTTAGCCCACAATAATTGTATTTGGGCCTCATATCCGCCATATCAGATTCGAGTTTGTACAAGGTAATTAGCAGGGGAAGGGAAGCCTCCACACCAGGAGGACAAATGCCCCCATGACATCATTCTGGCTCCACTCAGGAGGGGAAGGTTGTTATTTTTTTCTTCTTTTCTCTCCCCCGCTTCCTCCTCTTCATCCCTCTTTTCATTCAGCTGTCAAAAGAAGAGCACTGAATAGAGGCAAAAATGTAGTGGCAAGCGAAAGTTGATGACATTGAAAAGGAGGAGAGTTGGGATTTAGAAGATAAAGAAATGAGGAGAGAAAGGGGCGGAAAGTGATTTGAGATGGAGGGCTGTGTTTTCGCCGCAGGCCTGTAATCTCCAATCAGCTTTGACTAACAGACAGCAGGGGAAAGTTCCTCGGCTTTAATGCAGCTTGCCATTCAGAAGGAGCTGCTGTATCCAGCTGGGAGTCGGGGGATGAGGGGAGGATTAACTGGCACTCAGGTGGAGAGAGAAGAAGGGAATCGGATGGAGACCCTGCGGATTGTTGTGCCCTCTCTCACTCTATCCATCTCTTTCTTTTCTCTTATTTAAAGAGTATACTGTACTCTGTGATTTCTGGGTGATGGGTGAAAGCAGGAAGTGAAAGATGCTGCACTCGGGCTGACTTGTATCTGTTTGCAATTTGTATCAATTATGTTGAAGATGAGTCAACAGTCTCTCAAGTGTGCCAGTGTTCAAGGGGTTGTTGTTACTATTCGGTTTTATTACAATTATACAAATTTAGCAAACTCTACACAGCAATTAACAAGAATGATTTATTTTGTGTGCCATGGTACAGTAAGAAGATGAACAGAAGCAGTGAGATGTTTAATCATAATCGACATTGAGAAGTGACCGACAAACATCGTGCCCTTTAATGTAGAATATGTTTGCTGATCCTTTACGGTAGATCCTGTAATCTAATCATATGAAACAGATTTAAATTAATCCCAGGTAATCTCCAGATGCCATCTGTCCATCACCACCGCCCTCCTCTAGGTGATGAAAGTGCCCTTGTTCCTCCTCAGCATGGCCTTTCATCACCTTCACCACTGGACAGCAGATAACAAACATTTTGAGGATGAATATACAGCATCTTTCAAAATAAGTGAATTCATTTAAAAAAAAGAGTTTGCGTGTTCTAAAGAGGTGCTGTGGCGCAAAAAATATAATTCACCATTAACTAGAGTGAACAGTCTACAGAATTATGCTCACACACTCACCCTGTCTTAACACTGTGAACTGTGCTGATGCAGACATTTCTCCCAAGGCATTGTGGGGGATGCAAGAGTAGACCCCTGCGTCAGAGACGTGGAGGCCCTGTATCTGTAGCCAGGTAGACAGTGTAGCGCTGGGGACCACCTCTAAAAAAATGACAGGATTAAATCACAGGAGATTATTTAAATCTATCGAAAGATATTAAATGTATGCATTGGACTTTTTCCTGATACATGATATATACACACATTGTATCACGTGTCAGAAGCCCTTCCATTGTGAATCCAATGCACTCTTTGTTGTGATCATATTGTGAGTTACTGTGTGATTGTCGTCTCACCTTTGGAAAATAGAAAAAACATCCACCAGCTGGATTTTTAATGTGTCTCACGAAAGACACATTAAAAACAGAATGGTCGAAAATCAGAGCAGCAGAGGCAGACCAAGGCCCTGATCACACAGAGCATGGTTTTTATTATTGTTGCTAACCACTAAATGAGTGGTAACGTTAGCTTAACACAAACTATGAACTGTACGCTACCTAATAATTAATAGTACAGTTATAGTACAGTTAAATTAACTAAAACAACTTACCCAAAATCTCAAGAACTGCCTGGATTTGCCTCCAAGCCTTACTATGCGCCTTACTATGCGAGCCTTTGCGCTTGCAGTGTACAGCCTAAGCTACTGTACGCTATACACAATGTGTAAGTATGTTAACAGGCTGACTAGTACTGATTTAACTGAATTTAATGTGTTAAATCAGCGGAATGTCCCTTTAATCAAAAGCATCTTTATCTGTTAAGCAAACTGGGACAAAGACCCTCTGGAACTTGTAACGGTAAAAAATGTTTTAACATGTCCTCAGCATATTTCTCTGTAAGATGTGCAACAGGAAACACCTGCTGTGACCGCAAAAGGTTCCATATGAGACGACAGCAGAAGATACGCTTTCGAGGTGTTAAGAGCAAATATGCAAGACATGGCCCCCTCCTTCTCGTCTCCTTATTGACCTTTCTTACTGTCTCCTTTCTGTTTTGTGAGGGTATAAATTAGAATGTACGGAGATGATTCGGGGGGCATTCTCATCAGACTCTGCAATACGTGTCTGTGAATCTGTTCTCCTTGCTTGCAACGCAATAAATTGACTTTACAACTTTGATCATTCATCAGACTCTGTTTATTTGATATTGATTGAAAACCTTCACTTCCTTCTCCCGAATAGTCATAGAAATATTCCACAACAAACTGAGAATGACAGATCCACAGGACACAGTTGCATAGTAACTGAAGCTCATATCAAACCTGGACAGAAATGTGAGATTCATCTCCTGACAGGAAGTTGTCACTCCCTGTCTTCCTCCAGCCCTGGTTTGGAGGAGGGTAGGCTGAGACCCCACAATCGATGTCGTCCCCCGTGTAGTTGAAGAGGTTTCTGGGGCTTTGGTGTTTACGGGGAGCTGCAGTAGAACAAAAGGAGCACCTCGAAGTTCAAAACTGGGACCCCTAAATTTCCCTCTCAAGAAGACTATTCACATGCACTAAAATCTTGAAAATAATAACAATCCTGCACTGATAACATAAGAAAAGGGTAAAGTAAGCAGAGTGGCAGGACGCTAGTTCAGTGAGCTTAAGGGTTGTGTTGCCCTGGCACAATTTACCCAAAATTAAACTGTAAAATGGTTGCAAACTGAACCAAATGTGCAAGAGAGTGATGGCAGTCTTGGTTGCCTGTGCTGGTCTCTGACAGTCAAACAGTCACATGTTGTTCCTCCTCTGAGTTTTAAATGTTTCTTCTGGCTCCCCTCCTCTGTCCTCTTCTGAATGGTTGGATTAGTTTTCGTAATTATTACCGTGTACCCCTGCTGAAGTATTTTTGACATTTTGTTTACCCCCTTGAGATTTCTTCATCAGCTCCAAGTCTTTTCTAACAAAGAGAGAGCATTTGCAGTGAGTATCCGACTCGTCTCATTTTTATTTCCTCCCAGTTCTGCTGCCTTTCTTCATGTGCCATTGTCTCTGGGCAGTGCATGACGGGCAAACAGGCTGCAGAAATGGCACAGGATCTAAAAACAAATCCTGTTGAATCAGAACTTCATACTAACTTAATGGAAAACGACAGCTGTCTATATGAACATAATGATCACAATATATATTCTACATGCATTATTTAGCATACAAGGATCTGAAGTTAATATAAAACTCTATTTCACCAGCTCTCTATCTAGTGGGGGATTGTGAAATTCCTGCGTTTGGAAACATTATGTGATGATTTCATAATGAAGTGACACAAGCTGTTTGCATTGGGGAGGTTGGCGCCTCTCTGTCTATAAATGAAAAATATGGAGTGTGGGAAAGGAAGGAAATCATTTAATTGAATCTTTTTTTTAAATAATAAGTACATTTAGGCAAGGGGTTATTGTTCACAGAATTAGGAAGGAAGTGTTTGTGCTCACCTTGAATAGTGCGTCGCTAGAATAACAAGGGGCCGGTCAGGACACTTTTGAAGCTTGGTCTTCAGGTGCCCAGAATAAGGAATTAATAATATGATGCATTTTGTGTTGACATGTTCTGATCATTTCCCTCAATCTAATTTAATTAGATATATCAAAAAAAGGATTACACTTCCGATACAACTGCCCCTTATTGTCATTCGCTTATGCGCATGTGCAAACTGTCTGAATGAACCTAAATGCTGTGACTAAATGCACACATATACATATTTAAAAAGTAAAGGTATCTGTAGTTAATATAAGCTGCACTTGCATAAAGGTTTACTGTGGGTGAATGTCTTGGATATTATTTGTTTAGCAACGTGGCACTTTTCCTTTGCCATCCGGTATGAATCAGATTGTACACACAGAGTTGGTGGCTGAGCACAATTACTTCCCTGTGTAAATCATGAATGGTCGGAGGCGTGGCTTTATTAGCGGTGTCTCTGACGTCACGTCACGTGAAAAGCTCACTTTCCACGGCGGAGACTTTAAATACCATGAAGGCACGGATAAGGCATAATGTGAATCCGTTATATTCTTCAAAAATAAACGCCATTTTATGCCAATAATAACACAAGTTTAACGGTGACCGTGGTTATCCGACACGGTGTTATCTCATGTACTAATCATTTAAGAGGTCACGGTTCAAGCTAAAGTGAAACCACTGTTCTGTGGTGCGAATTTAGACACGCGTATGCTTTTATTTTGAAGGAAAAATGCACCGGAAGCTGAGCGCAATCAGGAACTTGACTCTGTTCCACGTCTCACAGGAAGTAAAGAGACGTCTGAAGGAGAGAGGGTCCACTAAATGAACTGACAGATAAACCTTCGTTCTGTCCTCACACACACTTCACCTGCTTCTCCTGACCAGTTTCATCTCGTGACTCTGCCAGGGACGAGAACACACACTTTTACCGGGAAATTCAGTAAGTCTGTCCACTGACATGCTCAGTCATTCCTTTAAATGTGGTCTCATTTCTGACAGGTTGTCAGGGAAGTTGTACCTTTGCTCACTGGCTTAGAGTTAACTTCTTCAGTCTTGATCGTAATTGGCAAAGATGCGGTGGGTTAACTGTTAGGCTACACGGTGACATACTGATATTGGCATTGATATTAAAAACAAATGTCATCGTTTGATATTGATAGGCTAAACATACAGACAGACCATTATTCATATATCTGTTTTCATGGTATAGTATGGCAGAATATAATTATGTAGTGAGGAAAATTAGAGTGTTAGGATTTTTTTTTGAATAGGATGAGTAATAAAAATAGAAGTTGCAGCTTGTTTAGAGTCACTTAAAAGGTGTGCCCTCTCAAAAGATAATAGCTCCCAACAATGAACAGCAGCATGTGCTGACGTATCATCTTGCAGGCACCATCATTGTTTTATTGTGGTTAGACAGGCTTGGCCCGGCCGGCGTGGGACAATATAGGTGGGTCACATATCTGTCAAAGTGGGTCTAGTAAGCTTTTCGGGTGTGGTGTAGAGAGTGTGCACAAGTCATTCTGCTCCTTCTAAAGTTAGGTACCACAGCGTGCCAACTGGAATAATGACAACAGGGTTTTCAATGGACGGTTGACTGTACATGTACTCGGTTGTGTGTTGTGTTTTTGGCAGGTGACAGAATGGCAGGGAAGGTGCTGGTCACAGGTGGAGGAGGCTACATTGGGAGTCACTGCGTGCTGGAGCTCATTGAAGCAGGTTACCAGCCAGTCGTGGTAGATAACTTCAGCAACACTGTCAGAGGTAAGCTCCCTTACTGGAAACACAGGCTGCTGAATAACTTTGTACGTCATCATTAACTTGGCAGTTCCAAGTGGGTTTGTTTGGTACAGTGATACTCGTATCTGATATTGCTTTGTGTGTGTGTGTGTGTGTGTGTGTGTGTGTGTGTGTGTGTGTGTGT
>NW_022280037.1:281047-375701 GCF_004355925.1 Anarrhichthys ocellatus | reverse complement strand
GTGTGTGTGTGTGTGTGTGTGTGTGTGTGTGTGTGTGTGTGTGTGTGCGCGCTACATCCTGTTGTGGATGGAGGAGAGGGGGATGTGCCAGAGAGCATACGGAGGATAGAGAAGCTCCTGGACACCAGCATTGAGTTTCATGAACTAGATCTTTTGGACCAAGCTGGCTTGGAAAAACTCTTCAAAAAGGTCAGAAAGTTATTACAGTGGATTTATTAATCGTGTTAGCGCTGGAGCAATTACCTGTTTAATTGCTTCGTCAATCAATAAAAAACAAAATCACTATTTTGATAATAAGCAAAGAACTAAATGCCAAAATGCTTTTCTCAAACGTAAGGAAGTTATTGCTTTTCTTTGTCGTGAATAAGTTGAAATATCTTTTGGGTTTGGATTGTCGGGCATTTTATACTATTTTTTTTTTTTTTTCACATTTTGCAGACAAATTGGTAAATCGATTAATCAAGCGAATATTTGTCAGATTGATGGATCATGAAAATAATTGTTAGTTGGAGCCCCAAAATCTGATTTCTCCAAATGTGAAAATAAACTGCACACATGTTTTCCTCATAAATCAGCTCAAAGAATTATTGAATAAATGCTGGGAGACTTTGTCTGTGGTGGTCACTATCCACTATATCTAAAGAACACATCAATATTCATACAATTCCACGCTTAGCTTATATAGACTGCTTTTTTGTTTGTTTATATACCAAAGAATGTCCCTGCTGGCCACCATACATGCTCAGGTAGCATTAAAAATAGGTAACGTGACAATGCCACCATACTGCATGGGTACATTTGCTATAAAAAAGAGCGTTCTTTCACTTTAGTAAAACCCATCACACATGCCTAAATATATATCCGTGTTGCAGCATTCTTTCAGTGCGGTGATGCACTTTGCTGGACTGAAGGCTGTTGGGGAGTCAGTGGAGCAGCCATTACGCTACTACAGAGTCAACCTCACTGCCTCCATGAACCTGCTTGAGGTCAGTTTGCACTTTTTTTCCATTAAAATCTGCACTTCGCTCTTCATTTTTGAACTGATCTTTATTTGCACTTGAGGTTTGCTCTCTGAGTGCATGGCAGCGTATGTTCATTTTGATACCGTGTCAGCTAATCCTAGCCCTGCACCCTTCATAACGGCTGTGGAGCTCACCGTACACGCAGAACTCTGCGTTTAATCCTACTCCTAAGGTGCATGTGCGCTTTAGACTGCTGACTGGATGTGTGTGCGCCGTGTTTGTTTGCATGCGTCCCAGGTGATGCAGGCTCACAGGGTGCACAATCTGGTCTTCAGCAGCTCAGCCACGGTGTACGGAGACCCTCAGCACCTCCCCATCGACGAGCAGCACCCCGTGGGCGGCTGCACCAACCCCTACGGCAAGACCAAGTACTTCATTGAGGAGATGATCATCGACCAATGTAAAGCCAAGAAGGTACTGGTCAGGAGGCAGAAACGCACTCGCAGACGCACACTCGCGTATGTATACGGTGTCTAATTATGGCCTCTGTGTCAGCAGGACTGGAATGCAGTGCTGCTGCGTTATTTCAACCCGATTGGAGCTCATTGCTCTGGCCAGATAGGAGAGGACCCTCAGGGTATCCCCAACAACCTGCTGCCATATGTTTCCCAGGTACATGAACTCTCTGCCAAATACACTGCTAGAGCAGAGCAGAGCATGCAATGGATGATTTCACATTGTTTGCTTGATTTATCTCCCCCATAGGTTGCCATTGGGAGGAGAAAGTACCTCAGCGTATTTGGGAACGATTATGACACACTTGATGGGACAGGTATTTGGGGAAAAGACCTTTTAACTGCGTTGCACAGATTTAATTCTGGTTTTGAAATATTCTTTTTTTTATTTTTGGGAGGTGGAGAGCTCAAGGTTTTCTTTCTCTTGGCAGGTGTGCGAGATTATATCCACGTCGTAGATCTGGCAAAAGGACACATAGCAGCTCTGAAGAAGCTGGAGGACAACGGTGGCTGCCAGGTAGATTTGATATTCTGAGAAGAACAGAAAATAAAACGCATTTTCAGTCATTTTCTGGTTCATTGTGCACGGCCGTGAAAGCATGATTGAGGTATTCACGGCAGTGCTGGCATGTGTGTGCATTGTTGTGTCGGTAGGTTTACAACCTGGGAACGGGTACAGGCTACTCTGTGCTCCAGATGGTGAAAGCCATGGAGAAGGCATCCGGGAGAGAGGTGAGTGACAGAAGAGCTCTTTTCTCTCCAAAGTGAATTGTCTTCAGGGTCAGCGGTTGCATTGTGTCTTCTGAGTGACTTGTAGCCGTGACCACACTCCATCATGTTATCCCGGGAGTTAAAGAATGGCACCTTCCTTTTTGTCAATTAAGCTTAAAATGAATGCGTCCTCTCCATAGATCGCATACAAAATCGCCCCACGTCGGGGAGGAGACATAGCATCCTGCTACGCTGACCCTTGTCTAGCGGAGAAGGAGCTGGGCTGGAAGGCCCAATTTGACCTGGAAAGAATGTGTAAGGACAAACGCACTGTAAAAACCTACATGCATTTTATAGACTATCTTAAGATGAGATAATATCCTGATGTTATATTTCATACTCGTATAGGTGAGGACCTGTGGCGCTGGCAGTCCACGAATCCCACTGGATTTTCCAATGGCACCGCCTCTTGATGCAACTCCTGCCGTTTGTTGTTGTTAATCATCTTCCAAATCACCGGGACAAAGCCAACCATCAGCATCCTCATTTTTGCATAACATATAAACACCATAATTAGACGAAATGCTTTATGTTTCGTCATGTTTAATTTTCTCTTTGTTCTACAATAATGGTTCTTATTAACTGTTTACACTAGAATAAACATATGTCTCTGATTTATCTGTGTTGTAACTAATAACAATGGATATTTTCTCTATTGATGTATTGATCTGTGGGCTATATATAGGAGAAAGAATAAATTCATTTTCTTACTGAGGAAACTGAAGCCTTCAATTCCACTCCATTATGAAACCGGGCTGATTCAAATGATAGCAATTAAGGGAAATTGACTGTTAAAGTGCTGACTACATTGATGAAATACAAATTCTTCAGTGACACAAAACCATAACAATATTCCAGTAGAATATGCACTCACCTGAGGATATGATGTGGTTACTGAAAAGTCACTTTTGAGCAACACAGGAACATAATCATAGTCATGCCAAGGCAGATAAAACAAATCTACCAATATGATATTGTCATTTAAGGGTTTGAGTATCACACAAAAAAAACTACAGAACTACTGTAGTATTGCATAATTTTACAGAGCTGGGGTATTCGGTGTCCAATATTAATATTCTGTTCACAGTACACTGCATTTAAACGGGGCACTAGGGCTTTAAATGGCTCCTTGAACCCTCGGGCACCCAGTTAATAAACACCCACGTCAGCACAGTGCTTCAGTCGCTCTAACCGGGTTTCGGTCTTTAGGGCTGAGCAGGAAGTGCCTGACTGTGGACCCTGGACGAGAAAAAAAAAACGCAAAAGAAATTAAAAAAAAAAAATGGAAATGGTGGCAGACTTGGGGGCGAGTAGACTCTATCGGGCGCCGGGTGAATCAAGTCACCAGTGAGTATCGATGGATTTTGTCAGGGGGTATCACGGCGTGGGGCGTAAGCGGGTCCTACCGACACCTCACGCCTGGGAAAGAGTCGCTGGGTTTGGGCAGCAGGCAAATCCTCCTCGCTGCTCGCTGCGCTCCGGACCTCCGGCGAGGAGAGAAGGGGGTGGTCTTGAGAAGGAAAACGGGCGTTTTTAGCGCGTGTTGTGCTTATTATGATATCCTATGTGAATATATTCATTTTATCAGCTCAGCATGCTCAGTTGCTGGAGGTTTGTGTCTGTTTTTCTATTGTGTGCTGGCTGGAGCCTGAAGTGGGCGTCGCTCCAGGACAGACTGGGCTGCTCTGGTGCGTCGCTGCCCGCTTTTCTCTCGCAGGACTGCAGCACTCTCATGTCGTTTTGTAGGTCGACCGACGCCGGAATTATGGGAGAATAGCTTGATGAGGATACTAGTCTTGTTTTTTGCGTGACGCTATGAGCACTGTGGAGTCTTGCGGGCGTTGCGCCGTGGGTTATCGGGCGCTGTGGATCCTGTCAGCCAGCATCGCATAATTAATAATGAATGCGTGTAATTCAGAGTATAGGCTGCGCGAGGATGGCTAAATAGGTTACTATAGGAAAAAGAACTATTCTCCATATGAGGTTGCGGCAATTTGTGTCTCTTGGGATGCCATGCCCGGCCGCACTGCTTTTATTTTCACTTCCCGTGAGTCTGTTGTGTTTGTAGCATCAGAGATTTCATGCGCGCTCTGGCTTCCCTCAGAGATGATTACAGGGTTTTGCCACCCGATGCTCCCTGACTGGAGTCGGGTGTAGCCCATTAGAAGACGATTGTGATTGATTGCTCGTCCAGCCAATCACGGGGCAGAATGAAAGCCTGGTGGGCGGATTGGTCTAGCGGAGCTGGAGATAGTCCAGGGCAGAAACAAAGACGGGGGAGAATTGACAGCTACATCAATGGGGTGTCACTGGTGTGTTTATGTGACCTGCTTTTAATATTTGGGGTCTGTAGCATAACCGTGTTCCAAAGTAAGCTAATGATAAGGTCAGATGTCCCGCGAATCACACTCCACCAGGGCATGTTTTCATCCTTGATATGTAAAATTTAAATTAAGCATTATGTATGCATGTAGGCTCATACATATAAAGTCATCGCTTGTTAATTCAGGATCAAATGCAAGTCTCTCAATTTCAGTAATGAGTGTCTACAAGGCCTCTTTGTTCTGTTATTTTCTTGCAGAACAAGTCGGTCTATGCTGCATGCCCAACCAGTGTGAGTGCTATCATGTTGTCTCCTTGCAGGCAGCCTCAGAGGTGGTTCAACACTGCTGACATCACGGTGGCTCACCAAAGCAGCCTGCTGAAGCAGCTCAACCAGCAGCGCCGCCAGGAGCTTTTCTGTGACTGCAGTGTGCTGGTGGAGGGCCAGCTCTTCAGGGCCCACCGCAACGTCCTGTTCGCCAGCAGCGGCTACTTCCGCATGCTGCTGTCTCAGGGGCCCGACGGGCTGTCTGACTCTGTCAACGCCACCTTCGACACCTTCAGCCCAGAGACCTTCGTCGTCATCCTGGATTTCATCTACTCCGGCCAACTCGACCTCTCGAGTCACAATGTGATTGAGGTGATGTCTGCAGCCAGCTACCTGCAGATGAACAATGTCATCAACTACTGCAAGAACTTCATCAAATCCTCCTTGGACATCAGCGTGAAAGATGAAGACAGTGACCGCTGCATCAGCTTGTCCGAGACCTGCAGTTTTAACAGTGGAGTAGTAGACGAGGCCTCCGAGCAGCAGCAGCAGCAAGGCCCCAGCTCTGTCAGCCCACCACCGGCGCTCTGGACCAGGGACAACTCACGATCCCAGTGTGGCTTCATGGGGAAGGACCCAGACCAAGAGTCATCTTCCTCAGCTCTAAAGACTAGCCCAAGCAGCCCTGCTGATGATCTCAATGCAGAGGCAGACGACCTGCAGGACCCCCAGGACCCTTTGTACACCTTGCCTGGATCAGAGCGCCGGCGAGGTAAAGGGGGAACTAAGAGGAGAGCATCCAATCGCTCCAACCAACCTGAAGACTTAGACATCGAGGAGGCGAGGACTCAAAAGGCTGAAAAGGCGGAGGAGCTGTATGCTACTCTGCCACCTATTTTGGGTGTTATTGGACACTTTAATAGAGGTGAGTTGTATGTGAGAAAATTAAAGGGCGACTTTTTTATGACATACTACATTGTGACATTTTATAGCTTTTTGATGACGAACTGTACTGTGAATTTTTATCTGCGCCAGGAGAATCATAGGATCGCTTGCCTATGTCTGTGAGTGAGTGTGCACCTCTGTGTCTGTCCACGGCTAATCTCGCATTCTGCTGCAGTGGCCAGTTATGGCTACATGCTCAAGGACCTCTTGTGGTTGCAGAAACTCACACTTTCTCAAAACACCTTTTTATTGTCTGTTTTATACTGCCATCGACTGCCTACCGACTCCTCACTCACTACACTTAACCAGCGCCCTGGCCGGTAGAGGCTGTTAATTATAAAATAGCTGAGTGCATCGCCGACCCCCAGCCGCTACTCGGCCCCTGGATACACAGTGTGGGAAAACAGTTTGCTCACTTTTATAGTTTTGGACGGTGTGCTTGGCTTACCAGTACCGACACTACTGTACCTCTCCACAACTTGGCCGCTGATATGCGGGCTGACAGCTTGGTCAGTTAAATTTTTTTTTTGGCCAGATTGTATGATGTGTCTTATACGCCGACTTTGAGCATCGCCGCTTGTTTTTGACTTTTTTATGACTTTTTCTCACATGCTATCCTAGGCCTTTTTCATGACTTTTTGTGACAAGCTGTTCTATGACTATTAATGACTTTTATGTGACATACTAGGAATTTTCATGTCAGACAATACTACATTTTTATTTTATTACTTTTAATGAATTTTTATGATTAGATTAGACTTTTTTTGACCTCCCTTACTATGACGTTATTATGAAATGCTGTACTTTTTATGTAATTTTTATGAAAAACTATACTATATCGTGTTTATGACTTTTTATTGACATGCTATAATACGACTTAATTACTTTTTTATGACATACGATACTATTACGTTAGACTTTTTGTGACATACCATACTATGACTTTTTATAACTTTTTTATTAAAAACTATACTATGACTATGACTTTTTTGACATGGCATACCATGACTTTTCCTGGCATACTATGATGTTTTGATGGCTTTTTGTGACAAACTTAACTATGACTTTTTTCAACATGCTATACTATGACTCTTTTATAACTTGCTATACTATGACATTTATATGATTTTTTCATGACATAATTCACTGTTACTCTTTGTGACATACTTTATTACAGTATGTCATTTTTATGAAATGCCATGAAATTACTTTTTATGACTTTTTTATGGCATACTTTACTTTTGTGATTTTATTTACATACTCTACGCTAACTTTTTTCATGAAAAGGTATATGATGACGTTTTCTTGACTTTTTGTGTCATGCTACACTATCACTATATTTTTTTATGACATGCTATACTTTTTTCATGACTTTTTTATGATAAGCTATATGACGTTTTTTGTGGCTTTTTGTTACATACTATTCTATGACTTTCTTTTTACATACTAATTTGTGACATTTTTACAACTTATTGTGACATACTCTGACTTCTTTATGACATGCTATACTATGATGTTTTCTTACCTTTTGTGACATACTTTACTATGACTTTAGTGTGACATACTATACTATGACATTTTATAACATTGTAAGATGTTTTTATGTCTATGTGACATACTGTGACTTTTTGGGACGCAGCATACTGTGACTTTTTTGAAATGTGATTTTGTAATGACATGCACTGTTTTTATTACTTTTTGTGACACACTGTACAATGACTTTTTCATGACATGCTATACTGACGTTTTAATTACTTTTGTGACATAGTTTAAATTACTTTTTTATGACATGCTATAAGATGTCATTTTTTATTCATGGTACATGTCTGACTATTTGTGTACTATTCCTTGACGTTTTTTAATGACATGCTCTGTGACATGCTACCATTTTATTCTTTTGACATGCTATACTACAGCATGTCTATGGCTATTTGTGACATATTATTCAATACATTTTATTATAACATCCTATATTATTACTTTTTATGATTTGTTTACGACATACTCTAATATATGACTTGTGACACTATTCATGACTTTTTATGACGCGCTGCACTGTGTTGTAATTTAGTTTTCATGATGAACTATACTATAATATTTTCATGAGATTTTGTGACATACAATGCTATGACTTTTTATGACTTGTTAAGAAAAACTGTATAATGACATTTTTATAAATTTTGATGACATGCTACACTATGACTTTTTGTGACATATTATATTATGACATTTGCATCTCGTGTCACAGCCGAGCTCTAAAAATGTGACAAAAATGAGCGACACGCGGTTATACTTGGTTGTTTTATTACAAAAAGCGTATATGAGTCAAATAAATGAATGAGAGGAATCTGTGAAGTCAGTAGTGTAGAAAATGCATGCCTGAAAATGTGCTGCATGGGTGTTGTGCTGCAAAAACAAAGAAAAGAAACCTGAAGCAACAACAAAGTTATGGAGTGAAATGACTTCTCCTGCTCAGGATTTTATTCATGTGCTACACCGGGCCCAGGTGTGTCCAGAGCAACTGATTACTCCCCAATCAGCAGCCCGAAGTACATCAAACATGCTATACTAGGATTTTTAATAGCATACTATATAATATGACGTTTTTATGACTTTTTAATGACAAACTATAGTATGTCTTTTTTTATGACATTTTGTGACATACTTCACTATGACTTCTTCCAGACGATAAGTCTGAGTTGGAGAAGTTATTTCTCATGGCGTGCTCCAAGAACAGAAATGTGGACAGTGAGAGCAGAGTCTTTAACCAACAGTGGACAGACTCTTATATGTTCATTCTTCCCACGGACAGTTTAAAACCAGTATGTCTCTTCTGTTCAGTGACCGTGGTGATTATTAAAAGGCAATGTGAAGCACCACTACCAGACAAAGCACACATCTTTTGAGCAAACGTACCCATTCAAAGCCGAAATGAAGGCACAAAAAAGAAACGATCTTAGAGTCCAATATGATCAGAATGTTAAGATGGTAGTTCACTGCCCAACAATGCTGTAAACACAAGAATAGAACTAAAATAAATGGTTTCAATAACAGATAAAGTCTCTATACCATGACCTTTTTATGACTTCTTTCGACATACTATACTATGACTTTTTTCACATACATTCACATCATTTTACGAAATCAAATACAATGATTTTTTTGATGATTTATGATTTAAACTATAATATGATTATTTTGACATGCTACACTATGCCTTTGTTAGACATGCTATAATTTGACTTTTTTATAGATTTTTTTGACATACTACATTACGACTTTTTTAAAATGCTATATATTTTTAAGTCTTTTTTTAGTCATACTATATTTAGATTTTTTATGACCTTATTTATCATGCTTTTTCAATAAATACTGTATTACTATTTTTTCATGACTACATAGTTTTCAAGAGAAGTGAGGAACGGAATAATATCAGCAGAGTAGCATGAGTACCCTTCAAAAGAAGCCAGTTCTCTCCATAGCCAAGGAATAAACAGAAAGCCACAGTTCTGAACAGTTTCTCTTCCTCTTTTGCAGACTCCAACCCCATTATGCGTTTCAAATGTCCCTTTTGCACACACACGGTGAAAAGGAAGGCAGACCTGAAGCGTCACTTGCGCTGCCACACTGGAGAGAGGCCGTACCCCTGTCAGGCCTGCAATAAACGCTTTACACGCCTGGAGCATCTTCGTAGCCATTTTGAGACGGTATGTTTATTTACAACCAGGAGGTGAATGTCCTTCATTTGTGTTGTAACAGCTTCAGAAACATAGAATTTGGGATAAAACTTACACTCCAGGCTGCGCCATAGCGTACAAAAACAAAAGATCTATTGTTTTCTAAGGTGTATTAGTGTTTTCAACAACCCCTTTGTTGTTATACGGCTACAGAAACGCAAACGGGAACACTTTTTGATGTAACAATTTGTGTTTCTTCTTTCACCACAGATACATCAAGCCAGGAAGCTGGTGTGTAGGAAGTGTAAGTGTCAAGTGACGGACGAGACTGGGCATGTGGTGTGTGAGGGCACACGACGCTACCGCATGTGCACCGCATGCATCCAGGAAGTGGATTGTGATGACATCCCCATGGACAGTCTAGATAGTGCCAGTGAGGAGCCGGCCCTCTTATTGGGGGTGGACGGGGAAGAGGAGGGGGACAGCAAGAGGAGCTGGATGGTGGCCGATGACGACGACGACGACGACCTGGCTGAAGACTCGGGGGCCGACCTCATCATCCAGCAAGTGGACGACAGTGATGAGGAGCTGCAGTGAAATGGAACCAAAGTGTGTGTGCAGAGAGCATGCAGGAATAATAACCTTTGTATGTGTGTGTGTGTGTGTGTGTGTGTGTGTGTGTGTGTGTGTGTATGTGTGTGCTTAAGCCATGCAAGAGAATTTATGCAAAAAATATGTGATCCACTAATGTAAATACACACACTTGATATATGTTAGTTGTCGCTTATTTAAATGCAACTGGTTAATCTTTACTTTAAATGAGATGTTGACCTTTGTGACAAAGTGGAATGCTTTTTGCTAAGCTTCATAAAGATATGCAGTATCCAAAGCTGTGTTTCCTTTGATTGTATTATGGTTAAATGATACTCTTTCAAAGATGTGTTTTTCCATATGCATGGAAGAGCACTCTGCTATGTTTTGGACAGAATAATGACTCTAATGCTATTTCCCTACTCGCTGTAAGGAAAGTCAAGAGCGGATTTTTCCCAATTTTACACAAATGCAGTTTTTATGATTATGTTTGATTATGATATGCACTATGATACAAAACCAATTATAATTTATTTGTTTGTTTGTTTTGTTACTTTTTGACACATTAAAGATATTTTATAAATTTCTGTTTGTGCGTTATTTCACCCCATTGTTGCATAAAGGGAAGTACAATTGAATGTTATAAAACGAAATTATACTCGGGACAAGTATTTTTAAGGAGAAAAAGTGGAATACGCAAATAAAATGCAGATTGTCTGTTTTCAGAATGCTACGATAACATTGTTTCTACGCTGTGATTTTATGTAATTTATGTAACTTTAAATGACATCACAATTTAAGACCTTTTTGAGACTACAAAGACATTCTATTCTATACATTTTTAATAACTTTTCCACACAATACTATGACTTTTTATTGAATATTTTCAACATACTATGCTAGGACTATAACTTTTTCTGACTTATTGCTACATAATATACTATAATCTTTTTAAGACATGCTGCACTGGACTTTCAATGACTATTTTCAACATACTATGATCTGACCTTTTACGACATACTTTTTTTGTGAATTTTTCGATTTACAATACTAGGAATTTTTTCAATTTTTTTTATGACTTTTTATGACTATTATCGACATGCTATAGTACGCCCTTTAATGTTGTTTTTTAACATACTTATGACTTTTTTTCGACATAATATACTTTTTTCAACTTGCTATACTATGGCTTTTTGTGACTTTTTTCAACATGGTATAGTGAGATTTTTTTTGACTTTTTTTTGACATGGTATATGAGGACATTTTTACAATTTTTTGATCTCTTTTCGACATACTACACCATGACCTTTTTCGACATGCTCTAGTATGATTTTTATGACTTCCTTTCAACATGCTATACTATGACTTTTTTATGACTTGATTTTGACATACTATACTGACTTATGACTTTTTTTGACATCCTCCAGTATGACTTTTTTATGACTTTTTTGAGATGATATAGTATGCCGTTTTAATTATTATTTTCAATGTTATATAGTATGATTTTTTATGACGTTTTTCAACATGCTATCGTATGATTTTTTTATGACTTTTTTCAATATGCTATACTATGACTATTTTGTGACTTTTTTCTGACATACTATAGCATAGCATGCCTTTTTATAATTTTTTCAACATGCTATACAAGGACATTTTTTTCCTACATATTATGGCTTTTTTATGACTTATTTCAACATGTTCTGCTATGACTATTTTATGACTTCTTTCCGACATACTATAATAACGACTTTTTTCGACATGCTATACTCTGACTTTTGTATGACTTAATTCCGACATACTATAGCATACCTTTTTATAACTTTTTCAACATGCTATACAAGGACATTTATTTCCTACATATTGTCGTATGGCTTTTTTATGACTTATTTCAACATGTTCTACTATGATTATTTTATTACTTTTTTCCGACATACTAACATATAAGGACTTTTTTTTGACATGTTATATTATGAATTTTTAGGATTATTTTCGACATACTAGAGTATGACTTTCTCATGACTTTTATTAACATGCTATACGAGGACATTTTTACCACGTTTTTTGACTTACTATAGTATGATTTTTTTATGACTTTTTTCTACATACTTTTGTACGACTTAATTCCGACATACTATAGCATGCCGACATACTATAGTATGCCTTTTTATAACTTTTTCAACATGCTATACTATGACTTTTTCAGTACTTTTTTCAATATGGTATACGAGGACATTTTTCCAATTTATTTTCGACATATTATAGTATGGCTTTTTTATGACTTTTTTAGACATGTTCTACTATGACTATTTCATGACTTTTTTCGAAATACTCCTGATATACCCGAAGAAATCCAGTGGTTTGTGCATATGACCACTTGACCTTGTTGAGAGTCAGGTTCTTCTCCTTCAGTCGCTGAAGTTATTCCCTAAGAGCTTGATCAGGGGCAGATCTTGTTCTGCTACCAAAATGTCATCACTTAGGTTGGTAACTCCTGCAATCAATGGCTTGTTGAATGGCATTTTGGAAGACTTCTGCAGTAAAGGAGATGCCAAAGTTTTGTCATTTGTAACGTCCCAGTCCCACATGAGTGGAGAATGTTGTGATGTATCGCAAGGATGGCTCTAGTTCTAAGTGACAACATCCACAGTTGAAATTCTTTGAGTGATTGTATCAAGTCTCAAAACAACAAAAATAACATAGTGCATACATTACATACAGTACATACACAGACTGTCGCCAGTCCACAAATAAATTGCACACTGCCCATCGTACAACACACCTGTAGTCATCGTAATAGTGTACATAATATGTACAGTAAGAGTAGAGCAGCCTCATCAACATATAATCATCATAGAAAGTACATGTGTACAGTTAAAATAACAATCAGCGTTATAGGGGTTAGGCTCTGGCTAGCTTGTCATTTAGGGCTTTGATGGACAGGGGGACAAAGGAGTCCTTAGCAGTTAAGCCTGCAGTGGGGGAAGAAGCCGGTATTCAGGTTGGAGGACATGGGTGGGGTGAATGCCTCACCTGCATATTTGAACATAAATTAAAGAAGATTAAATACAGAAGAAATGAAGTTTAATGGCGATTTATTTTTCTATTAGTTACATTTAATACCACTGGGTGAATAAACGGATACACAAAATTGTTATTTTTTCAATTCACATTCCCGGCCCATAGATGGCGCTGCGGGGCTGTTGTCATCTGTGAGGTGTCCGTACCTCTCCTGTCGAGGAAGAACTGACGTCAGAGGCTGTAGGCTGGACCATCATGGCGGCGGTGATGAGACTTGTCAACAGAAATGCTTTAGGTCCAGCAATGGGTCAGCAGTATGTGGCGTTCAGCTCAGCGGCAAAGGTCAACGCAGTGAGTTTCCTTTTCGCGTTTATCTTCCAGCAGCTTCCACTGTGCACGACGAGCCAGCGGCCTGGACGGTGATGCGTGTCCGCTACCTGTTAGCCTCCTCTGCGGTCAAGCTAACATAGTTGGTGACCTAAGCAGCTGTTGCTATTTTACACCAGTATTAAATATCTTTGTGTGTGTGTGTGTAGGCTGGCGCCAGAGCAGGTCGAGGTCTTCCAGAGAAGGTGAAAATAGTGGAGGTGGGACCCAGAGATGGTCTTCAGAATGAAAAGGTAACCTTATGTGATTTTGATTAGTTAATCATTAACGTTACACAGCAGCTATTAGCTAGGAAATAGCATTAATAGCTTTACTGATGTGGAGCAGGTGCAGAGCTCATGAGTTGTGTAACCCGGATGAAGGAATGTCAGTCGTGCATTTGTGTCAGTGGTTTTCAAGTGTTCCTCTTCTTGTGTCTTCACTGCTTCCACTCACAGACTATCGTTCCAACGGAGACTAAAATTCATTTGATTGACATGTTGTCAGCATCAGGGCTGTCAGTCATTGAGGCCACCAGCTTTGTATCGCCGAAATGGGTTCCACAGGTGAGTTTGTTGTCCCAGAGCCATTCATGTGGATAGTGCTGACCTGCCCCCACGTAGGGTGGTGTACAAACTGCATGGACGTGGCTTGTTTTCTCCAGCACTAATTGGTTTTCTGTCGTCTGCGTCCAAATGTCAGATGGCAGACCAGGTGGAGGTGATGAAAGGGATCGATAGGAAACCTGGAGTGTCTTACCCGGTCCTCACCCCCAACCTCAAGGGTTTCCAGGCTGCTGTGAGTTTCTTACACTGACATAGCATAAATCTTACACTGCAGGTGATGTGTCTAAATGTTTCATGTAAAATGCCCTCTTCTTGCTCTTACTTAACGACAGGTGAAGGCAGGCGCCTCAGAGGTAGCCATATTTGGTGCTGCATCTGAGCTGTTCAGTAAGAAGAACATAAACTGCTCAGTGGACGAGAGTTTACAGCGCTTTGACGAGATTATGACAACAGCTAAAGAGGCTGGTGTGCCAGTTAGAGGGTAGGCTCTACACATTTCTAAACCATTGGAAATATAGAGTGCGACTTTTGCATGAATTTCATCCCTGTTTTTTGTCACCGCAGTTATGTGTCATGTGTTCTTGGATGTCCGTATGAAGGCGTGGTGGCACCTGAAAGAGTTGCACATGTGAGTTCTCACTTGATACATGTGTACACTACATTGACTGTCGGACATCTATTGATCGTCCTTTGACAAATAGCATGAACACAACAGAAGCACTGTTCATGCAGCCGGGTCAAGCTTTGACTCTATCTTGCAGGTAGCTAAGCGTCTGTACTCCATGGGCTGCTATGAGATCTCTCTGGGTGACACTATTGGAGTGGGGACTCCAGGTAGCATGATTAAAATGCTGGAGGCGGTGAGCAGAGAGGTGCCAGTTAATGCCTTGGCCGTGCACTGCCACGACACCTACGGCCAGGCCCTGGCCAACATCCTCATAGCCTTACAGGTCAGACCTGGTCCTGTAATGCTATTTAAAAAAATATCATTGAATGATGTAGTTAGTGCGATACAATGTGCAAATTCTTTTTTTGTGTTTTGCAGATGGGAATCAGTGTGGTAGACTCGTCAGTAGCTGGGCTGGGCGGCTGTCCCTACGCCAATGGGGCATCTGGAAATGTTGCTACTGAAGATGTAGTCTACATGCTGCATGGACTTGGGATTCAAACAGTAAGAAGTCACACTTTATGTTCCTCTTTAGCCTCCCCCCTATGTTTTAGTCCATTTATAGTATAGATTAAAGACGCTGCTCTTGCTTTTGTGTTTAGTTTAATATATTATTTTTCTTATGACTGCTCTTTCGTGAATTAAATGCGCAAACTTTGCCAAATGTTCCAGTCCACCCCATCGTGATTTAGATTGCAGTTGTGATTATTGTGTACGATGTGAGCTCCCCCAGGTTTGACCCTTTGACTCTCTGCCCTCACCTCAGGGAGTGGACCTCTCAAAGCTGATGGACGCTGGAGCTTTCATCTGTCGCACCCTGAACAGAAAGACCAGCTCCAAAGTGGCGCAGGCTACCTGCAAGCTGTAGACAAAAGTCAAAGTCTTTTTCACACACTGTACACTGCAACACAACCATGTAACCCGGAGCCATCCTCCTCTGTATGTTCAGTTCTCCCTATTCTAATTTTAGTTTATAACATTTAGATGGTACTGAACCCTCCCACTGTTTGAATAAAGTATCTGATTAAATATTCACTCCATGATAGCTGGAACAGTGCCTTATGTAAAGTCGGTCTAATCGTACAGATGATACTTATTGGAAACTGTGCCTTAACCTGTTTCTTTAACAGTGTGCTTACATTCCTTTCTGGGCAGTGGGTAAATCACAGACTTTGTTTATATTTATAAATGAACCAGTAAAATTTAATATGTTAGCGATGGATAAACAGTCCGTTATGAACTTGGGCATTGTACTGGCTGTATATTTATTTTAAATTGCCTCTCTTCAAATTAAACATGTACATATCTGACGAGATTGTGAATTTTAAAAATAAATAATATTTTATAAATCAAATGTGTCCTTGATCTAAAGTTGGCAGCATTGTTATGAATATACAGGCTCGGAAACATAGTTGGATGCGTAACCTCTTTTTACAAATGTTGCTTACAAAGTTTATTTGAAGCCATCTTTGACCATATAAGGAGCTCAAACTTTACAACCTCCGTAGTGTTTTTGCAGTTTGTTGCAGAAATGATTCAGAATAAACAAACTTTTCTTCGCCGCACCTTGTTAAAACCTGACTGACACGTCTGACAGGCAGACTGAGATTCTTCACAACCCTTTAAAACATACATCACTAGGCACCACAAACAGTAAAATAGCATGTCATGGTGACTCACAGTGAATTCTAATGGGTAAATATTTATTGGCATGCAATCCTGGTGATCGTTGGTGTAAGAAGTTATTATGAGTCGGAAGCAATGGAAAGATTCAGGTCCTTAGCTTGTCCCTCCCACATATAAATAGAAACTATATTCCAGAAATAAAATGAACACCAAACAGCAACACACATTCAATACATTTAATATATTTAGTTTTGTAAGAAATTACATTAACAACAAGAGCCATAAAATACATTTTCACCTGATGTCCACAGTGGACAGTTCGTATCACAAAAATGAGTTATAGTTCAATGAGCCATCGGTTTGTCCAAACTTCATCCCACCTCCTCTCCTCTGCGCTCCAGCACTACCAACACAGAATTCAACAGCAGCATTCCTTTTGTCTTATTTAAATCAACAGTGGTCTTGGATGAGGCGAGTTTGTGTACAAGCAAGTCAAAACACAGGCAGTCTATGTACAGCGTGACTGTGCAGCATAAACCAAGCATATGTCTGCTGAGGCTTTAGATGATGTAGAAATCTACTAATGATATAGGAGTTCTGAGAAAAAATAAAATTGGCCAGTTTGCACACCTTCAAGTATTACTCAGCCATGACTCTATGACTTTGGAGTGTCCACACTCCAATGCAGAATATTTGTACAATTCTTTGATGATTTTAAGGTCATCGGGCTGGCAAATGGGGAAGATAAAGCTATGATGTACGTTCAGTTAAACAAAGGAGATCACTGAAATGTGCATGTAACATTCAGTGACACCAGAGCACCCTGAGACACCACTGTATTCACTGGCAGGGAGGGTGAATACCTCTGCCAGGTGTGTCCTGCCCTCCTTGCGTGATGCTGAGCGTCTCATTTCCTCCCCCTCCTGTGTCAAAACTCTATTCACAAGAAAGACAGAAAGCTCGGGTATGTTCTAATATGGGTGAAGGGGTGACGTTGAAAAGGCACACAGACCGTTATCGTATTCAAAGAAGAAAGCCATTGTGTCCTTTACAAATCATTTTTGGCTCTAGCTCACTTGTAAATATTGTGGATGTTGACTTGGAAACCAAAGTTCATGCGCTCAAAAAGAGTCTTAGATGTGGACACAGGGGCCCACAGGATGAATCCAGTACTGATGACTCAACTTCCAGGGTCTGACACACATGGAAGCTTTTGGCTCATTGTTCTGAGTCTGATGTTTGTGATTGGGTTCTAGCCCAAGCACTGGTGAGTGCTGCAATCTGACTTCCGTTCACTTAGAACTGGACAGATCAGGAGCAGAGGCCCGTATCTTACCTTCCAGTTTGAGTCCAGATAGCCTGTGTGAAGGCTTCATTGCGGTCCTAAAGGATGGAGGCTGATCTTTCAGGTCCCGCTTCAGCAAGGACACATTGCTGTTGCTGAAGGGGTCCTTGTTGTAATCATCCTGACGCACAGCCGTGTTGCGACTGCGCTTACCCATCTTGTTCGCGATACGTACAAAGCGCTTGGAGATGAGATAAAGGATCTCGCAGATGTTGAGGACGATGCAGAGGCCTGAAGCTCCAACCATGAAGTAGGTGAAGACCTTCTTCTCAGTAGGGTGGCCGATGTAACAGTCCACCAGGTTGGGGCAGGGCGCCATGTGGCACTTGACCAACCTTGGCAGGTAGAAGCTGTCGTAGATGTGGTGGAGGATGTAGAGGAAGGCGACCTCGATGCCTGTCTTTACGAAGAGGCTGATCAGATAGGTCCACCACAAGCCGCCGTGCTTCTTGCCCGTGTTGCTGTACAGCTTGTTGGTGTCTCCGTGCTTTGCCGCGTGCTTGCGCTCACGGTCGTCGCGGTACGCCACGTGCATGACCACCATGAAGGACGGGCAGGTGACAAAGATGAGCTGCAGGGCCCACAGGCGGATGTGGGAGATGGGGAAGAAGTAGTCGTAACAGACGTTGGCACAGCCGGGCTGCTTGGTGTTGCAGTCAAAGTCCTTCTGCTCATCGCCCCACACTCGCTCCGCTGCCACCACGTACACCATCACCCGGAATACAAACACCACAGACAGCCATACCCGCCCAAACGCCGTGGAGTATTTGTTCACCCCACTGAGGAGGGCTTGGAAGGTCTTCCAGTCCATGTCCTTGGCTGGCAGTCAGAACCCTCTTCTGAGGAATTCCTCTCTTGCTAGTAGTAGTTTATCTTCAAACCTGGACGAGACAGATTGAAAAATGGGTGAACAGGCTTTCATTGTCTGCTGAGTATTCTGCTTTCACTCTGTGTTAGTGGTGTCTCACTTCAATAACAAATAACTTCTCATTCTGACTTTTTAAACCACACATGTATCTTCAAAAGCTGATTTAATGCAAAAATAAAAAAATAAAAACACCTCCCACAGGCCTCATTCATCAACCTTGCCAGAAACAACCACTGATGACAATAGCACAGAGTTAGGAGGAGGCCTCGAGCCAAACCGTTCCTTAGGGAAACAAGTTGGACCAACGTTATTAACACAACCGGAGTTCATGTATATTTTAGAAAGCAGTACGACAACTTCACAACTTGGATACAGATATTAATTTAGGAAACAAAGTAAACGCTATCAGCTTCTGTTGTGTGTGTGTTAACATAAAAACACACTTACGCCATTTAAATGTGTAGGAGTTTAAAAAACTTTTACGCACAGGCTGCGTGGTTATTCAGACATATTTATTTATTTTTGGCTCTTAACCGACATAAGGCCCTTCGACAAACACCAGGGATTATTTATCGTTTCATAGACTACCGTACAAAAAGCCAACAAATCCAAATCAACTCCTTTCCATTTGGCTGAATCGCGAACTTCCTCAACTCATCGCAGACACACCAAAAGTTAATTACAGCAAGTTGTTCACTTACCAAAAGAAGCATTAGTCCATTATTAGTTTAAAGACAAGCGATGGGGGATATCTTGCCGCTCTAACGTCGAATTTGGTCCTTTAACGCACAGATTTGTCTCCTTTCACCAGGTAGACGAGCGCAGGGTTGAGAAATGCGCCTGTGGGTGGGGTTAAAGAAGACAGACTGGAGCTGCCCCAGATGTGCTCTCTCTCTCTCTCTCTCTCTCTCTCTCTCTCACTCTCTCTCTCTCTCTCTCTCTCACTCTCTCTCTCTCTCTCTCTCACACACACACACTCTCTCACACACTCACTACTTACTCACTCACACACACACACACACACACACACACACACACACACACACACACTCACACACACACACACACACACACACAGGTAACACAGAAACCATCTCCAGGTGCTTTGGGTAGGTTTGGAGCTAGACCTAAAACATGGACAATAAGTTTGGAGCCAGATAAACCAATGAGGGCCTCGGTGATTTGATCCCACACATATGTGGTTCAGGTCCCAGTTTAGCACAGTGGACAGTTTTGAGACGACAGATTTGGGTCCATTGTTTTATTTGTGCATGTCGGGAAGTGTTGCCTCCCTGTCCCAACGTGTTTCTGAATGTTTCGTGATACGTACCAGGCAGACACACCCTGGTGAATGCATTTGATTGTTGTTGTGCGTCTCCAAAAGCATGACAAGTGGTAAGGCAACATTCTTTCTAGGATTCTCTAAAGGGGGAGTAGGTTATTGAAAAAAAGGTGAGGTGGAGATGAAGCGAAGAGTGTCAGTTCATATCTTACAGAGTTCTTTTGTTGTCATGTAACCACAACAATATTCAACCTTTCCCTGTTCCTCCTTCTCTCATTTCCTGCAGTGTTAATTTATTTATTCCTTCCTTCATTCTATTAACACCCACGGCGGAGCCAAAAAGGCGTACTGTGTTTCCTTCATTCTTTTTAAGGCCAAGCTCTTCTCAGGTAACACTATCACAATTCATGAGCCTTTTGAGCTCATCCTCATTGTCAGATCATGAGCTTTTGTCCCCACTTCACCATCCACTCACTTTCACGATCAAACCTATGTTTCTTGCCCTTTACAGATAGGATTTCCCAATCAAACTGCCTTAATGTGTTTCTGTTCTGTAGGGAACACCCATGTCCCTATTAGTAGTGTTTGCAGATGAATTCAAGTCCTCAGACACTGTCACGAATATCAAAGATCAGCATGCCATAGCTGTGCAAGGGCTTGCCAGTTCTTGCAGACCGGTGCCTGCCTTCAGAGCTATTGAATCCTGTGTTTACATTACACAAAAGGATAAAAGACCAGTCTTAAGTCAAGTCAGAGTTATTTGCATTGTTCAGGCGAAACACATACAATGTCTCAGTGAGCTGTTTATTTCAGGCTCACTAACAGCCACAGCTCACAACCAAGCCAAATATTTCTCGATAGATAAGAAAGGGCTCGCCAACAAAATGTTTCTGACAACAACAGAAGTTAATACATGTAATTTACATGGTTCTTATATAAGAGCTGTTACACTTAGGTAACCTGACAATGAAGCTGAATTTGTCTTATTTCACTTTGTTAAAATGTGGATGTGAAACTGAGATGTGGACAGAAATGCAGGTATCTGGTGCCAGGCTAAAACATGGCTACCCAAAAGTAATGAAATTTAGAAGAAGGTTGTTTCTCATATTTCCATCTGTCAACAGCTGAATTCATAATGCCAAGAGTAAAAAGTTACACTATGAAGAGGATGTTATGGTTGCTCTGGATTCTCTAAATGAATCACTTCACCTCGAAGTCTTTCAGCCATGAGCTAAAAGTCTCGGGATATTGTTAGAAGTATCAAGTCTCTCTTTTCAGGAAAGTTCATCTGTGGCATAAAGCTCGGGCACGTGAACACATCTGTACTTGCAGCATTAGGAACAGTTCAGCAGACCATAACTGAACTTGAGATGGGGGAGGGGAAAGAGCGGTTGCGTCTTGGCTCCAGATGAAGAACTGGTCCAGGCAGTCTGGCGGGACACACCTGGAGGAATGCACACCGTGACTCAACCTCTGCCACCAGCGAGTCTCAACAGGACAGAACAAAACAGGATAAACACATGACTTCTCACTGCTGGCAATGTGAAAGAGGGACATGTACCAGCGCACAGAGAACCAGAACAGAAATACTACCCGAAAAAAGTTGGGAGGATCTTGTAGTGGGAGTGAATGTCGGCTCATTATAGAAACACCCAGTCAGGCTGGACAAACAGAATAAGGACAAAGAGAAATGTGCATACTGAAGCTTGCTTTTACTTTCAGAGATTGTTACACGTTACTATATTTGTTGTAACACTTGAGAGTAAAGATCCTAATATAAAAGTGATGCTTGACTCAGACTTAATCACTTCACCCAGGTAATTGTAGCATTGGCCCCAGAGAATGCATTTTCAATCCCTACTGTGTACTTGTGTATGGGTGGGTTGACGATTAAGTTCTTTTGAGTCTCAAATCACCCACAAAATAAAAAACTTCCACTTCCTTCACGTGGATCCATCTGTGCCATTTCTGTTGCCACCCCGACACAGAGGAGGTGGAAAACAACATTCCAGCAGCAGCTTGTCTTCACCCAAATCAGTCCCCTAGTTACCATGATAAGCCACAGACCTCTCTCGTTAAGAGTTCATCGGAACTACCGTCTACTGAAATAGACAACAGTTCCAATGAAAACTGTGCCTGCAGATTATCCTTTCATTGTTTGTGGAAACACACTTTTCTGTTTGAATTTTTTAAATATCATTCTTTATTGCTCTGAGCAGCGCAAACTGTATTTGTTCTCCTAGGTATGAGGTGGCAGGACAAGTTTCAGCGTTAGACGTCATGAAACCCCAGCAGAGCAAACTGATAATATCTGACTGGCACAACACCACAAGGAGAGAGTAAGAAAACATGTGTTTCAACTCTCACTATACGTCGCTCCTATCGCATGTAAATACTGGAAAGATCTATTCAGAGGCTGCCCGGACCGACAAATTCCTGCACTGGGTGGGTCCACGCCCGTCAGCACGGATGATTCAAACTGAGGGGTGGGAGACTCCTCCTCTGCCCTCCTCAACGTACCAATCAAACCACAGAACTTGCAGAATCAACAAATCATTTGGCTGGTTTACATTGCTCTTTAGTATGTTTCCTATGCTAAGACGTGTTGGGTGTTAATGCAGTATGGACCTCTCTAAATTGACTTCCTTGATGTTACGGAAGGGGAAAAAGCACATTTTCAAATCATGAAAATTATTATCTTTAATGTAAAATATTATGAACAACTATGCAGCCGCACTGCACCTCAGTGCTGTGAAATATGAACCTCCTGATGTCATTAACGACTGTGTTTACAGCTCTGCATTTGGACTTCATTGCTCTATTCTGCCTGTGTACAGGAATCAGTTTAAAACAGGTCAGCACAATAACATACAGGACAACACAATCTTTCAAACCTCTTGATAAATTAAGGGCAGTATTCACAAAGAGTCAGACACGAAGGGGTGAGTGAAGGGGAAATGACGCTGTACGGCTTGAACTAAACATTTCGGGGTTGGGCACTGAGCAGAAGGAAAATCTTACACACAAAACCTCATGCGAAACCATCTCCAAACTATGGAGTGACTCATGTAATTGGTCTCAAGGCCTAATTTAAAGGGCTGTCGGAAAAAAAGGGAAAAAAAGAAAAAGAAACTGTAAATACTTTGACCCAAACCCCACCACAGTGAGCACATTCCAGATCAATGACACATACGTCCTGAGGTCCAGAATTTATAATTCTTTGACACATGGACACAGTAACAGTAAAGAACTATCTCTATTGTAGTTCGGTCTCTGAGCACTCAAATGTCTGCTGACAAGTCTCTTAAGGAAGTGCCGGTGGAGAGGCATATTTCCTTTACCATGACACTGTTTTTCATTAAGTCTCTGCCTTTATTCTCAGGATCTCAACATACGGCGACGCTGTATGAAGGAGCAGGCGTATCAGGGGGGGCTTTGTCCGGCAACTTTAGAGAGTTTGACTCCATCAGGGTCGATCCACTGGACATCGCGTTGGTCATGATGTGGCGAGACTTGTGGGGCGCGGTGAAGCATTCACGGCAGCGTTTCCCAATCAGGTAGACGATTTCAAAAACAGAGAGGAGGATGCAGGCCAGGCTGGTGACCACCATGAAGATGGTGAAGATTCGTTTCTCAGTGGGCCGAGCGATGAAGCAGTCCACCTTGTTGGGACAGGGCTTCTGTTCACACTTGATGAGCGAGGGGAAGTCATACCCCTCGTAGATGTGGTAGACGAGGTAGACGAAGGTGGCATCCACAGCGATTTTGAAGAACAAAGTGAGGACGTAGGTCCACCACAGGCCCCCGCGCTTCTTGCCCGTGTTCTTGTAGAGGTGGTGGCAGTTCTCGCCATACTTGAGCCGGTGTTTCCGTTCCCTGTCATCCCTGTAGGCTACATGCATCACCACTAGGAGAGAGGGGCAGGTGACGAAGATGAGCTGCAGGGCCCACAGCCGGACGTGGGAGACGGGGAAGAAGTGGTCATAGCAGACATTGTGGCACCCGGGCTGAGCTGTGTTGCATTTGAAGTCTTTCTGTTCGTCGCCCCATACCTTCTCCGCCGCAACCACAAACACCATGACCCTAAAGAGGAAAACGATGGAGAGCCAAACTCGCCCGAAGGCTGTGGAGTACTTGTTCACCCCACTGAGGAGGCCCTGGAGGAATGCCCAGTTCATGACTAGGTTTGTTCACAGTCTGTCTTCTCTTCCTGCTGATGGAAGACAGAGGAAGCTCTTTACAGTTGAAACGGCAGACAAAACTCAGGTATCTACCAGCCTGAGGCCAAAAGAAAACAGTCATATATATATCTCAGATGTAAAAGAAGGCTGTTACAACAACAAAAAGTGCGGTAGAACCGGATCATTAACATGTAAATTCATGTGGTTACGTATCTTTGACGTCAAAAAATTATAAGAAATACGAGCAAAATGAGCCCATAAAAGGGCATCAAAACTTTTATTAGACAAGAGACTTTCTTATAAAATAAGAAGAACCGTTGTAATTCATCGCTGTGTAGTCAGTCAAATCTTACTCAGACATTCACTTCCAACGACTACGGCAAACGCATTTAAGTTTTCTCATTCCGTGCGCGATTGCGCGTATCCCAAAAAAACACGCCTAAAACTTCCTAAATCGGGTAAATCCCAACAAGTACTGTCGGACTCGGTGCTTTACATATAGATTTGAATACTTACAGTTTAAACGCTGCCGATCAGATTCCCTGTCGGAGCGGCTTTGCTGGATGAACTCCACCGATGAGAATCTCAGTACATTGCTCAACAGGACGGGAGTGGAAGGGGAGGAGTTGTTTTCCTGCGACGTCTTCTCTCCACTCAACCTGCTCAGGTGCGGCAGCTCCACCGCACCGAATACTTGTTTGTCCAATAAGGTGAGGAAAAAGGGCGGTTTGTTTTGTTTATATTTATTCAACTTATAGAAGTTTGTTCATAATGTACAATAAATAACCCATTACATAGATATATTTTACCATGCATCATTTGCATGGTGCATCTCTAATTTGGAACCAACTCAGATTTTATGTATGAAAATAAATGGTTTTATGATTAATTAATTAATCACAAAGCCTTTGACAATATTGACTTAGATTTTTTACTGAATTTAAAAACAAGTTAAACTTGAAAATAATAATAATAATGTGTTGTAGCTCTGCAGCTATAAAAAGGGTTAAACCAACAATCAGCAGATCAATGGAACATTTCATTTGTACAAAGCAAAAGGCATCAAGCTGTGGCTTCTTTATAAAAAAAAAAACGATGTTTATTGAAATATTTACATGGCAGATGATGTGACCTCAAAGTACAAAAGACCATGAACACACTCGTGCTCTCAGACATACACGGCCCCCATTGACAACATATACAAACAAGAACACATGTCTTGTTCCGTCACACAAACTCCCCACAGTCAGAGATGATGACCTTCTGCTTCGGCTTGCCTTCCTTATTTCCCTCAGCCTGCAGGAAAAAACACACATTTAAAAGATACACCGATTTCTTGCCAAAAATGTAGCCTGATGGTCTTAAACTGCATACTCATATTACAATATGAACAAGAAGATCAATTTTATATTAAGCCCAGATGGATGTTTGAGTTCAACATTTAATGGTACAATCATAATCTAGATAACATTTGTGAACAGTATGATCAATAATATTATCTTTCTATTTCTGAAACTTAAAAAACAAGATGAACTTGAAATCTTCATCTCCTACTTGTTGTAAAAAAATGGCTCAATGATACAATTATTAATTTTTAGAGATAAGATACTCGTCTAACTGATTTGTGGATTATGTTAGGGGGCAGGGTGTCTAACAAGAGCATTAATATGCAGGTCTGTGTCCTGAGAAACATTGAAACACTTGCTCCAACTATCTACAGTACAACTAACACACACTATGTGTTTCTATCTTCATTTATTGCCGGTCCCTATTGGTGACTGAATACTCTTCTGGACATTTTGTTGCATTAGTGGGTTTTGCCTATGCAGCTTTCTTTGGTATGCATGTATGTACATACATACATACCAAAAAAACTTTTTACTAAGCTTTATACTGTATATTGTGGCCTCTTCTTTTGGGTGGGTGGGGGAGCTTAGGGTTCCTGTTTTTGCTGATTTTCGTCCTCCTTTTACTTGTATGTGTATTTTGCAAATTGGAAAGCCCCAAAATTAGATTAAAAAAAAATCAGGATAAACCTCACATCATCCCTAAATATGTATTGCATTTGGTAGACCAACAGATTATTCTACTAATTTCAACAGTTTGTTAATTTTGTTAATTAAACTGCTAAAAAAAGTGATGTTTACATTTAAAGAACACATTGGGTAATATTTAAGGTTTGTTACTGAAAGCCCTTTTTGCTGTGAGTGATTTTAAACTTTCATTACCACTGAAATAACTTTCACTTTACAAATAGAAAACTGTGATTGCAGCAGTGAACCCTTTCCACCTTTACCTCCATTGCACGGACAACATCCATCCCCTCCACCAGATCTCCGAACACCACGTGTTTGCCATCCAGCCAGTCTGTTTTGTCGGTGGTGATGAAGAACTGAGAGCCGTTAGTGTTTGCCCCAGAGTTGGCCATGGAGAGCTGTCCTGTGAGCACAAGAGAGACACGGTTTGGCCAGTTACCCACAGGACCCGCTGGTAAACGTAAACCATGATGACCACCAACACGCACTACAAGAGCTCCACACTGAACTCCTCACCTGGCTCCGTGTGTTTGAGGACAAAGTTCTCATCATCAAACTTCCGGCCATAGATGGACTTGCCGCCGGTGCCATTGTGGTTGGTGAAGTCACCTCCTTGGCACATGAACTGAGGGATGATGCGATGAAAGCAGCTTCCCTTGAAGCCAAAGCCCTTCTCATGCGTGCACAGACAGCGGAAATTCTCTTCATGGGATTTAAGAAAAGATGCTGCTGTTACTATTTTCCCACGGATATTTTGTTTATTTGACAAAGCCCTACAACATACACACCTGCAGTCATGGGAACGATGTCAGCCCGAAGGAGGAAGCGTAGTCTCCCGGCTGGCTTATTTCCAATCTTAATGTCCATGTAGACCTGAGGATTAACTCGGCCCTTTTTAGCCGGAGGCTCAGCCTGCAAAAACATATCATACTTATGTCACCGACTTAACGTAGCTAGGAGTCAGAGGCAGAGTTTAGAGAGAAAGCCATCTCACCTCCTGTGTTGCAGTGGTGGTTGTTTCTCCGCCCGCTGCCTCCGCATCAGCCTCCTCTGCGGTCTTCCCTGAGAACTTCTTCAGCCAGTCATCGTCCGACCACACTGACGGAGGAGCAGAGTTCAAATCATAAACACAGATTTCAAATCACTTAAACTTACGGCCTCTATAAAAACAGGTTTTCATTACTCACCTGGTCGAGAAGAACCTTCTTTGATTCTCATGGGCTTGGCCGTGTTGACCCGGATAGTCCGTCCAAAAAGCTCAGACTCATTCTAGCAGAGAGAAAGAAAATAAACATTAAAGCAGAAAGCTCATTATGGACCTTTCGGGTAAATTCACAACAGCTAGGTCCCAGAAACAGAAATACAACTTCACCGACGTGAACGTGCAGCAATATGATCCACTTACCATGTTATCAATAGCCGCTGCAGAGTCCTACAGAAGACAACGGTCATAAATAGGTTAAGAGCTCAGATATATTGACCATTAAAGCTCAGCACTGTATTTCAATCACCAACTCTGTTTTACATGGAATCCACCAGTCAGATTACCAAACACCTTTATCTAAAGAAGACAGCAATCCAAGGAAACAATGTATTCAGAATGCCGTACTCAATTCCTATTCACATGCTAGAGAACAGCCATATTAATAGCTGGGGATAGATTTAACATCACAACACAATCTTTCTCTTGTGTTGCTAATATGGTTTAAACTAAGTGAATTTGATGTGTTTTATTACTGTACATTAAAGTAGATTCCACAAGCGAGCAGATGGATGACTCAGATAGCGTTGTAGCTCAGTTCAGGTACATGTTCAACATCTCTCTCAAAAATGGAAAAACATGCATTATTTTTGCATGACTGAACATATTCAGGTTAAAGTAATCTATTTTAAATTCATGGAGATTTCCATACAGAGTATTGTTTTTAATGGGTCAACATCACAATATTGGTGCCACTAGTGTGCACTTCACGTACCTCGCCCAATTCAAACTCAATGAATGCAAATCCTCTGTGCTTTTCTGAAAACGGAACACAAGACACATTATTACAGCCTAATATTCATCTTACCCACAGTGACTTCATGTTCTATAGAAACAGTGGAGCTTCCATCACAGTTAACGGCAACGCTCGTGATCTTACCCGTTTCATAGTCTAATGGTATCTGGATGTCTGTGATGTCTCCAAACGGAATAAAAGCTGCATGCAACACCTTCTCATCCACCTCCTCCGCCAGGCCACCTGACAGAAACACAACGAACCGACACTGAGCTGATGAACAGGAAGTTATTATTCCTAAGAGACAATATGTTTGTATAAATATTCAGGAGAGGGGATAACGGTGCAGGTTTACGTGCGACGTTCAAGAAACAATAAGAACCATTGGAGTCGTGAGGCCACAACTTGCATGTGCTCGTTTCATTGGGTTTATTTATTACACATTTGAGATGACGCACTTCAGTCACGGGGTCGAGGAAACTGTGCGAAGTTTAAAATCAGCGACGTTGCCATGTTTTAAAGTGACGCGAGTTTTCTTCATATTATCTGCACTTTATACACATTTGGTTGTGTCTCATATAATTATTTAATATGTAATGTCCTCAACACGTTAGCTTAGTTTACTGGAACAAAGTCATTTCAACGTATTTTTAAGAAAAGTAACATTAACTTACCGACATACAGCACTCGTTTGTTAGCCGCCATATTGGATGTAACCCTTCAACTTCGACCCCAGCAGCTTGTCATTGGTGCAGCGAGGCTAAAGCCCGCCTCCCTGTGATCAGGGGCCCGCGAGCACCACCTGTTGGATAAAGCTGTCATCGCTCCAATTGCTCCTTTTTACATCTTTTATTTAGATTTGATCATATTAAAGGATCAGCAGGATCACATTTCTGTAGTGGATTTTAAAATAAACGCTGTCTTGTCACACAAACTTAGAGAAGAATGACAAGAGGAATGGATGACTTTCAGAAAAGCGTTCAAAAAGTCTTACTAATATCATATGTTAGAAAACAGAGCTTGAAGATGACACTTTGATCATAAAGGTGATACCTATACAACATTTTCATTTTCATTGTAACATTAAATTGTTCTTATTTACAAAATTGTATGCATCTATCATTCTTAGGGCTTAATATCAAACCATGTAAAAGTGTTTGTTCAGAGCTTGCTTGCCACCCTTTGTTGTGATTTCATGGTAATGAATTATTATTTTGACCATGAGGTTTATATGCAAAACCTTAGTGACAATATATCCAACTGATAATTTGGAGAAAGGAAAAACTTTCCCCTTCTAGTAAAAATAAAATTGTATGTTTTCCTTTCCCTTAAGTTGCTTGTATCAAGCCTCTTTATGAAGAGGGAACACCCTAAATGATACCAATGTAGCCCAGACAAGCATATGATGCTCAGCATAATAAAATGTGCTGGCTTTTGGCCTTCTCTGTGCATTACTGACAGGTAAGTGTGCGTGTCAGATACACACTTTAAACTGAATACAGTGAGTTATATGTAAACATTAAAGTAACACAACAGTGGGAACCTTGATATATCATCCTTTTATTGAGAATACCACACACCCATGATACCATGATAGGATGGAAGAGTCCATCATTTCAAATCAAACATTAAACTTTCAAGCAAAGAAAAAGAAGAAGGCTCATATTTACTTTAGAAGAACGGTTTCTCTCCTTTGCCACAAAATGAAGGACCTTCATTCAACGATTTGCATCATAGCTTTTGGTATGCAGTTTAAAAGTTTTATAGAACTAGAAAATTATGAACTGTGATATTTTATATTATTTTAGTATATTTTTTAAATTATATTTTCCTTTGTTTTTTTCTTCCTTTTTTCTGATTCTTCAGAGGAGTCAGTGTAGTGTGTCTCTCTGCACCTCTGCTCATTTTTCTGTGCCCTGAAACAACACAATGACATTTCATTACTACCACAAAACTTAAATTATGTATGAATAGCTTGACCGATTATGTTTTATCGTACCAATTCAATACAGCAGGCAGTCTTCAGGATGTGGCAGCAGCAACAGTAGTGGCTATGCTGCCCACTTTTTGAGTGGCATCTTTCTTTGCCTGGTGGGCTTGTAGCACTGCGACGGCTTCTTCCACCTTGTAACATAACATCAAACATGAACAATGACACATGTATATGGCTAATAGCGTGACGTTATTGCAAAGACAGAGCTAACCAAGTACCTTTGAGCGCAGAGACTCATGGGATTCCAGCATGTGCAGCAGTTCAGAGTTGTCAATCTCCAGCAGCATGCCGGTGATCTTTCCTGCCAGGTTGGCATGCATGGACTGAATCAGCGGGAAAAGACGCTCACCTATTTGGAAAAATTGAGAATGAATCGACCTAATAAAAACGGATAATCATTACAGTTCCTTTATTACATCATGGGATTCTTACCAAGCATCTGCTTCTGCTCCTGAGGGGGCGCAGCAGCCAGCATGGAGGCCGTGAGAGGCTCCTGGCCCTGAACGTGCACGGCTGGCTGAGCCTAGAAAGGACAAATAAATATCATAGGGAAAAAAAGATTTATTGAGCTGGGTGCTGGATATGATAGGAACAGTAGATGATGTGATTGGTCTCTCGCTCATACCTGCTGTAAGGCAATAGGTTGCACCCCCTGGGGGTTGGGGTTACGGACACCAGTGGCATATTTGTAAGGAGGCATGGCCCGGGGGCCGGGGGCTCCCATGGAGGGACGGGTAGCCATGGCCTGGCCGGAGGCTAGGAGCAGAGACGAAGATTCAGTGGTGTGACAACCTCTTCTGTATATGTAGTGTTAATAACGTCAGAGTCAATCAATTGTTATTGGTGAACGCACCTCGGGGGCCCTGTGTGCCGCCACCACCAGGACTCATGTGTCTCAGGTTGGCACGGGGTCCTGGCTGACGCAGCGAGTTGGGTATCCCTTGGTAACCACCTGGGAGTGACAGAAGTAGAGCCAAAAACAATGAGGCGCAATACAAACCTCAACAGTATTGAAATGTTTTAAATAGCTACATTGCAGTACAATTATGTTAGGTAACTGGAAAAATAATATGAAAGATAGATGCCCTCCATCTAATGCCATGTGCTCACCTTGACCTCTGCCGCCTTGCTGCTGCCAGCGGGGGTTGGGTCGCATTTGGGCCAGCTGATTGGGTGCATAGTATGTAGTCCTATTCTGGGCCTGGTGGGTACAAGTAAGTGAAATTTATGATTTTATGGCATTAATATCATAAGCTACTGTTGCAGTCTATTTTTTTTAATCTGCTGCATTTATATTTAAATAAAAATTAAACAAAAGTATCAAAACTTTGCCTGGTGACCCCTGGCAAATACACTACAAAAACCTGGTATTATTTTAACAAACTTTAAATAGTATGCCAAGTAAGTATGTTAACTTATTTTTAACCTGTATTAACAGGCAAATGTAAGTCCATCATTCCCTTTCCTTGTAGCTCTGTTTTTGTTCTTCACAACCTCCTGTAGGAAATATCTGGCTCTTCAGTCGCTAAAGCTCTACTAGGTTCAGCAGCTATTCGCTAATGTTGCCAGTCTACAGTTTGATGCTGGTATGGTACATATGTTTTTTTGATAAAAACATCTGCCTGCCTGATTACAGCGCCGAGACTGAACCAAAAAAGGGAAGTTGCAAGCATTAAAAACAAAATGAATGACTGAAAAGCTCCGTAGAGAAAAGGGGAACTGTAGAGTCAGCTGATAGTTATCTGATGGCTTGTCAATAGGAGCAGTTATTTTAACACACAGACTTTGATTCTCACACCTGAGGCACAGCTGGCATGAAGTAGCCACTGGCGGGCTGGAACTGGTTGACGACGGCGTTAGCCGGCATGGCCCTCATGCCGGCAATACGCTGCATGTACTGGTTGGTGAGGTGGGCTTTGCGCTCCTCTTTGCGCTGAGCGAGAGCCACGTAGAGGGGTTTGGAGCCAACGATGCGTCCGTTCATCTCAGTCACGGCCTTGGTGGCCTCTTCGGGGGAGGAGAAGCAGACAAAGCCGAAGCCCTTGGAGCGACCCTCCTCTAGCATCACCTAATAGAGAGACAGATTGCGTCTGGTTAATGTCAAACTCACAATATCGTTGTTTTACACAACACCGTTGTTATATTGATATTGCAGAGATGCATAATCACTTCTCTAGTGGCGATGCATTGCAACATCTGTTTGTCACCTTAGCACTTGTTATAGACCCGAACGGAGTGAACTCCTTGCGCAGTTTCTCATCATCTATGGTGTCATCCAGGTTCTTAATGTAAAGATTAACACCCTGAAACCAAAGACGGACAATCATGATTCACTCATAGCAGCTTCTTTGGCAGTGACCGGCTATATTTGAAGATTGATTTGATTCATTGAGCTCTTAATTTCTACAGACCTGATAACGACTGATCCGCTCTTGTTTCAGCAGCTCAAACCTTCTCTTCAGCTCCGCCTGCCGCTCCATCTTCTTCTGAGCCCGGCCCACAAACACAGTCTTGCCGTTGAGGTCGGTGCCATTCATGTCCTCCACAGCCTTTGGACGAGATCATAATTACCTGAGGTAAATACCAATAAAGACTTGGTGCATTTCCATGGGGCCAAAGTACCTTGTTAGCGTCCTCATGATTCTCGTAACTAACGAATCCAAAGCCTCTGGATTTACCGGCCGGGTCAATCATCACCCTCACGCTGAGTGTTTTACCTGCAGAGGTTAAAGGTTAGATGAGTGGATGTAAGAAGGCAGAACTAGACCACATACGTTTGGAGTAATACCCATTCATCTATAGTCCCACTTCACCATATTTGTCAAAAAGCTCCTTCAGCTGGTCATCGTTCATCTCATCTCCAAAGTTCTTAATGTAGACATTGGTAAACTCCTTGGCTTTGGCACCGAGTTCAGCCTCCCGTTCCTTGCGAGATTTGAAACGTCCCACAAACCTGAGGATGGAGGAAGAGCAGCAAAGCACACTCTTGTAAAACATTCCTGACAGAAATGAGAAACAAACTAGGATCCTTTTTCCGATCTAAAAAGACTTGACCGGGAGATGACGACCTGAACACGCAAGCACGATAAGTAAAAGAGAGCATAAGGGACAACATCCACAAAACAAATTCACAGCCATTTCATCATGTCACTCTTCATTCCAGGTTCAAACAATCAAAAAGACATCCAACTGCAGTTAATATCACCAGAGGCAGGCAGAACTGTCGGCATGCTAGACATCACAGTGAGAACCATCTTAATTCTTGGTCCAAAACTTGATGAGGTGGTGGATGGAGAGGGATGGAGGAACAGAGTCTCACAGTACAAAGTAAAGCTGAGGAGGACCAAATTATCTTATATACCTTGCTATGACGACCTCTCCACTTCCGCCATCCAGTATTGCATTCCTGCATTCGATCCATCACTAAAAACACACAAGCGTGGTCATACACACACACACACATACATACAAGCAAACACTCCAAGACGGGTGACCAGCGAGTGGACAAATGAGGTGTAAGAGCTTTTAGTGTGTTATCTATCAGATCAGAGGTTATCTTCATACTGGCGGTAGTGAGAGATGAGTTTATTAGTCAGATTATTCACACACAAACTCACCAACTGAAAAAGGACACCAAAAGTCACTTCACTCAATACATGTAGAACAAACGAGTCAGGTTTATACACAAAAAACATATATAAGCTATTACTGCGCTATTTTCACCATAAGCTCAATAAGTACTGCACCCTCTGCAGCTGGACTTTCAACGTCATCATAACTTTGAAGTACTGTTACAATCAATTTAAAGTTCAAACTAAATTCTTTAATATACTATCGACAATGAACGCCCCTTTGACCCCAGATCCTAGATGGCCGGACACTCACACCTTGCGGTCATTCAGAAGCATGCCATTCATCTTCTCAATGGCACGATCAGCAGCATCCTGGGTCTCAAAGTGGACAAAAGCGTAGCCTTTGGAGCCATTTTCATCGCACACCACCTGGAGTAGAGGAAGACATTTGGGTAAAAGTTCATCCAGAAGAGAGGCATCATGACGGTCGCAGGCAGTTGTTTAACTTTAAAGCAATAATTCAAGATTTTGGGAAACATGCTTGTTCGGTGACATGAGAAGATCAATACCACTCAAATCTCTCCACTATATTTGAAGCTGCAGCCAGTTAGCCTAGCTTAGCATAAAGACCATAAACGGTGGGAAACAGCAAGCTTGGCTCTGTACAAATAAACATGTTTAATTGTGTTTGTTTAATCCATATAAAAAACAAAGTTTTAAAAGGGTTACTTGCCAGTTTTACACTTCAGTTTTGAAGTTCATTAGTGAGCTTTAGAGTAGGAGTATTTTGTCACCTTTGTGTACAGCCAGCCTAGCTGTTTCCCCAGTGTCCCGTCCAAGCTAAGCTAACCAGCTGCAGCTTCATATTCAAACTGTCAGAGTGGTATCGTTCTTCTAAGCTAACTTTCTGCAAGAAAGCAAATACATGTGTTTCCCAAAATGTAGACGCATTGCTAGAGAGATGGTGTATGAGTTTACATGAGAATAAGAATATTATTCAAACTTAGTCTAATTTAAGCACAAATTGTGAGAAATCGGTGAGGAACAGTTTTCCACAAATGTGGGAATATATACAGCATAAAAAGAAACTGCCCTTTCTTTTATGCACCTCAGTCACATTTATGCCAGTTATACCTTGCAGGAGAGGATGTTGCCAAAGGCAGAGAAGGTGTCGTACAGGGCTTTGTTGTCAATGGACTTGTCAAGGTTCTTGATGAACACGTTGCCCACTCCAGACTTCCTGAGGGAAGGGTCTCTTTGGGACCACATGATTCTGATTGGCTTCCCTTTCACCACGTCAAAGTTCATGGTGTCCAGGGCTCTCTCAGCTGGAGGGAGGGGGGACAGAGAGAGGGAAAGGTCATGGCTGGTCGTTTGTATGGAGCCATGAGTCTGAAAACATATCAGTCACTTGTATACCACATAACATGCTTCCATCTATCATGGACACGAATCAGGCATTGTGGTGCTGCAGAAGTCCCTTTAAACCACAAACACAGCATTGCCTAAATAACATCCCCAGAGAAATAACATGAATCTATATGGTGATTATGTATATGTGTATTAGTCTTAGTCCTATTGTCGTCCTGTGCAGTGTGAGCTAAAATGGAGAATCCCTGGTGCCAGCCCATTAACAAGGCCCATGTAATATGGTTAAGATACTACAGTAGACCATGTGGCAGATGAGCAGCTGGGAGAAATGTGAGGGACAGCTGCAGTGGGCAAGCTGAGAGCACATGTCCCCCTTCTCTAACTTGCCACATGCTGCTGGGCCACGTCCCACCTAGGCCAGTGGCAGTAGCAGTGCAGAGGGCCCTCAGATAACAAAATGGGCTTAAAATGTGGTATTAAGCTGCGATATCTTTCATTTGATCAAATCATTATGTCTTATTTGAACCAAATGTAATCACCAAGGTTCATTGTATACTATTTCTCTCAGCAATGCTCCAACTCTCATATAGGCTCTCATGTGGGCACACATGCCAAAACATCCTTTTGTTCAGTCACTCCACAGTAACAGACACACACAGGCCAGGCTTTCCAGCTAAAAGTGTCTGGTAAACAAAACGGAGCTGCCTTGCGTCTGCTGGCATCAGCAGTTTGGCTTGCAATTGTACTTTACAGCTCGTGTGCTCAGAGAAGGTGTGTGACCGCTGTCAAACATGTGGTCTTCTGGAAGGTTCAGAGTGGACATCGTAGTTTCAAAAAGGCCAAAGTGATCTATGTAATGCATGACCAATGTCTTAAGTGAAGCCATTCGGTAAAATGTTGATGGCGTTGAATTACTCGTCGTTATTAACCATTTCTGTCATGTTAAGAGCTTAAAAGCATTACGGCCAGGCAGATTTTGGGCCGCTCAGAAAGATGTTCTATATTTAGAGAGGGGTCCTGGGAGGTATGTGCTGGCATGGAGTGTGAGTAGAGCAATCTCTACCATTGATGGGGAAGAGACACTCAACAAGAATGTTCAGATGAGCAACACTAGGTCTTGTGAGTGATTACACATACAGCCGAGACATGAAGAAATCCAACGGAGGTTTGCAAACAACCTGGATTGCCGTTTAACTCTGCATTACATCAGATGTACTGACCAGTTATAATTACTAGTAGCAAGCTATCGCCCCACAGGCACATAAGGCTCCATTTAAATCCCCAAACCCCCCCCCCCCCATGTCTACACTTCCAATGACATATCTTCTCACTTGTGGCCCTCCTTGCATTAATTCAAGTGAGTGACACCTACTCCCTTGGTTTGAGCCAGTTGTAACCTGCCTTTACTCCAGCTTTCGGTGACCAACTCACACAGAGACAAATTGTCACAGGTGCTTGACGTTGACATAAGAGGCAAAGAAGTCCACGCAATGTAAACAGTATCGGGGCCTCCAAAGCCAACCACAACACCTGCTACTATTGCTCAATGCTTTGATGGCATTCCAGTGGATTAACAACCGACACATTTTAGGTGGTTAAGATGTTACAGGTAAACCAACCGTGTGACTCAGATAATTCCTAACAAGTTAAAAAGAGTGAAGCTGGGATTAAACCCAGACATAGGATCAAGTCTTTGATATTAATGCAGACAATACACAAGACATAATAAAGCTGTCAGTGCAGGGGGTTATTGTTCAGCTGTGCTTGTCCCTTCTATTGCGGTCAGTGAGTGCACTGGGAATTAGTTTTATTCCATGGCCCTTTAAATAGGAGAAATGTCATTTCGGGAATAAGTGAGGTCTGCAAAGACTTTATTTCCAAATGATGGGCATGAGAGGAGTGTTCAATATGCATGTGTGTGAGGGCTTTGACTCTAGCAGTGACATGCAGTTATAGCAGGCGTGAGGAGTATATAACAACTGGGGCATGCTTATATGGGTCAAAATGAGTCCAACTGGGGAACCGCTCGTCTTACTTTGACTGTATAAATATCTTTTAGTTCAGTTAAAGTCCTGTGCTTTTTATTCATCGCCAGTGTGTCCCGGATTTTGCATTTGGTTACGCAGACCGTTTCACGCCTGACATTGAAAGCATACGGTGACATTGTCGATATGTGAAGGATGCACGCTTTCTGCGCCTTACATCCCCGCATGCTGCAAGCAGCCAATATGCTCAAACTGCACGGTGATCACTTGCCAGGTTTCTTTTCTTACCGTCAGCGGGTTGAGAGAAGTTCACATAAGCGTATCCGAGGGATCGCCGGGTGATCATGTCACGGCATACCCGAATGGAGAGCACCGGTCCAGCTGGGCTGAATTTCTCATACAGCATAGCCTCCGTGATATCGGGGTGCAGGTCGCCAACGTAGAGGGAAGCCATCGGATAACTCCCGGTTTCTGTGTTCATATCTCGGGGTTCACAATAGAAATGAGTTCCAGGCTTCGCTCAAAAAACGCCAGAAAAAAAAAAAAGCCGGTATTAGCTGTATTCAGAGTCCGAAACTGCGCTTCAATTCTCCCAACTAATGAGACAGCAGGCTCTGTGGTCCAGCTTAATGAGAAAAAGGTCAAACCTGAAAAATCACGATATAAATGATCTTTTCTGAAGTAACTCTTCCTTTGGTAAACGCCAACTTCGGGTAAAGCCCGAGACCTCCCGTTTCTAGTATTTTTTTTTTTTATTAATATTTTGCTTTTTTTTTTTTTAAGTAAACGTTTATTTTTCTTTGAGTAAATGTTTTTTTATTAAGATTTTGTTGCTTTTATATTTTTTATATTATTTTAAGTTTTTTTCAAGAACGGTGAGTTAGACACCCACAGTTGTTTTGTGGCCAGGGAAAGAGACTGCGTTGGGAAACTCGTGGGCACTTTATAGAGAGTGGCAGTGCGGAGGAAATAGTGACCAGGGTCACACATGGGTTAGAAAAAAAAAAAAAAAAAAAATAAAAAAAAAAATAAAAAAAAAAAAAAAAAAAAAAAAAGCACCACTGAGCATGCGTTGTAAAAGGGAGAGCGCGCACTGTAGCGTCCTAACTGCAGAGCCCAGCGCTCCACAGCGACATCTGGGTGGAAATACAAAAGGCTCTCAAACACACGCCCTGCTCTTTTTTTTTTTTTAAAGATATTAAAAAGACAAATTGGAAATATATGCCGTCCTTTTTTTCTTAATACATGCATTTATTTGTTACATTACAGAATATTCTTATTAAGATGCAGTTATTCTGCTTTGTCCATCCCCCTGAGGATAAGAGATGGAGACATACAAATTAGTCAAAGCCACAAGCATAGAACATACCGACATTACACAATTAGTTACCTCAAAAAATCCAGGAAAGTTGAGTGCAGCCCTCTCCTTCTGGGCTCCCGTTCTCTTTGAATCCCATCCAGCCAAAGTCTTCTGATCACACCTTTACCCTCTTGTTGTCCCAGGGCTTCTTCCTCATAACTCAGCGTCTCTGATCCATCTGGGCCTTTGGAGAACTGGATTTTGGAGCGAACTATTGGTTGGGCATCATTTGTTTCTTCTTGGGGCAACACTGCCAGCTTCCCTCTCATTTTGTTACAATCCTTCTGGTTTAGGACATTTGCATTCATGAGAGTCGTCAGCGGGATGTCCACATCTTGTTGAATGTCAGACATACCAGATCTTCCGAAACGCCTTTTTCTTTGAGATTCCTCTGCAAAAGCTGCCTTTTCAATTTGTTGAGGAATTGCCCATCCATCAATCAGTGTAAGCGAATTCAAATCCCACATATGACCGTCACTTCCTAGTTCATTTGAACTTTGATGTATGACTAAGTTTGTGGGCGTATGCAGAAGAGGCTCCTGATCTGCAGTTGAAGGTTGAAGCTCATTTGACATGGTGTCACTTGTCTGCAAATTGTCTTCGGACTCAGAACAGATCTTCTCGCCGTATTCAGTATCTTGCACCTGTCCAGGTAGCCAAAGGGTCAGTCTGGCAACTGGGTCCGGACTCACAACAACCACACCCTGAGGGGGTTGTAATTCAGAGTGATCAGAAATAATTGTGTCCTCAGTCATTGCACGATCAGACGCCATGCGGTCTGCAACAGGAGCACTGGAGGTTTCCTGCGGTTCAGAGAGAAGCGTCGCAATAGGTTTGTCCATAATGATGATGGGGCCAGTGCTGACGATAGCCTTGGCACCTGAAACGACACGCTAGGTCAGTCACTGTTGACTAAGAGACCAGAAACAGACCAAGTCCATTTAGTGTTGCACCTTTTGACCAAAAACAAAGCACTGACCTTCAGGAAGGTTCTTGACCGACAGACCTTTACACTTTGACGTACAGCACTTGCACACTTCTGCATTTCCACTAAGGTCCTCCCATCTGAAAGAGGGGAAGAAAAAAATGAATCTCATTTAGTCATGAAAAGGTCACAAAATACATGTGATGCATGTAGAAATACCTTGACTGGATCATGTTGTAGTTGCAGGATTTAGAACCAAAGTTGATACCCTGGTCTAAGATAACGACACTACAGTGGATGTACAGCTTCAGAAGAGAGAGCAATCACAAGGTCATACAGTTAACACAGAAGAAACATGTCAGAAGAAGAAGGGAAAAGAAAAAAAAAAAAAAAAAAAAAAAAAAAAAAAAAAAAAAAAAAAAAAAATCAAAATTCACCTCAGAAATGAGATACGATGTGTCGAGAACAAGATTAACCACATCCGCTCTGTCGGAGGCCACAAATAGTGCAACGGCATGACGGGAACCCAATCCAGCTGTGCACCTGGCAGAGAGCAAAGGCATCACAGGTAATTAGCTCACGGACCAACGTCACAAACAATTCAGCTGACTGGCTGCTTACCCTTTATTCATTATGACTGCGTGCCTACGCCTAGTCTGAGGCTCAGGAGACGCAGAGACAAAACAGGACTGGATGAAAAGCTGCTGCTCTGGCCTGGTTTTGGCAGAAACCTGGAGGTTGACAACCTGTCCTCTTTTGTAGATATTAGAGTCTGCAGTGCTGGTCCAGGATGCTGCAGGAACAACAAAACATTCAGTCGAACATTCGTGACTACAAATGAAACAAGTCAACCTAAAAAAACGCATGCTCATAAAATCATATTACTCACGGTTCATGGCTTGAATGTTAAAGGTCTCGCCATTCTCAGGAAATGCCGTTGAGTCAAAGAAGTTTGGATATGGCCTGAAAAGACATGCATTCCCCTTCAGTATAGTTGTCTGTGGGCACTTACAAGTGATATGGTAACTCAGTGAATGCACCTTTTTGGGATGCAAGAGATGTGCACCGTGGGACGAGTTTCCAACCAGGTGGTGGGCGGCATTTTGAGATTCAAGTAGAGAGAGTTGGTAAACATCACCAAACCATTCTGCATCTGTAAGAGAGCGTCAAGACTGCTTTACAAAGCTGTGAAAATAAAAGTAACTATAGTAAAGAAAGTGGTCAACTCACCACTGGTGTAGTGCCACACTCATCGAAACCGTAAGTGAAGACAAATTGGTTCGGTAGCTCTCTGTTGCTAAAGCAGCCATCACCGAACTGCATCTCCTCTCCAGTCAGTGAGAGACCGTTGGAGCTCTTGTCAACCAGCAGAGTTAGCTTTGATTCATCACAAAACACTTCAACTCTGGGAACAATGGGGATGGGAGGTAATTCAGCAAGCACCTGCAAGTCAGGGATCAAAGTCCCCCACGAGCTGAAGAGGGCGTCAGGTGGGGTGAAATCAAAATTTCTTTCAAAGGGAAAAGGCACGAAGCTGTGAAAAAATCCAGGAACATCGTGGAAAAATGTGGCATCCTGCTTTTTTATTACTGACTGAGCAGCAATATGGTGTCCCAAAAGAAGGCACAGTAACAGCTCCATCGTCCCCATTGCAAAATTCAAAGTAGGCCAATCACTCGGATCACCCTCCTAGCCCAGGTGTGTCATTAATAAGGTGCAGCAGCAGGGGGGGACAGGTGCTGGCAATCCAGCTAACAAGGCTGCCAGCCAAGTATGCTGCTTTCGCAATGCTTTTTAAAAATCCTATTTGTGTGATTAAATGTGAGGCGGGAAACATTTACAAGCTGTTATTAAGAAAAACTAAAAATATGGAAAATGTGTATTTTGTTCATGTTATTGCTGACTGCAAATATTACAGATAACCAGGGTCTTTGTTGAGCCCTGACCGATAAGATCAATTGTATTAAATAGTCTAGTCTTCCCCATCTTAGCAGCAGTATTTACTTGAAGAAGAAAAAACTCCAATTTAGCATCTTTGGTATGACTTTCTGACATTTTATGGTCGTGTGCTGATACAATAATCCCATAGAATAAAATTGAGCACATAATACATTTCTTTTTTTATATAATTCTATGCATGTGTGGACCAGGTCACATTTACACATTCCGTGGACTCAAAGAACTAGATGATCAAGCTTAACTCTACGGACACGTAGCACAGTGGTGGAAGAAGTACTGAATTTGTTTACAATAAAAGTAGCAATACCACAGTGTAAAGATACTCTGTTACAAGTCCCGCATTCAAAAATGTAAGTAAAAGTACAAAAGTATTAACATCAAAATACATTTAAAGTGCCTAAATTAAAAGTAGGCTAATCATAGAATGGCTCAGTTCAGAATACATTACTAGATTGTAAATAGTGTAGCATTAATGTGAATATCAGGTTAATGTTGCCCCTAGTAAAGTTGGAGCTGGTTTGAATTACTGTTTGTACTTCTGGGTAGCCTAATAGTAACAATAGTAATCCTTATAATAGAGGCCTTATCTTATGATTTTAAAAATGTCCTTTCAAGAATGGACAGAGTTGCATGTGTTTTTTAATCAGATAACTTTTCCCCTCTCCTTGGAGAGTGAACGTGCTTCGGGGCGGAGCCTCCGCACAGGTAGGCGGAAGTTAGCGCAAGTGTGTGTGCAGGTGAGCGGCAGTGGAAGAAAACAACGACGGACCAAAAACGTATTGTCACAACAGCTGTCAGACATGACTTCTATACAACTTGTACACTAATATGATCCAAGGTTGACATGAAATCCACCATGGGGAATTTAGGTAAGTTGACTCTCACCTGTGTTTCACTGAAGTGACAGAATATGTGTTGCGTGCGAAAGTTTCTTTAGGCGTGGTCTGCGCGGTCCTTACCTGAGACCTAGTGAACAAAGGTTTGTTTCTGGTGTTTAGATGACCGAACGCAATGTGAGATCTTATTTTTTCTGTTCATTTCAATCAATGAAAACATCTTAAACTAATTGAGTCAATGAGGCTCACATGTAGTGTTGTGGGGGGAGTTTCACCTAAATAAAAGTGAAACTTTGTGGGCAACCATTGCGTAGGCTTGCTTAGAATTCCTAATTGCGGGCTGTTGTTGTAGTAGTATAGCATGAGTCCCACTGTGTACTTCCTATCGTTGCTCTAGAACCTAAATAAAGTGTCCGACATGAAGCAGGATAGTAGTGTAATTATCGGAGAATATAATATATTGGAATGAAGGATACATTAGGTTTGATACAGTCACTGAAGGTTTAAATTCTATCAATGTTTCTGTTAAGGTATGTACATTACAGTAACAATATGTGCACTTGAACGGCAGCAAACATTAGACTAACAATATTATGACCAAAACACAGTGACTTTTTTTCTACAGCACCCAGCATACGGTTTGAATGAGACAGACCAGTAGCAGATATGAGTTTCTTCCCTGACCCGTCAGGCCAGTTCAATGTGGTGGGTGTGGATGTTTAAAATACCCAACCCGTAGCTTTGTCCTGTGTGGTTCAGGAGCGGGTTATGGGTGAGTGCTGCTTCACCTTTCCTCAGAGGAAGGGGAAAAAAAGACCCGGTCTCTGAATTTGTCGCCATAGCTGCAGCATTTTGCAGCATTGCAGGGGGTGAGATCTTCAGCCATCTCTGCAGGGGTTGGGGATGATTGGAAGTGTTGTCATGGTGTACTAACCGCTGGCCCGCTTCTTTTTTTTCTTTTTTTTTTGGCTCTGCTGAAACCACAAGCTCGCACACAAGCTCTCAATGTACTGCAGTTACAGCTCGTTCTATATTTCACATCACAGTGAATAAACTGATTTTGTTTTGTATACTGTGTTCCTGTCAACAACACAGCTGGTATTTATATACTCTAATATTTGATTGCAGTCAAATGCTTCAGTGTGATCATATGCACTGTCGTACACTTGTTTTGAATAAGTTGTGTATCTTGTTGGCAGAAGTCCCAATGCTCACAACTAAATTCAGATTATGAAGTTGAAATAATTTCTGCTTCCTCTAGGGGTATGCTGTTCCAACCTCAAGGACAACAAAGCCCTGATGAAGATGGGGCTGGGGCTGGTGCTGGTGGGCCATGTTAACTTCCTTCTTGGAGCGCTGGTGCACGGCGCTGTGCTCAGGCACATCAATGTGCACTCTCTGGCCCGGACCATGGTGTACGCCATCTCTAATGTCATTGCTATTGTAGCAGGCCTGGTGGTAAGTGGTGTGAAAAACACACTGTGTGCAAGAAGAACTTAAAAGCAAATTGATATCTAATAGCGGGTATTGGTTTAAAATAGTTATTTTAGTAATATTGTATCATCTGTATCTGTGATGAATGATCTGTCTGTTTCTTTTTGCTGGACTTCTTGTGCCCGTTAGGGAATTATTGGTGGAATAACTGCCATCGTCCTGTCCAAAAACAAGAGGAACAGGATCCTGGTAAATACTGCTCCCCCTCTCTTTGGCACAGCTTCTCCCTCCATTTAGCACTCACATCTGTCATTTGCTGTCTCTTGTTAGAACCTGCCCTCTGCTTTTGAGTGTGTATACCTATTTGGATACATGCAGATATGAAATTCATTCAAATATTGGATGCCCGTCCTCAGATTGTGGACTGGCTGGGATTTCTACTCCATGTTCCTAGAGCTTCCCTTTTACATCTACTTGACATTGAAAAAAGCATGTTATTTGTTGTTTTACACACTAGATCCAGTGTGTAACTAACGTACTCATGTTGTGTCGTCTTTGCAGCAGTGGGTCCTTCTGGTCTTCAGCTTCCTGGCAGGTCTCTTGTCGGTCGCCTCCACCCTGGGCTTGTCAGTATCAATGGTGAAAGCCATCATTAACAAAGGACGGGGCCTGCTAACACACTGCACGTTTTCTGGCGAGGATCACAGCTCTTCCAGCATCACGTACGAATGCCCCTTCGACCCCACCCGGATCTATGTAAGTTGAATATAAATATTTGTCCATCAGCAGTTTTTATATTGACTTGAATTGCTGCAAAAAAAAAAGAGAAGTGTTTATTGATCAGAGACCTGTGCCGTCATCCTTTTTTTTTTTTTTTTTTGTCAACCAGGGCACCACAATCATTCTGTGGGTGCCTCTCATCTTGATATCGCTGGTGGAAATGGTGTTTTCCTTCCGCTGCTTTGCTGCCTGTACGTCATTCCTCTACCTCTGTCCGTGCAGGAGGCGGCCGACCCGGGGCAGGAGAGTAAGTTGCTGTCAGATCACCGACTCTGTTGACAGTGCTAGAAAGACCAGAGACCTCCATTATTTGTCACAGGCAGATGTTACATCATCTCAATGGGGTAGGGATGTGAAACATTCAGTTGAAACCGTGAATTTTAAAAACATTCAAAACACAACTGAAAAATCCATACAGTGCAAGGGACAAATACTGTATTGTAAACTTGATTTACTAAAGGAGAAGTGCATATATTTACAAAAGATATCAGCACTTTCCTGCCTGACTGACATTTTTATTCTGCATACTGTACTGTTTGGGGTTACACCTGAATGTCTTTGAAACAAGAAACAAAATAGCCTATTATACTATTAAGTAACGCTTACATTCATTTATTGCATCATACCAACTATTTTTACAAGGCTTAGTTAAAAAAAAACATTTAATCAAGTCACAGTTCCAACAGTAAACTGGCATGTCTTCATTATACCCACAAATGGCACTGTGACTGTCATTTAATTGAATACAAATGGAAGCCAGTGGTCCAGACCTGCTGACAAGGCAAACCTAAGCAGAGTAGCATGGGAACCGTGTCCCTCAGCGCATGATCACATGGTTTGATCTGTGGTTGAGGGTTGGCTTGAAGTTAACTGGAAAAAAGCACACATCAGTACTCAGTTGATGTTATCATTGTATTTATCAACCCCTGAACCTCACTAATGCATATAGAAAATAAAATGTACTCATGCACTAATGGTTATGTTCTAAGACCATTGTAATAACATTATATAAATTAACTTTACTTTTCGGTCTGAGAAACACTTCACAATGTTGTCTGGACTGATGTTTGACCAGCCCTATAAACTGGTTGCTTTGTGGTCAGATATTTAACCTTAAACATGTTGAATCAATCAGTGTAAAATACGAAAATTGCAAACGGTGACTGTATTCAAGAAGTCGTTTCATTCTTGTCGAATGTGACTTTCTTGTTACCTTTTCTGATACTATTGATTTATGCGAGGTAGCTTCTCTTAAATGGAATTCATGTTAGTTTCAGGCGCATGGCCAGGGAGCTGTTGAAACGCCGCCATCGCCTCCAGAACGAGATCCAGAGAGCGATGCTGGAACTGAGCCTGCAGAGCAGGATGAACTGCTGGACGACACTGCAGTGGAGCAGAGTGCATGGCTCTGAAGCAGCTAAACCTAATGATAGGTTGCAAACTGCTTGTCCTGACTGGATGACATGAAACATCTGAAGGTTTTGTATTGAGCGTGTCTGTTACAGATTATATGTCTGAAGAAGAAAGACATTTGTTCGACTTGAAGTCAGCAATGGCATTTTATTTCTCTGATAAAATACTGCCGTTGGTTTGGTTTTAAAATATGAGATATTGTTTGTATGTATTGGGGTATTGTCTTGAAAATAAATAGAGCACTGTCACCTGTATCTTGAATTTGAAAGACATTAAATGTAGCAGAGTCAATCATTTTATCAGACGTAACACTTTATAAACAATCTTATTTCGAAAAATGTTAAAACAAAACTACGTAACTTTTCAGGGCAGTTTTTATTGGTGTAAAAAAGTGTTCAATGCACACTGGGGTCTGTCAGATTTAAATGACACTTTTCAGAATACAAATATATACAACAAATTAATTCTGTACTCTGGATATTTAAGTCCAAATTTAAGTGGAATCTAAGCCTGACACCAGCAATTAATGTGACAGGACCCAAACAATTTCTATATTTTGTGGCAGGAGTCCGAAAAAGATGAAGACGTCAATGTTTAAAAGGACACATACTAAATTACGACCTAAAATATAGAACTGTAATTTCACTTGCCTTGTGCCATGTAAAAAAAGCTATTCAGGTATACACAACCCTCTTAACCCCTCTTGGTGACCTTAGCAGAGACACAAATGTATTACAGAAAAGGATCTATTGTATAAACATGCTTCAACTGCATTTTTTTAAAGACACATGACACAAGTGGGACTGTAAGACATAACAGAGTAGCCAAAAATATCTATGATTTAAATAAATTAAATCCATCAGATATAAAAGCATACATGTACTAAGCCATTTTTACAGAGTTACATCACAAGGGAAAAGCAAAAGTCATAGAATAAAAAGATTAATAAAAAATGAAAAAGCATACAAAAAACAATACTCAGTTTGACCTCAGTCCATAAACGGGTACGGTTGAAAAGGTGTCCTAGAAAACATTTGGATCCCCCATCCCATTCTGAGGGGGGTGGGGTCTCATTACAAAGATATAGTTCTTCACGTACTTCGACAGCAGCAGCCTGGAAAGATGTTTTATTCAAAACAATCTCGCTTTAAGATGCGTTCTGATCCGTTGCCTTGGCATCAATGGCTGCTGAGGACCTCAGGGTGTCTTGGACTCCTCTTTTGGCCTAAAAGGACCCAGAGAAAGGACACGATCAACATACCCAGTAAGCCATGAACAACATGGTCAATGAGTGTGTGCACTGCTTTCTCACTTTGAGGTGTCCATCTTCTCCTCCTCTGGCACCTTCTCTTCTTCTTTTACTTCTATAAAAGAAAAACAAATTCATAGTAGTAATAATATTATAGGATGATCTGACTTAAAATGTTAACTCATAGGATGTACATAACTCTTTAAATAACAAAATGAGATGAAGAGGGGAGAGTGAAAATGTAAGAAAAAAAAAAAAAAATGGATAGATACCTTTTGTTTCCTCTTCACCTTTCTTCTCCTTTTCTTCTCCCTCTTTCTCGCCTTCGGTTTTGGCTCGCTTGGCTTTCTTGAAGCTGGTTGCGTTTCTGCGGCCTCCTTCGCCTTCATCCTCTGAGTCGGAGAACTCCTCCTCACAGGCTATCCTCTTGTCATGAGCACGGACTGAACATTGACAGCGGGGAAGGGTCGAATCAGAACATGGAACGCTACCGTTTCAACTGGTTAACTGCTAGATTCATTGTTATTGAAACTTTAGGACTATGCGAGAGGTTCTTACTGGAGATGCGTTTGTTGGGGTCCTCCTCCTCCTCATCACCACTGTCCTCCTGCACAGCGTCCTCGGGGATGGCCTGCATTTGGACTCCCGGGGCGTGGGGCAGCATGCGCAAGTTCTCAAACAAGCGCTGCCTAGAGGACAGAAAGCAGGTTCAACGCACAGACCACTAAACAACCCGAGACGCAAACCGTTACCTATGATGTAGCCACGTTCTCAACTTTTCTTTTTCACAACTCAAGTTTAAAAAAAACAATTGCCATTCATAACCGAATGGCAGTTTGATGCACTCACTTGATCTTCTCCAGGTAGTCATTGGTGTTCTGATTGGTCATGTTGGAGGGGCTGATGTGCAGCTTGAAGTCTGGTCCGAAGTACTCAAAGTAGTCGTTGTATGGGAGCTCTGTCAAGTTGAGTCAAGTTAATAAATATGAAGTTATTTTACCGTTTGTATGAGGCTACTAAAAAATGTTCAAGACTATTTTCACCTGCAGGGCAACTAATGCTACTTAAATATTTTGTGGTTTAATGATCAATGGATCTGGTAACTGACTAATAATGAATGAATAATTCATCAATACTTAATTATCTCCAATACACTGTATAATGTTTGTTTACTCAGACGGTGCTTGATCACGACCACAGAGAAATTGTTTCTCACAATAAAAACCAGACAAACTGATCTCAGTGCAGCATGGGCATAAAAGACTCACCGTTGGGGATGGAGGTATCAAGGGCCACAGCAGTCTCATATGTCCAGCAGCGTGCCACATTACGGATGGTGTAGCCTCCTCCGCCCAGCATTAGCAGTGGCAGGTTGAAACTCTTCATGTACTCCACACACTTGGCATGGCCTGAGCACAGCATGGGAAGATAATGTTTAGTTTCTCAGTTAAATCAAGATCCAGATAGCTGCAGACCACTTTGCTTTAAGTGTCATCAGGAGAGAGATGTTTCAAATAACCTTTAATGGTGAGGTTAAAGCAGCCGAGCCTGTCTCCTGACAGAGAATCGGCTCCACACTGCAGAACCACTGCACTGGGCTGGTACATCTCCATCACCTTGGCCATGATCTACACAAACAATAACATCCGCTCTCTCAAATTGCTGCTGTCCACCAACTATTAAAACACCTCAATCAACAAGTCTTTGGTTACTTACGGGTTTGAATATGGCTTCATACGACTCATCGTCAATCCCATCCCTCAGTGGGTAATTCACAGCGTAGTATTTACCCTTACCGGCACCAATGTCCTGCAGAGAACCAAGGCAAATGTCAACTCACCGTATGACTATGATGACAACATGAATGGTCTGTTAAATTATGTCCAGGCTCACCCTCAGGTCGCCCGTGCCGGGGAAGTACTCCCCATACTTGTGGAAGGACACAGTCATGACACGGTCTGTGGTGTAGAAGGCCTCCTCCACACCGTCTCCATGATGGATGTCAATATCTATGTACAGAACTCTCTGGTGGTATCTGGAAAGACGGAAAAAGGTTCACTTGAGTCCTAAAACTTTTGATCTAGCCTATGAGAAAAACTTTTTGCCGCCTTTGGAAGTATTCAAAATTATATATTTAACATTGTCTGAAAACAAATGTGCCCGTTTAGCAGAACGACTGGACCATAAACTCATCATCAGTTCCCAAAACAGATATTTTGATCACCCACTTGTGCAAAACAAAGCTGTACTTGAGTGGCTATGATAGGGGCTTTTGTACTCACTTCAGTAACTCCAGAATAGCGAGTACGATGTCATTGACGTAGCAAAACCCTGAGGCCTCAGACTTCTTGGCGTGATGCAGGCCTCCGGCCCAGTTGATAGCGATGTCTGTCTGCTGCTTGTTCAACTTCACCGCACCGGCTGGAACACAGAGAAGAATTAGCAGCCTGCTCGTGCTGAATTGACCAGATTACTGGGGCAGCATGTCACCGTTTGAGCAGTATTTAAAAAGAGACGTACCAACGGAGCCCCCTCCTGAGAGCTGGCAGAACTCAAATAAACCATCAAACACGGGACAGTCCTCTCCCACATTAACTGCAGAAGCAGACAAACAGTTTAATGAACACGAAAACGACTTTCTACGAAAGCAAACTCCACCTCCGACCAAACTTACATCTCTGCATTTGTTTGCTGTACTCCGACATGTTGTCCGGTCGAATTGAACGCAGGAACTTGATGTAGTCGTCGCTGTGATACTTGGTCATCTCTTCTCCGCTGGCTTTGTGTGGACGCTGAAACACAAGAGGACAAGTCAGTTCCTGGGGCACAAAGAGACGAGCCAGTGAGGTCCAGAAATGTGACTGAGAAGCGCCGTTACTGTAATACAACATACGTATATCTCCATCTTTCTGTAGAGGCCATAGTTGAGCAACAGGTTGTGTGTCATGCGGATTCGGTGGGGCTTCATGGGGTGCCCCTGGCCATAGTAATAATTTCCAACATCACCTAGGGAAAAAACAAAAACACACCACGCTGAATTATTTGTTTATTTCACATGCAAAAGTTGAACAAATGTATACGTGAAGTAGACGGTTAACACTGAACATGATAACTTCCTGTTCAGACCCTGAATGGGTCGTGATGGTCTATAATACCATCATGCACGTCGGTAAAGATCCTAACTCTAAAACACGAGAGTCAAATTGCTTCCACGAAACTACACAAAGTGCCCAGCTACACTTTCACGGTGGCGCTTTGTTGCAAGCATCGATTAATGTCGACTAAAACATTAATCCTGCGACGAACTCCCTCGCATTTTGAAGGCAGCGAGATGAGCCATTTTAATGCGAGCTTGGCGTTAGCGTTAATTGCGGCGACAATGAAGTACTGATATCCCCCATTGTTAGCTCTTTAGCTAGTGACCTTAACTAATCCAGCTCAAAAACTACCATCCGGTATGTAAACGGATTGGGAATACATTTCGAGGGAAACCCGAGCAAATACTACCGGGGCATTAATACTCCGTGTGGGTTTAGCGACGCTGGTAGACGGAGATGATGAAAGCCGCCTGCTACTCAAGCTAGCTCGGTTAGCTAACGTGCCTGGTTAGCGAGAGGTGGAATAAACGGCAACCTTTGTTGGCGCGAAGTGGTGCATTTCAATCATCCGCGCGGCCGCTTGCTACAGTTTAAGCACACGAGTACTCACCATCATAGTAGTAGCAAACTTTTTTCTTTGTTCCTTGGGAAGTAAGCGCCATTTTAGTGCTTTTTGGCTGGCTTTCACCGCACACACTGCAAGAGACAACAGCGACGAGAGGCGGATAGTTTGTATCACGTCCAATCAATGGGAGGTAATGTCAGCTGCTTTCAACAGGGGGCGACAGAGTGCTCCCCTCTCTGTGTGCGGTTACTCGTGTTGAAGTTCTTTGACTCTATTTAACAGTTTGCACTACCTGCTCAGCAGTGGTGGGCTTCTGGAAAAAATACTTTCCAAACCCCCTTCTCCTTATTAAAAGTAGCAGTGCCACAATGTAAAAACTCCATTACAAGTGCAGAAGTAGTAAAATTTACTTAAAGTAGTGCCGTTTCTCATTATGCAGCAGAATGTCTCCTGTAGTATTACATTCATTTTTGTAATATTTTCAGATTATTATAACTGATGGATGCAGCTGGTCCAGGAGGAGCTATTATTTTTTAGCCTACTTTATATATGCCTTCTTGTGTTTGTTTAATCTATACAGCAATGCGTCTTATCTGATAAGTTTGTATCTCAAAAGTATAAGGTGGAATGGAGAAGTAAAAATATGGCAGTACTGATGAACAGAACATGTACATGAGGAAAATGTTGCCATCAGCACACAGGATCAAAACTGTCCAGAATTCAGTATGATTGAATTTAATACATTTACATAACAAATCATCTGAGCATTTTTGTATGTTATGAAACATATCAGCAACATTTATCAAACTGCAGAGTTAAAACACAGATGAAGCACTTTGACGGTATTTACATCTTAATAATGAGCACCGGCAGAGCAGCTACTTATTCAACGACACCAGGCAGTTCGGGCTGCATGGTGATCGCTCTCCTTTCTCTTCTTGGCTCTGCAGTAATCCAGTGTTACAGGAGTTTCCAAGGTTCACAGTTCCCCATGAGATTGTATCTAAAAGGCCACTTCAAAATAAGTTTGGTGCAGAAACAAAGTAATCTTATTTGGAATCTCAGTTTCTACCATATCAATATAAAGGCATGTACTCTTCAAAAACAAACAAAACAAAATCCCAGCATCCATTTTCACAGGCTTCGCCTGTTTAGTTTGTGTACATTTATTGTAAGTCTGTATGTCTTTCTGTCGCCCAATCAGGGCTATTCCTGGTACTGCCTCTCTGTGGCAGTGAAGAAATCCTCCAGAACGCTCCTCAGGTACTCGAAGGTGGGCCTGTCCTCTGGGTTTTCCCTCCAGCACAGACTCATGACATCATGAAGTCCATCTGAACAGTTTTCCGGCTTCGGCATTCTGTAGCCCCGCTCCAGGTTCTGGATTACCTCTGGGTTGGACATACCTGAACAACAGGGGAAATGTAGGAGATTATGGATATGCTGCTGTTTTCAGCAGTTATATAATCTATGCTAGAATTGTAATTTGATGATTTTATTAAATGATACTGTGATGGACAGGTACGAGTACAGTGCATGAGTATTTACCAGGGTAAGGTATGCGTCCATATGTCACTATTTCTGTCAGGAGGATCCCAAATGACCACACATCCGATTTTATGGAGAAGGTGCCAAAGTTTATAGCCTCTGGGGCGGTCCATTTGATGGGGAACTTTGCACCTAACACACGAAGAAACTTTATTTTTCAAAACAAGCATGAACACCTTGTGATTACATTTAAAGTGATTACTTCCCATATCAAATGCACTCAAACTAAAGTCTTATAATAAAACAAATAATACTTAAAAGACACATTATATAGCCTGAAAATGAGGTTCAATGGGCTCAAAAGAAGATGTGAAGTAAGGGATTTCAACAAGGTCTCGTTACCCTCTCTTGCTGTGTATTCATTGTCCTCGATCAGCCTTGCCAGTCCAAAGTCAGCAATCTTACAGATGAGTTCATTAGACACCAGAATATTGGCTGCTCTCAGGTCTCGATGAATGTAATTTTTCTTCTCGATATACGCCATGCCATCAGCCACCTGCAGGGGGCAGCACATCATTAGACAAGCCCTATGACCGCGTGTTCAGCGTGAAGGGACCTGTGTATGTTTTCATATTGTGCAATATTCATGTGTGTTGGACAGTTGAACTGGTTTGGTGAACTCCCAAACCAGGGAGTTTACCCCATGTCAGTTCCTTTCCTTACACCCTTTACCTCCGTACTCCACCCAGCCTGCTCTACTTCCTGATATGAAAATCTGCAGTCCTGCCTTTACCTCAGCCTACTGCAGACTGGCTGATTATTCCAGTGACTGTGGGTTTCTGACTCAAACAAATACTACATGAGTCATTTCTACATTGGCAGACCTCAGAGGGAATTTGATACTTCACTTAATGCAATAAGCATTTGGTGTGTGAGGGATGTAAAGATTTCTACAGAACTCACAACCCACAGTTGATACGCATCTGTGTCTTTTATGTCTGCGTGTGTGTTTTTGTTTGTTTATATATCTAACTCTCTACGTTTTTCTGGGTCAGCGGTGTATATTTCAGACACAAGAATCTATCACATAGGTGGGAATGGCCCCTGGGGGTCTTGTCAGAAACGTGAGACGTAGGCCTACGTATGTCTGAGTATTTCATAAACGTCGACTGTCGTCATGACTCCACTCTCAGGAAACTCAACGCCTCTTTACTCCGTTTGATTGTGGTATGACTCAATCTGAAAATTTAAAGCATTACTTTGCATTCATTGAATTAGATATAGCTTTACTCTGCTATAAGTAAAGTACATTTGAGTAAAACCACAAGCGCCAATGATTACACACATTTGTTTTTTGCAGGGATAAGGATGTGGACAGTGTCCAAGGTCATCAATCACTTGATGACGTTCGAGTTACTTGCTTAGCGCTTTAACCGCAAACGCTATCTGTGCATGATGATTCGCTTGAAAGAATCTTTCGGTAAAACATGTTCACCACAAAGCTCTGTGTAAACCCCTACCACTCTGCGCCAAGCTCTGAGGCGTGAGAGAAATTGCCTACTCCGGCTGAAGACTCTCTTGTCTTGTTAGACTTTGATATTTCAGTCTGTCTTCCTGTAGTTGTATTTTCCATTCTCACACCCACAATACATGTAGGCCGAAGTCAAAGTTCCTTTCCTGGCATGTAACATTTCGAGAGGAAGATGTGGGCACGATAATGCTTATAGAGCTAGATAAGACGACTGATATTCTCATATCTTTAGATAGTTAGCTTAGCAAAAAGATTGGAAACAGGGGGGAAAAGCCGAGGGTAAAAATAAACCGACAAGCAATTGAAGCTCACTAAACTACCCAGGTATTATATGTTAAGTAGTGAGCTTTAGGTGGTAGGTGGAATTTGCTACCTTTCTCCCTGTATCCAGTCTTTGTGCTAAGCTAAGCTAACTGTCACCTAACTCCCTAACAACTAACTCAAGCAAGAAAAAGTGTATTTCCCAAAATGTTGAACTACCCCTTTAACTTGCAGTCCAAACATCTGGCTTGACTGACAAGATGTCAGGCCTTTGTCAGGCTTTATATTCACAACATTAACTTTCATATGGGTGACAGTTCACAATGGTTGTCACTTCGGCAGAGCTGTGACGGAGCATCTTACTGTATGTTGATGAAAGAGAAATTACAAATTGAGAGAAATTTTGCAGAAAATCCGCATAATGTACATTCAGTATCTGGTTTTGTCACCATGCCCTCATTTTTATGAGTTGAACTGAGTCGGCACCGTGAGTAGATAATCGTGTGACAGAATTTTATGGGGTGAATTTGTCTCCTATTCAGGCTGTTTGATCGTAACACAGTTTTATTTGCGTCAACATGTCTAAACCGAAGTGCATCACAATACACATGCACCTCTGCTCATACACTCGTCCAGCTCTGTCGTTATTGCAAGATCAGTGTTGTGTGTAAGCCTCGTCACAACAATGGCCAGTTTTACGTCTATGAGGATCACGCTGAGAGAATAGGAAGGGATGAAAGGGAATCTGGTAAATGGAGTATGGAGATAAGAGCACACAAACATTGATAGTAAAAAAAAAGAGATGTCTTGCCTGAGCCGCCATGTCTATCAGAGTGTTCATGGGCACACTGCCTCCCTCCGTTGTTTTCAGGTAATCCACCAGGCTACCTGTAAAAACAACATTCAACATTTTGCTGAACAATATGAATTTTTATTACAAATCATGCCACAACAGGTAGTTGACTCTAGCAACCTATTTCTGCAAATTATGAACTATCACCACCAGTATATCCTTGATATTACAAATGTGTATGCCTGTTTATTGTACTGTATTTGAAGGCGCTATGTACATATGATTAAGCAACAAGTTTTAATATTAATTGGAAAACAAAAGTTAAGTCATGCTTTGTCCAGAAGACTGATGATATTTTCCTTGGGTCCAAAAAACATCATGATTCCCCACAGACACAAATAGACAGTTGGACCAGAAATAGCACTTCAAATCGGGGAACATAACATTGTGAGGAAGTAGACGGGGCATCTGTCAAGTTGATACATAGCTTCTGACAGCAGACTTTGTGTTGAGTTTGATTAGCAGAGAACAATACCTCTGCACGCCAGCCAACCAAGTCAAACCAAAGGAAATAAGAGGAATGACTGTGCCAGGAAAGAGGAGGCCTTTGCTCTTCTGCTTAAGTCCGGAAGACATGCTTTTGAAGTCTGAGAGCCAGAGGAATGCTCTTTGTCAAGGTCACAAAGGGAAGTTGGGATGACACGCCTGTTATTTTCCATCTTTGTTGCCTCCGATAATAATAAAAAAATAAAGGACAAACTGAAAAGACGGGCACTCCGAGCCCTCCTTTTCTCTTGACAACAGAGGCGACAATTGTGTCCTGTCCACACGTGGACAGCGGACAAAGAGGCAGCCTCATGTAGAGCCACTGCTGGTGGTTTACAGGCCACTCACACAAGACCATACAAAGGCACTCCATTCAATACAACTGTAAGGCTGTTGCTTTGCTTGTGACGGCATCTCTCTATGCATTTTGTTATTGTTCCTCCCAGGGAAAAATAATTACAAACACTTTCGAGGTCAAAGTGAAACAGATGGTGGATCACTTCTATATGTATGCAGCATGTGGGCATAATAAACTATTGCAGGGCAGAAAGCGTGTAGTATGGAAAGTTGTTTGCAGCTGTTACCATGACCCCATTGTATTACTTGTGTTTGTGAGTCGCAGTACTTTCACACGTAGTTTGCTTTGTAAGAAGGCAGGGAAAGATCCAGTGGCATGATGCTGAACAAACAAAGTTTGTTAAGGTTACAGTGTTGGAATATTTGTGTACATGCGTGCATGTGCTTGTGAGTGTCTGTGGATGCACGTAATACAGACTCTGGGAAGTAGCCAAGTATCATCAAGGGGTCTGGGTGAACAATAAGCTGGTGAATCACCCTCTCCTTGACACCCCCTTGACTCAGACTCAGCCAGGGGAGACTTCCCCTCAGTGAGTAAACACCAGTAACCTGCCTGGAGGGGGGCCCGGAAAAGAAGTGAAAGTTCATGTTTGCTTTGAAACATTTCAGCAAAGAGCGGCAAAAATAGGAGCGTCGTGAGGAGAAGCTGAAAATAGCCTATCAGAGGGGCAGACCACTTCAGCAGAGCGGCATGCTTTGGGAGGCAAGGCTCATGACTTTGCTCCCTTATTTAGGTTTGCTCTCACTGCTGCATTCATGTCCAATCGCGGTTGATGATCGTGCGCTATCAAACACAAATATACATTCAACAGAGTCGCTGAAGTGGAGCACACGTATGAAAACATGATGACTTGTGAAAGGGTTGAAACACATAGGGCAGCCCATGTCTTTGGTTCGAGGATGTGCTCTAGCAACCGTAGTCCGATACCAGATCAACATGTTTGGTCCTGAACGTCTACTATTCACCACTGTCTATAAAATACTTTCTGTGTCTTTGCTCGAGGCGCCGACCTTACCTTGATGACACCGCCTTTAGTTAGTTAGATTATGGAAATAATCGTTTCAGGCAGGTTTAGACATATTCCAGATGACTAAACGGAACTGAGAGGAGTTGGTATGATGACAGAAGGATTTCTTTTTAATTTAGCTTCAAATGAGCATTCATTTCACAAAATTACCCTGGGACCAAGTTTTCAGTGATATTTGGAATTCCCTCATGACAGTTGACGTTATTAGCAAAATGCCTTAGGCTGTGACACGTATACAGTATTTCCACCCACCATTTTCCATGTACTCCGTGACAATAAAGATTGGCTCCTGGGTAACAACGGCGAAGAGGCGGACGAGGCGTGGATGCTGCAAGTTCTTCATCATGTTGGCCTCTGCCAGGAAGGCTTCCACCGACATTGTTCCCATCTTCAGGTTCTTAATTGCCACAGTCCTTTCATTGTTGTAGACACCTGAACATATACATTTAGTCATCAGCAGGATATTGAAAGACATGGATCAAGAAAAGAGACTTAGAGTCTACAGCTATGCCAGCAGCTCTGTGAGGCTGGACAAACGGTGCTAACGTCCTGATGTTAAGCAGGTATAAGGTTTACCATGATCACCATTTTAGTTTAGGCCATCAGCGTGCTAACTTTTGCTAATTACCACTAAAAGTACTGCAGGGGCTGATTGTAATGTCATTAGTTTTGCAAGAATTTGTTCATCAAGCAAAGTATTGAGTGGTTGGAATTTTTATTTGATGATGGGGCTAGACTAAGAGTCAGAGGATGCCTTAAGGTATTGGGATTCATCTTCTTGGGACCATGAATATTTGTGTTAATCCACCCAATAGTTGTTGAGCAATTTCACTTCAAAACAAAAATGTCCACCTCACGATGTGCTTGAACAAAAGTTAGGAGATAACCAAAGTCAGGCTGTTAGCACTGCAGGAAAAAACCTTGTCAGCATGAATGACTACACTGTGTAGTCTTGGTTTAAAAGTAAACCAAGAATGCTTTCATCTCAGCTTGTAGGGTTCATAAACACAGTGGTTATGTCATGACTTGTGATTAAGTGCTAAACAGACAACAGCTCCACATGACTCTCGCGCAAACAGGATCTCATTCTAGATCTGGTTCACTAACACACATGCCAATCAAACCCGCAGCCAACCAGTTCCATCTTCAGTCATGTAACACGGTGAGCATCTCTCACCGTGCATGAAGCGTAGCAATAGGAACAGATTGCATTCACCATTCAAAACATTCCTCCGTATTTTCATGATAATTAACAAGAATAAACACCTCATAGCAAGCGACAGTGTCATTACTCAATCATGCCCTTGAACCAGTGTTTGGATGAGGATAGAAAAACAAATACAATGCCAGACGCCATGCAGGAAGATACTGTAAATAGAAAGTGGCTGTGAAATAAGGAAACGTTGCATGGTTGGCAATGTTTATCTCTTGTACAGTAGTTGTTTGGCATGTGGAATTGCGCTGGCAAATGCGGATGGAAAATAGAAGGGAAGTACCCGTCCAATTGAATAACAAGGGGGTTGTGTCACAGGTTATTTCAACTGATATCCTCGGGATCAAAACATGTTGCCTTCTTGTTCAGAGATCATTCCTCCAATCCGTGAGCTCTTTGGAAATTCATATTTATGTAGTTTGAGTGATGTTGCATATAACGGGGATAAAACCTCAAATCATTCTCCAGTTATACCAGCTCATACAAGCCTACAATTATGACTGTGTTGAGGAAACTGTTCTGCACATGCTGCAGAAAAACCCTGGCTGAAATCTTTAGCAGCCCCACAGCTCCATTGAGCAACTGGGCTTTGTACATGTGACGTGTCGGTGAAAAATGACGCAAACTCCTGTGCACAAAATGGAAAAATAACACTTAAATGATTGAACTGAAAGTCAATCACGTCCCCACATTGTCCTCCCTGGCACTTACCCATCCAGACTTCTCCAAACTGTCCTGCTCCGAGCCTGCGCTCCAGCTTCAAGGACTCGCGGGGAATCTCCCACTCATCCTGCCACCAGGGCTTCTGCGGTGCCCTCGACTGACACGGCTTCATCAGCTTTGTGCACAACCCGTCGGCTTCGCCTGGACGACAGAGAGAAAGAGAGAGGACACAGGTTAAATATTGTTCCGATGAAGACCCGACAGTGATCTCGATTAGTCCTCTCAACGGGCTGCACGCACGTGAGTGATGCTGGACGAGCTCCTTCAGCGAGATGAAGGAGATCTTGGCTGTGATGTAGAAGCCGCCGATGTCCATGTTGCGAATTCTGTAGTGCTTGACTCCTTCCCCAGTGTTGTGGTCCAAGTCCCTGATTGACAGGGAGAATGACCCTGGAACAAATAGGAAGCATGTGAGATTATTTCGCCTGATATATCTGAAAATCACAAAGCAAGTTAGCTTTAAACTTCGGTTTGGAGGGCTTATGTGTCACATTTTGATATATTCAGTTATTGGTGTAAATGGGTATCTATGTAGGGCACATCTTGGCATTCCAGTGTTTTTGCCGCATTTCCAACACAAATAGTGGAATGAGAGAGAAAAGCAAAACGAATTGAACAGAAGCAAGTTAGAAAGCAGGAAGGGTGTTTCTGGGATATGGGTAGTATTTTATAAACACTGCCATTAATAACAAGACTGAGTAACACAGAGGATGTCATTTTGTGCATTGTCTCACTTGTAAAACAATTATATTGATATCATTTTGGCTGCATATGAGTCAATGCCATGATGAGAAAAAGGTTCACCTTGGGTTGTCTCGCTCTCTCGAATCAGGAAGGAGCCCAGCGTGTTCCCAGGAGAGAGGAGGAGCCTCATGGCTTCGTTTCTAGAAATGTTCTTAAAGAACCACCTGCAGCACAAAACACACAATATGCTTCACACTTTGAGCTAACCACTTCCCACTCCCCCGGGGACACAGCATGCACGGTACGAGACTTTGAAGGCTGAGTGACATGGCGTTGAGAGCAGTATCATTATGTTTCCTGTGTGACGTACGGTTCAGTCTCCACCGTGGTCATTGCAACAAAGTTGTGCGGGATGTGGCCCCGCTGGCCTGTGGTGAGAGACTCAGCCAAATACCATTCCGGATCGTCCCTGGATGTCAAAAGAGACAAGAAACAGCAATGAGGGAGCTTACGCATAGACTTTTTTGGGATGAATAAGTACACCTTCAGAATGCATGATCACTGCATGGAATGAACCGCAGATGTCTTGTCTTACAAATCAGCAGAAGGCCCAGAACAGATGCTCACTACAAGTAAAATACAATATTCACCACATTATATATAGCTTTGACATTCATCGGAGGGAAAGTTCTCCCTGAAATCAAAATGATCATATTTTCAAAGTAATCTTCCAGGCAAAAGGTGTATTAAAAAAAAGTCATGTTTTATCAAGTGTTTGATTACAAAGTTTGTAAATTGTGTCTGCCTACATTATGGTCTAATTCCAGGTATATACAATTCATTTATTTTAATATATTTAGGATTGTTTGGCCCAAAAAACGGACACATTTAATCTACAAGATAGAAAACATGTTATATGTGTCATCTTAAATTTCCAGACATATTACTGAGGTTATGACCTTTTTGGCCTCAATGGTAGGTATATATGCTCTACATAGGTTTACTCTTTTCAATCCATGATGTTTTTGAGATTTTTGCCTTTATCAAATAGTGAACAGCAGAGAGAGACAGGAAATATCCCCGGTCAGAAAGTTGAATACATGACACGTGCCTTCTGCATTATGAACTATGGGCTGAAAAACTGTTAGAAGTCTTTCCATTAAGCTCTAAACCGATTACATGTCAATCAGCAACTTACTTGTTGATGATCTTGAGCTTGTCTCCCTTCTCAAAGCCCAGGTCACCATCATGGTTGGGTTCATAACTGTATATGGCCACCACAAGGTTGTCTGCAAGAGGAATATCGTACGTTTTTGTCAAACAAAAAATACTTTATATATATAGAGGATAGTAATTACTCACAAATGTATCTGTTATAATAAATAAAAGCTGTGTTGTTGTGTGCTGGGTGTTTGAATCCCCTTGATTCTGATATTTTGACAAATGGCTGCCTCTAAAGGCTCAATGTCAATGAATGGAGATAGTGGTACATTTCTGTACATATACAATGTGTATGTATATATATATACCACATATCATTGTGGCTAAATTGGCTTTCTGATAGTTAGAAGTGTAATTTAATCCATAAATATATCATACAATGAGGTAAACAATTCAAATTGTTGTGGAAAAAAATGAAAAAAGAAGATTACCCAGTAAGAAAAAAAAGCATATAATGTATTTACAATATATTTAAATATAATTCACATATGTATTCAATCCCACTATAACACACACACTTAGTATTTACTTGTAATATATGTTTACTTCATTAACCTAACACTGCCATTCTGTTTTTTCCCACATTTTGCTACCTCTTTACTTTACTAAGATACTGAAACACACAGAAAGACAGACTGTATCTTGTTACCTGGTAATGGAGATGTAGGAGGTGAATGCTGTGATGGGTATGGAATCAGCTGGTCTGTGTACTGGTGAGGGAACAGCAAGATTAGACTCGCAACTTAAGATGAGCTTTCCAAAGAACAATAGAGGATTCATGCGGTGAAACAAGGCACTATCTCATGTCACATTCACAGTAAAATGTCATCGGTAACAGTTTTGTTTTTTCTCCCAGACAAAATGTCTCGAGCTATTGTGGTACACGCAGGTGGCTTTCTCCTTTATTTCTAATCTAATGGGACATCTAACTCACATGGAGGAAACGAACCACTGAGGGAATAATTACTCCCCCATTTAATCACACGCACAAAAGAGAACTTCCCTCGCGAGTTATAAAACGTTGCTGGACTCAAACATGCAATAATACATTTTTTTTTTTATTTTCTCCGGGTAACGGTTACATAATTTACACAGCATGAAATGAATTGTGGGAGCACATGTGTTCACACCTTCTCGCTTGTACTGCAGTAAACTTATGTGGATGACCTCCAAGTGGTCAATCACATTGAACCACGCTGTAACAAAAAACCCATTCATGCGAAGCTCACTCAAACACAGACACTCATTCACTCATACCTTACAATGTGCGATGCACTGACACAAGCCTGGGCCACATGCGAAACGTACATGGACACTTACTGGATTGCATGACTGGGGAGGTATGGGACAGTTGCATTGTTCACAGACTTCATCCAGGTTCTCCATCCAGTCTCCCTCCGAATAGTCCGAACTGCAGTTACATCCCATCTTTTCTGCAATTTGAGAGATTAAGACGGGCATCAACATGTTCCTAAGATAATGATTCGGCCTACTCATATTTGAATGGAAATAAATTCTCTAATGGCGGTATTTTGTTCTGTTTATCAACAGTTTTCAGGCATCATGCTCTGCATTTGGAATTGCAGACATCAAATACTGTTTGGAAAACAACAACAACAAAAAAACAGAAAAAAAACAACTAAAATTGTGGATGAAACTACCAGAAGACACAAATGTTTTCGCTTCTTTCACTGCCTTAATCGGATGTGACCGAGGGCCTCGCCTCAAAATGGAGGCTCAGCGGTGAATCAGGCTGGAAACTAAAAGCTTAACACTTTTAAAATGTTCCATTTTAGGCACTAAATTGACACCACATAGGAACCTGCACACACCAGTACTGAAATCACACCCAGAGCTGTGTGACGCAGCTACATTGTTACTATCACCTACAGCATTGCAAATCGCAGGCGTTACATGTTCCAGTTCTACTTCAGACTTGAATAGTAGGCTTTATAAAATTCTAAAAACACTAATCTTGTATAATCCAACAACACGTGTGCTGTGTTGTGTTTTACACTGGTGCATTGCACAAATGGGCTTTCTCAAGCTCACTTGGCTCCCTTTGGGCCACTCTAAGAGCAGGGTCAGTGGGCTAATCGCAGCAGCCGCTTGTCCCAAAGGCTCAGAGCTGTGAGAAAAATCTGGAGAGGCCTGACCCAGCAATAACAATAACAATCCATCACTGTACTGAGACCCCGAGGAACGAAATCACTGTAATCCACCAGGGTATGAAGAGGTTTTAAAAAAAAAATCTATTATCAGTACTGCTACGCCTACTGGCCAGCACTCAGGGAGTCACACAAACAAAGTCAGCATTTTCCATTGAGGGGCTACCCTCTTCTCTCTATGATCTGCAGCTGATGGCCTTTTCCAAACAAATACTGATGACTGTTATTGTTTGCAAAGTATTATGGGTATGTCGATGACCGAAGACATTCTGGCTTTGTCAGTGAGGCTTGTGGGCTAATAAACTGCACTTTTTCAGCAAAAATGGGGAAACGCCATAAGAAGCTAAATTTACACATTAAAAAAAATATTTATTTATATGGATTTTCTTTGCGTTGAACCTTTTTCGGTCCAATTTTGACATCTCACACTCAAATTAGTTTTTTTGCTTCACGTATGATCATCATCACCTATACCTTATCTCTCATAAAGTTACAGCTGAATTTAAAAACACATACATACCTGAAGTTTATATTTGATTTTTTTAAATGTATTAATAAGATACAGATGCATATTTTTATTACAATGAGAAAGAAACTTATTGCTGTTATGTGGTCTTTTTTGTAAAACAGATTTTTATCAACAGAGAAAATGAACACCAGCATGTGAATATGTTTTGCAATTTGCCTTTATGTTAAAATCATGAAACAACAAAATATGGATTTTAGCTCATTCTGATTGTGGACATTATTCTTCTCTATACATCAATTTTCATATATTGTATAAAAGTCAATAGATTTTCTCAACTCTAAACAAACCTTCTGATTTATTTAGCATATTCTATATAACACATGATAATTATAGGGAAAGGATTTACCTGAGTCAGAGTCTTTTCATCCTTTATATTCTAAACATATGTATTGCTGATAGACTCACACGTTTGAAACGTACCTCTTGAAATATGAAATGTCTCTTCAAGCGTCCAATATCAGATTTCCCGAGCCGCCATAGAGATATTCTTTATTGAATAGTTATCTTTTTTGTAAAATAGCTATTTAGCAATAAGTGCTGGAGCCCTGGTGTGAAGATGTCATCGTCCGCTTCTCTTATTATAACTAACTCTTAGCTAGACGTGCTGATGTGTGTCTGTACACGCGCAAACACACACTTAGGAGGAGTGGAGGAGAGCGACTCGCAGAGTTTCCTGTCGTTGAAAGTTTGAGGGTTGCTCTGCAGGCTTGTAACAGGTGCTTCACCTTGCAGCTGTGTGTGAGCAGGGGGAACGTTATGGGCTCCATGGTAGTAAAGGGGTCAGGACAGCACTTCTCCCAGAGATGTTTCCAATACAGTTTAAAAAAAAAAGAAGGCTATGGTAGGGCTGTAAGTGAGGTGTGTATTTATATTTTTGACTTTTGTGCGTAACATCTGTGCGTCAGTGACCTTTAACGTGAGGAGCACAAAGGTTGAGGAGTATTTGATAAGATTTCAGCTTCACACTGATCTTAGCAGTTTTATAATTAATCATCATTTATATCATTTACAGTAATGCCAAACAAATTTTAAATCTGGTGATTTGGGACAGGCGTGTTTCCTCTGTAGAGGTTTCAGGCCTCAGGTTTAATATGAAGACAACAAGGCTATTTCTGTCAATCATACATGTGGTTTCCATCTGTTCTTTTTGTGGTCAGCGGACCATTTAAAAATAGACTTTGACCTTGGTTTTCACAACCAAGTTATGTGAAGTTAATAGATAAAATGAGTCACAAATATCTCACTCACAGAGGAATAACCAAACAAGTGTCAATCAGTGGATGACCCTCCTACACATCATCATTTTAACCAAAAGTTCAAATGAGGCCACATTATGGTCACAGTTAGCCCCGTGAGGCGACATGAATAGTGGTCTCTCAGAATGCTTACAGCCTGCGCTGGTGCGCTTCCTACCTCACAGGCACCTCGCGTCTCTTCTCTTGTGGTGAACGGCTGCTGCTACAGAGCATGCACTGACAGGAAGTCAGTCCAAACATTACAGGAAGTGCACAGACATGTGTGCTTAGAAGACTGCCACAGAGGAGATTAAGTCTCACTTGATGAAACCACCTGAGCTCACGCTTTTTTTCCGTTAAAGCACATAACAAAGAGCGTAAATCTAGGAGGTATAGTTTCACTTTTTTGGGGGGGCTTTTTGATAGTGACGTATGTTTCAGAGTATATTTTACTGAGCTGATTTAAACAACCCAGCATCCATTGTATTATATCTGTCTCTGAGGGGATGATGGAAAGATAAAAGAACCTCACCATCTTTGGAGATCTGCTTTTGGCAGGCCTCGTGAGCCTTTAAGGGTATTCCTAAATGTGGTTGGAAATCAGATTATGTTACGCAATCGAATCAAGATGCTATCAATAAGCAGAAAGTTTTCCAAACCTCCTACCGACCCGCTTTGCGCTTGCAGGTGTTGGCCTCTTTCGTGTGAGCGAGTGCTGCTTCAGTTGTGCTGCTATAATGCTTACTCATGTACACTTCAAAACAGCCTTCAACCAATTCAAACAGTATGCATTTATAAGTTTGTTTCGATTCAAAACAAACACTCCAATACCAGCTTATGCTCATGCGATGACACGTGGTATGATATGGTGGAAAAGTTCAAGTGAAACTATCTGCAGGGCAGAGCTGAGGGGCACGAGAAGCACAAGTCTGCAGAGCTTAACTTTCAAAGCATTCACTGGAGATTCGAGGCCTCAAGGTACAATACCTCGGCCCCTGTGCATTTTCCATATGATATTAATTTCCACTATCAATGTAACAACCAACATTTTAAATTCTAATAAAACTGAATTGAAAGTGACAGAGACAGAGAAAAGTCTCTTTAATATCGTGCTGGATGTGCAAGAAAACATGAGAGTTTTAAGGCATTTGTCTTTATTCTCATTTGTCATATATACATTCATATTACAGTAGCATGATTTAACAATAACGCTTATAGTTTGTTTTTGTTTTTTTACATTTAAAACAGTTAAAACCAATGTCTCATGTTATTAAACAAAAACATCTAATTACTCATTCATACTTGCTGTTACAAATAATATAAAGCTATAAAACAAACCACTTAACTTGCCCTAAATTGCCCGAGCTACAACTTGGTCACTGTCCAGCCATATATAGTTTGTAAACCGTGCTCTGCAGCATCTGGACGCGGTAATGGAAAACAAAATTTCGTGAGGCACAGCCTCCTGGGTGCGCTGCGCTGCTGAGGATATTGAGATATATTTGGTTTGTGAAGAAGAGGCTTCAAAATGCTGGAGTGTGACATCCCACTTCCTTTGAGGATAGCGGGAGGGACAGAGCCCTGATGAAGGCTTCAACAGCTGGAATATGTTGCTCTATCAACGGACTCCATTTACTTTAAAGTGTTGCTGAACATGTTCTTTATCGGACCAGACGTGTTGTACTTTTTCACTCCACAAATAAATGTATTAGTGATGTGAAGGACTTGTCCCCAACCTTTTTTTTGCATTGTGACGTCCTAAAATAAAACAACTTCCATCCCCTCATCACTGGATGTATCCAGTTCAACCAGAGGGTGGGCGAGATGTAACTATTCAATAATTTAAAAAAGGAAAGACTGTGGAAAATCTTTTTTTGTGGTTAATCGCCTCACAACCTCTCAGATAAATCTCGCGACCCTTTGTTTGGGCCCCGACCCCTAGTTTTGGGAACCACTGACTTAAAGTGACCTGCACTGCAACCATGAAGCTCCCTCTACACTGTCTTCTTTTCTGAAGTGAACTTCTTCGTCGATGAATTATTCTTCTGCAAAACAGTACCGCTCTCCCCATAACTGTTTCTCACTTCTTTGGCACAAGTGAAACGTTCTTCACACAACACAAAATCATTGGGTATAAGATATAATGCCGTAACTCCATATCTACCTTTGCATCTAAGTCTAGCCTTCATCCGTCCACTCTGATTAACATGACTGTGCAAAGAACAGTCAACAACAGAGCAGCCTGGGCTCCGTCCAGCAGGAGGGTGTGCCTGTATAACAGTAAGGGCGTGTGCCCTTACAGGTCTTCACACTGAGGCCTCCTCATGCATGTCAAGTCAAGGTGCAAAATCATTTTCGTTTTCACCCAGGGCACCAATAGTCAGCAGTCACTCTATTCACACTATCGACAGCTCCCGAGGAGGAAACAGGCCTGAACAAGGGATTTTTTTTTTAACACAGTGAGAAACGTCTGGAGTTGATGTTCATCTTGGTGAGGCCCAGGTGTTTGAGCGGCATGGACAGAGCGAAGGCGGCCTTCATGGGGATGTCGCATAGCAGGTCCGACTCCTCGCCGCACTCCTCCAGCTCGTACGTGGCATCGTCCAGCATCTCCTTGTGGCGGTCGCACGTCTGCTCCACTTTGAGCCGGTGGATCTCCCCACGCAGACGGATCAGCTGGCGGGCCAGGCGGTTGTCCTGGACCTGCATCTCCCTCTGAGGGGGGAGCAGGGGGGGTGAGAAAGAGCATCAATGAGATACCATAGAAAATATGTGAAAATTTGGATTTGGGATCTTCTCATAGTTTTTTTATCTTCTTATCAAAAGGTGTAAATCACTGGCATGTGGAATATACGGGCTGCAGCCTGAGACTGTGAGAAAACATGCATCATCCTGTTTCACTAATTGTTTGTTTAGGCTGTGAGAACTGCATGAGGTCATGCTCTGCCCTAATTTAAGTCAGGCATTCATGCATGCAGCAGATCACTGACACCTGAGGAGATGACAATGGAGTAGGGAGATAAACATCTATTTCACAAACACGCATAAGGAACTTGAGAAAGAAATGCTTTTGGTTTGACAAAGCTGCAGCAAAATGAGTATCATTGTTTTTCAGTATGATAAATCTTTAGGTAAAATAAAAACGCTCAGGAGACACTCACCAGCTCTTTCCTCAGAAAGTCCAAGGCATCATCGATAGTGTCAAAGCCACAGATGTTGCGCACGACCAGCTCCGAGTTCTCGTTTCTCAGGACTGCGGGCGTGGAGGCGACTTGTCCCTCAGAGCCCGGACTGTCACTTTCCTTCCACGGTCGGCTCTCTACCCGCTCCTGCCACTCCAGGTAGGACGGTCTGCGGGTCTGCAGCTTCAGCTTCTCCGTAAGCGCTTTCACGCTGTCCAGATCGTTGGCGTCGCCCTCGGGGGACTCTTCTCCTAACTCTTTGAAATCCATCGGCGTAGTGATGAAGGAAGTCCTCAGAGAACGGGAATTCACGTGAAGCTCGTTTTCTGGATTGGCAGCGTGGGCGATTGGAGCGCAACAAGCTCCTTACCTCCTTTATAGGCTGATAAGAAGGAGTGACCGCCCATCCCGCAGACAGAGGCCAGGGAGGCTGGATCATTTAAAGGCTTTTTTTTCGGAAGACAGATTTCCACAAACTTCTTTGAGACCTTAAAACAGAGTGTCGCTTTGTCACTTATCGAATGAAAATACAAAATATAGGTAAAACCCTCTAAATTTCAAGAAAATACAGTTATTTTGGAATTTGTAGAGAAGTGTGACAACATGCTGTATCTGTTTTATCATTTTAAATCACAAATGTTGTTGTGCAAAGTAAATAAGGTACTTGATGCGAGTATTAGTGACTTTATATGACTTCACCTGTGGTGGAAGAAGTATATTCATATTAACATTACAATAATGTATAAATGCTCCATTACAAGTAAACGTCCTGCATTGAAAATCTCCCATTGCGATATAGCATGCTTTCCGATCATTCAATAATCAAATGGTCAGATGAAATAACCTCATGTTTAATACTCTTATGTGAAATAAATACTTGACAAATGAAAAGTACTGAGTATTTTCTCCTTTAATTGGGAACTTTAGTGCAAATAATCAGATTTTCTGAAAAAAATGAGAAATATGTTCTTGGTATTATCCACTTAGACGACACATTGTGTATCAGGATGTTTTTGATTTATGATTTCATTATTCCATTGAAAGATGATACATTATCATCTTGAATTATTGCAGGCAAATGGCCACTGCGGGTGTTGTATTATTGTTTAACCCTATATGACAGTACTGTCTTATGTGTAGGAAGCATTTTAATGTTATAGCTGGTTCTGAATACTTTATATTTCTGGGTAGTTTAATTTATTGCAGTGGCTTTTATTCTATAATCGTGCCATGCGTTTTGTATGAAAAATATGCAATCAGCAAAGTAACTGTAGTTAGTCAAATAAATGTTATGGGGTAAAGAGAATATTCCCCTTTGAAATATAATGGAGCCGAAGTATAAAAAAGCATGAAATGGAAATACTCAAAGTCAAGTAGAAGCACCTCAAAATTATATTTAATTAAGTAGGCTGCATTAGTAAATGTATACATTCCACCACTGTATTGCAATACATTTCAGAGGGAAACTTTTTAATGACCTTTTCAAAGGGCTACATTTATTTAAGTGCCTCAGTTAGTTGTTTTGCGGATAAACATGTTACATACAAAACTGATCAACTTTCTAAATGATGCATCTAAAGATGCAAATAAATAAATAACAGTATAAAAAAGAACCTAGTTAAATGTAGAAACACTGAAATGCTGCATGCAGTTTTGCAGAAATACCAATACATTAACATAATATACCGTAAACTTTAATACATTGAAATGGGGCGTTCTGCACGTGAGTGCTTTTACTTTTACATTTTGCTGATTGTAATAGCCTATGTAGGTGCATTTCATTGTCATTGACTATTTTTGAGGCTCAAATCGTTCTTCCACCCCTGCACTAAACCAAACTCAATGTTTTGTCAAATTCAGCACCAGTTTTTTACTTTTGAGTATTCTGCCATCTAGTGGTCATTAATTATACAACACGCGCACCAGTGCTGCCTCTCTCCCCCCCACCCCCCACTGTGTGAGAAACTTTTAAACAGCAATGTGTGACACATCTCGGTGCTGCTGTTTCTCAGGAAACGGCAACTTCCGTCTTTTGTCGCCTCAAGTAGCACATCGTTGTTTCCAGAGCAGTCTCGTGCACGGCCACCTGTGTGAGGGAAGGTGTAGCAACATAAGTGCATAAACTATGCTCAGAAAAAAAATGAATCTATTTATAGGCTCCTTATCGGCGAGCAAACAGAGCACAACTGTTGTGCTACCCAAACTAGTGAGGTGAGGAGAGGAGAGGAGGGAGCTTTCGTTTTCTTTACAAGAGAGGCGAGCACTTGTGGCCACTTGTGCACTGAGAAGTTTCAGCAGCGGAGGTTTTTTTCAAATTTTATTTTATTTATTTATTTTATTTATTTGCTTTTTTTGTGACGGCCGGGGATCTGATGGAGTTTTCTGAGCACATTAAGACCGCCAATATGGAGAACGTGGTGCTCCGGCAGCCGCTGCACCCGCCGAGCAGAGGCACCCTGTGCATCACCGGCCACCACCTGCTCTTCTCGGACAGGGAGGAGGAGGGCAGCGGTCGGCAGGTTCTGCTGCTCCTCAGGAACGTCGATGCCATTGAGAAAAGGTGAGGCAGGAGGACCGGAGAGTGATCATTGCAACGACATACGTCTTATCAAGTAGTTTACTTGAGCAGTGCATCATGGAATAAAAATAGAGAACAATAGGCAATGTGCTTTCAATTTGCCCAAAAACATGACATTTGATTCAACAGAAATCAATGAACCACCTTAATATACTCAATTGCTTTAAAATACTAATTACAGCATTTAATAAGGCTTTATAGATCTTTCCAGCACTTTTTTATTCAAGGGATTATAGTCACAAGCAATTAATCACACTAATCAACATAACTAATGAACACCAAAGCTGTCAGTGAATTGTCTAATTGATGTCTAATTCCATTATTCCTCAAATGTTTTTAACCAGTGTGGAAAACCTTTTGGCCCACTCCGGCCCCTTCTGTAATGAAGGCCACAGTCAAAGGTTGGACATCATTCGTGTTGCCATGTGTCTGCTGCTCTTATTGCCCACAGTGCTGAAGGAGGAAGTGTGCTAACAAGATTATAATGCGTTGCTTGCTGCTAACCGCGTCTTCTGAGCTTGCTGAAACCACTCGATGTGTTTTTGGTCAGCAGTTCAGTTTCCTTTTCGGCTGCAAGTCAAACTTTCTGCACTGCCAGAGTCAAAACAGGAGGCGTTGAGGGGGGAAAGTTGACACAGGGGTATTGTTTTGTTTCATAGTTGTGTGTGTGTGTGTGTGTGTGTGTGTGTGTGTGTGTGTGTGTGTGTATGTAGGATATCTGGATCCTCAGGGACCATTACCATCAAGTGTAAAGATCTGCGTGTGCTCCAGCTTGACATCCCGGGCATGGAGCAGTGTCTCAACATTGCTCGCTCCATCGAGGTATAATAAATAATCTATTAAACCTACTAAACCCTCAAACATACATGGATAAGGAAATTAGTGTTTTCCCTTCTTGCTATGGGATCTTACATCCTTCCTTTGAATACAACGTTTCTCATTATTTCCGCCGTTGCCCTCATCTGTGCTTTCTGATAACATTCTCTTTGGAAGTCAAGTCAATTTGAATCCCTCTTTCACTTTCTCTATAGACCCTGTCCGGTCTAGACGGTGTGTCGGAGATGTACCCTTTCTTCTACAGACCTTCTAATGTCAGCCTGCAGGACCAGTGGGGCCTGTCGTCCCCTGAAAACCACTACAGTCAAATGAAGGAACTTGTAAGCAACATATGAAACCCTGTGTCTCACGAGCTTGTTTCTGCTGTGCAGGGATGTAACACCTAAAACACACACACATACTGGTAAGTCATCCCCACAGTGATCCAACAACCACATGACAGGAAAATACCATGGAAACTGAATGCATGGGTCAAGACTCAGGATATCCCTGTCGCTTAGCTTTCATTTGTTTTCCCTTAACTTCAGAATGTGCTGCACACAGCTTGAATTTGTGTCTAATACAGTGTCGTCTCCCTCTGGGAGTAGCATGTTGCTATGGTGATGGGTGGACCCTGCAGGGAAGCATTGTTGGCGCAATGTTCCCTGAACTTGTAGGATATCTTTAGTTTTCATCTGGCAGGCCCTGTGAAGGGACTTTTTGGAGCCTGCATGTTGACTCACATCCGTCAGCTGATTCCTGCCATGAGTTGAGCTTCGTGTTATGTGGTCGAGGTTTGTCAAATGGAGTTTAAAAAGGAATGATCTGACATCGTGAGAAATATGCTCCACGCAGAGTTAAAGCAAGGAGACAGTTAGCTTAGCTTAGCATTAAGACTGGAAACGCGGAAACAGCTATCCTGGCCCTGTCCGAAGGTTAAAAAGAAAATCCGCCTGTCAGCACCTCTAAAGCTTCCAGAAAAAAATAGTGTGGCATTTTTGCAGTTTAGTTTATATATGGATTCTGTTAGGCAGATTTTGTTTATCTTTTGACAGAGCCAGGCTAGCTGTCCCTCTGTCTCCGATATGCTAAGATAAAATAACTGCCTCCTGGCTACAGCTTTATTTTTGTTGTACAGATATAGGGGTGGTGTCCTTGTTCCCATGCTGCACTTTGGGATTTTTGGTAAACATGTCGAAATCAAAAGTGAAACACTAAGTTTATAGGCCCTCTAGTTTTTTAAGGGTGAACAATTGAGCAGTGAACAAGTTCTACATGCGGAGGAAGGTGGACCCGCCTATGTTAGAGCTGTTTCCTGTAGCGTTAGTATCCTTTGACAAAAAGCAGGGTGGTGAACATGAATGTGCCGTGTGCAGGTTACATGTCCCGTGCGTATTAAAGTTCAAACAGTTACTGTGTCACTGTGACCGCCCTTGATGGTCCTCTCTCTCTCTCCTGTTTGCAGCATGACAGGTGGAGACTGAGCACTGTGAACAGAGACTACTTAGTGTGTCCCTCTTACCCTCCAGCCGTCATCGTCCCCAAGAACACCGACGATGACATGCTGGAGAAGGCGGCCAAATTCAGACAGGGGGGACGCTTCCCCGTCCTCTGCTACTACCACAGGAAGAACGGCATGGTGAGGTGCCTTCATGTGTCTCTACAGCCAAGCCCACACTTCACACATGCAACTAAACAATTCGAATCTCTTCAGGTTATCATGCGCAGCAGTCAGCCGCTGACGGGAGCCAATAGGAAGCGCTGCAAGGATGACGAGTGCCTCCTCCAGGCCGTGATTGACGGCTCGGACAAAGGCTTCGTTATTGACACGCGCTCCAGTCAACAGGCCCTGCAGGCCCGGATGACTGGTGGAGGGTGTGAGTCCAAGTCGTGTTACAGTGGCTGGACGAGACTGCACAGGCAGATGGAGAGGCGAGTGTGAAAGTTGGCTTAGTGGGAGTTGATGCGGTTCTCCGTTTTTATGATACTGATGTTTTCCCGTCAAACTGTCCACCCCATTGTCTTCTTTACAGGGGGAAAGCGCTGCAGGAGAGCCTCATTAAACTGGTGGAGGCCTGCGGGGACGAGTCCCATAACATGGACCGTTGGCTCAGTAAGCTTGATAATTCAAAGTGGCTGTCTCACGTCCAAACTGCCCTGTCAACCGCTGGACTGCTGGCGGAGTGTGTGGAGAGGTAGGAACTACACCCACGGTGTGTGTGTGTGTGTGTGTGTGGGGGGGGGGGGATTACAGTCGGTTTGCATTTATCTCTTGTCAAAGGCATGTTTTTATATTTGCACTCTTCGACATGAAGGTAGCATAAGAAATAATCGGAGCACCAGCAAAGACAAATATGTGCGCGTATACGCCTTTTCTAATACACGAAGGAGGAACAGGACTGAACTGTAGTGTATCTATTGCTTTTGTGCAGGGACGGTCATTCTGTGCTGGTTCACGGCTCTGAAGGGACAGACTCCACTTTGCTCATCAGCACTCTGGCTCAGCTCATCATGGACCCATGTTGCCGCACACTGGAGGGCTTCCTGGCTCTGCTGGAGAGGGAGTGGGTACAGGTGATTGTGTGTGTGTGTGTGTGTGTGTGTGTGTGTGTGTGTGTGTGTGTGTGTGTGTCTGTGTGTGAGTGTGTGCATGTGCTGAAAGATTGGAAAACGTGAAGAAAAAAATGCAAATCCTCAAATAGATTGAGACTCGTGAACACAGTATCAGTGATACAGAGTCACTTCACCCGAAGTATGTATTTTTTATTCACTATCTTTGAAACACAGAATGCATTACTCGTGATCTTTTTTAGGTTACTGCTTTCAGTTAAGTTCAGAATTCAAATCATAAGGAAGCCTTCTAAATAACAGTCCAAAGTGGGAGCTCATTGAATTTTGCTACTTTTTGCATCGACAGATTTGAGGCAAAGCTGTCCTCTGTTTTTCAAACACAATCTCACATCTCTTGCTAAAAGGATATTGCGCCACAGTCTACCCTTTACAGGAAATGTCTTAAAAAAAAAAACTGCACGTAGCGGACATGGATTTACCATAACCGTTTGCCCATTGTTTCCAAATGTTTCCGTTCTCTAACACTTGTACCTCCATTATAGTGGAGTATTTCTCAACATTTATGGGGAAGTCATTTTTCTCATCATCATCCTGAAATATATAATCTACATCACTCTTTTTTTATCCACACAAGAACCATGAAACAATATTTTTTAATTTCACAGCCCATCCAAATAACCAACAAACAATTAATATTGAGGCTGACATTTCATCATCAATTATCGATTATAGATAAAAGTCATATGAAGGAAAGTCGTTCTTCGTGCTTAAGAGTTAAATAGACAGGACTGAAGTAGCAAAGTTGTACAAATTGATCGATAAAGCAAGTGATGATGTTTCAACTGTGCCCCGACATGATCCCTATTTTATAAGTTATTGACACAGAAAACGACCCACAGTACAGAACAGTGTGCACTGTATGCATGTTTATATGAATAAGTGTTCCTCCCTCCAGGCAGGACACCCATTCCGGCAGCGGTGTGCCCACTCTGCGTTCTCCCACGCCCGTCTCCAGCAGGAGTCCCCGGTTTTCCTGCTGCTGCTGGACTGTGTGTGGCAGCTGTGGCGTCAGTTCCCCCTGGCACTGGGCTTCTCTGAGGCGCTGCTCCTGAGGCTGGCGACCGAGGCCTACGTGTCTAACTATGGCACCTTCCTGTGCAACAGCCATAAGGAGAGGTCGGTCTTAAGGCTCAGTGCGACTGTGCATTTGGGCAACGGATGGCTGAGACCAAACTCAACCGTTTCTTTCTTTCAAACTATATCTTCACGAGGTGTTAGTGACCTTCCACCTCACTCTTCCCTCTCAGGTGTGCTCTGGGAGTGAAGAAGAACACTCACTGTTTGTTCCGGGCCCTGTTGAGGGCCAGGGAGAGGGACTGCTACTCTAACCCTCTGTATGAGCCCACCGAGCTAGCGATCTGGCCCTCAGTCCACCCTCAGTCCCTACAGCTTTGGAGAGGTGAGCTTTGACGTTTTCAAACATGATCTCATCTTTATGCCGACAGTCATGGCCTGAGGCGATGTGTTTCTGGGTTATCCGTACATACATGCTTGTGAAGTCTTGCCTGGAGTCTCTTGCCCGGAGAAACATTTCTTCAGATTTGGCACAAACACATTTTGGGCCATAGCTTAAGAATTTATGTGCTAATTATGGCAATTTCCCACTAATGTCTAATAGGATAAATTGATGAAGTGATGTCATTTTTGGACAGACAGACAGATGCTTTTGACCTGTGGTTAGTATCAGCGGAGATGCTCGGTCAGCCTCTAACGTCCGCCCAATGGTTTCATTATCTAGAGTTGTAAGCCGACTGCGTTGCTAACTGTGATGATTCTAGGATTTGATTAATCGAGCGTTGATACTAAAGCACATATCTTATGTATTCTCAGGTTTTTTTCTGAGGTGGACCCCGCAGGCTCGTCACCTAGAAGAGGCTCAGGAGGAGATAAGGAACATGGTCACTGAGTGGGGGAAGCTGGCTCTCAGCCGATGCACTCAGTAAATGAAGATGGGAAGATGTTCAGCCTGAACATGTAGAACACGTTCTAAGGAGGGACAATACCAAAGCTCAATGCCTTTTGACTGTGGAAATGTTATCTTAGAATGTTTGACAACCTGATGTGTTTTAATGTACAGTCATTTTTGTATTCTTTTATAAAATAAATTGAAGAAAAAAAACCCTCAATTTTTGATGTAATTTGAAGATGTTTAGCCCTCACACCACATTTTAAAACTGTTGTTTAAAACATGTTATGATAATATATGTTGTGTTTTACTTAAAAATATATTTTCTATATTCATTCACAGATATTATCAATCGAAAGAGGCTATATAACCGACACATCTCCCAGTCCTGTTAAGCTCAGCTAAACACTCTTCACAATACAAATCCCTGTGCACTGCAAGTCAGCATGTTTGCACACACACGGAGCTTTGCAAGCTGGAGACTGTAGTCAGGTTCAGTCAAGAGCCACAAACCCCAGTGATTACACAATGTGGACAAGAACCACATAGCCCAGCATGACTTTCTACTGCTGCTTTTTTATCCAGCTGTTACTGGGTGAACTGAGACGGTGACCAATCGGATGGTAATCTTTTATTTCTGACACATGCCTTGAAAAGTATATTATGGGCTCTTATTTCATAATTTAGATCAGAGGAAAAGTTTGGGATTCACTAAATTGCACCTGTTGGTTTTGGACCAATAATCTGGGATTGTCTGGTATTTCTGATTTTGCCAGCACACAGGTAAAAACCTTTTTTCTGTGCCCTGTTTAATTTATTTGTCTGTACTGTTATTTTAACACGACTTGTGTATATATATATATATATATATACACCCCAATGATCATCAACAAAATGTAGAAGTTTAATGTCAGTTCATTTTGATTTTTCTAAGGACTGCTACTAGACATGCAACCGGGGGTCTGTATGCCCACTGCAGCTGCGCTGGGCTTGTTTTGCCGAGGTTGTCTCAGCAGGGCGCGAAGTTTGCCCGGTGGCAGCCTGAGCTGTTTGCCCAGGCAGATGAGCAGGTGGAACAGCCTGGAGACCGGCAGCCCCATACCTATTCAGGAAAACCCTCGTATCCTCATCACAGGTAATATGATTGATAGCTAAAGATGGAGAGAAAGATGGACTTTGTCCACCGCTACACAAACACTGAACCTGTGAAGCTACTATTGTTTTCTACCACTTTCACCATGCAGCCACTGTTTTGTACTCACGTTCACAGAGCAGTTACAAGAAGGGGTCGAGGGCACCGAGTAAGGGATATGAGAGAGTTGCTCACTTCCAAGCAGATCCTATGTTTATTTGAAATGCAAGTGGCATCAATGGCATGAGTGGTATACTAGACAAGTGTAGTGTCGTTTTATATTTATCGAGTTGCTTTCACTTTGCACCAGCAGCAGGACCCCACTTTGACTCATCACAATAGGATGCGTACAGACAGCGCTGGTGATATAAAAGAGCCAGTGAGTGACTGGAGGGGAGAATAATAGCCCACTGTTGCTTTTTGTCCCGGGATAAAGCTTTGGAACAAACAAAAAGCTGAAGCGTGGTGCACCAAAAACATTGACTCCGCTTGCGTACCAAACTCCAAACATTTTCTTGTTTTCTCTTGACAAATAGAAATACTAAACTGTGCCTCTATATGCAGGTGGTCTTGGGCAGTTAGGTGTGGGACTGGCAGAGATGCTGAGGTGAGATGCGTGGAAATTTTCTGAGACAACAAAGCTTGTGAACATGTTTGAAATTTGAACTTCGTACATCATATCTCTATCAACGTCTAGGAAACAGTATGGAACGGAGAATGTAATCCTGTCAGACATTAAGAAGCCTCCACCTCATGTTATCAGAAGTGGTATGCAATTCAAAATCAAATTCTTTTCACCAGATATGTTGTGTTTTTCATTCTTCTCCAATTTACACTGAACAGTATGTGCAGCTTATTTCCCTGCTCTTTAAATCATCAGTTTACGAATATTCTTCTCTTTCCCCATCAGGTCCATTTGTGTACGCTGATGTGTTGGACTACAAACACCTCCGGGAGCTGATTGTAAATTATCGTGTCACTTGGCTGGTCCACTACAGTGCTCTGCTTAGTGCTGTGGGCGAAGCTAATGTGGCTTTGGCACGCAAGATCAACATCACAGGTCTGCCGATTACACTCACTATTCACATGTATACCGCCTTCTTAGGGGTTATTATGTTTCAAACTCCTCTTCGGATGTCCTGCTGTCCATCTAGGCCTTCATAATGTGCTGGACTTGGCTCTAGAGAGCTGCCTGCGCATCTTTGTCCCCAGCACCATTGGAGCGTTCGGCCCCTCTTCTCCACGTGACCCGGCCCCTGACCTCTGTGTCCAAAGACCTCGAACCATCTATGGCGTGTCCAAAGTGCACGGAGAACTAATGGGGGAGGTGTGTTGGCCTTAAAATGCACATGCATACACATTCACGCGGTACTCTAATACATCAGTTTGTAAAATTTTGTGACATCTCAATATTCTTTTTCTTTAGTATCTCCATCATAAATATGGTCTGGACTTCCGCTGCCTGCGGTACCCAGGTGTGATATCAGTCAGCACCCCCCCCGGAGGAGGAACAACAGGTATTGCATCACTTCTCTATCCGCATATGCCACATATATTCAGCACAATCAGCTTGATGTTATGAACAAGGCACTCCGGACCTCTTTCTTTGCAGACTATGCCGTTCAAATCTTCCACGACGCCCTGAGCACGGGTCACCACGAGTGCTACCTGCGTCCCGACACCCGCCTCCCCATGATGCATATCTCTGACTGCCACCGCGCCACCATAGAGTTCATGCAGGCTCCAGAGTGCCAGCTGTCTCTGCGTACCTACAACATCGCCGCCATGAGCTTCACTCCAGAAGAGGTGGCGCAAGAAATCCGCAAGCATCTCCCTCACCTCAAGGTCACCTACAATCCCGACTCTGTCCGCCAGACCATCGGTACGACGTGGTGCACATACCGACACTCAAAACCTGTGGGGGATCATACAACTTTTCAATGTTTTCAGTGTGTTAAATACATCATACTGGTTTGCCATCTTCTTGAGTTTTCACTTTAAGTTTTGTCTTATTTTGAAATGACATGACTCATATTGCCATCTTCAATTATAGCTGATGTGATGGAAGTAATGTGGTTATGTTGCATGCCACTTTGCAGCAGACAGCTGGCCCGTGAGGTTTGACGACACCAATGCCAGGAGAGATTGGGGCTGGGCACCAGTCTTCCGGCTTGAGGAGCTGGTGTCAGACATGCTGCGCTCCATTCGAGACAAGAGGACATACGAGGGTTTGCCAGTCAGCTAGCGAAAACCTGCTCCACAAAGACTGATCAGCGCCCTGGCCCTGACTTCTTCTCCAGCCTGCATTTACCAGCGATACACTTCCTTTCACTTCACCTTCACATGTCGTCAACCTGTATCCCCCGTTACTCTGGAACATTACAGCAAAAAGCCAGGGACTGGTTGTAAAGTAAAGTGGGAATTCACAGTCTGATGATCTCAATATACAGTGGACAGTGAGATGTCACACACATGCACTCAAACACACATCTCAGTCTTTTTCAGGGAATAATATACCGTCAAACTTTCCCTTAATCTTTGTCATTTTTAATCGTTAGCATGGGATAAGCATCACTTTACACATGTTGCCTCAGAAGGAACAACAAAGGACTTCATAGATTTCCGAATGTCATGTGACTCACATCAATGGACACAACAGTTTGTTACAATGTCTATGAAAATGTCTATTACAATATGGACCAGTTACACATTTATAGTAACAAATCTGTTGTACACTTTGATTCAAGGATTATCTGGAATGGCTGGCTCAGTTAACTCTCAACTGTATTTATTGACTCACCACATATTCTGGCTGTTTTCAAAAGCCAGTCTTTTATTATATAGTCTATCAAGTGACTATCACACACTGTATACAACCACACTACCCTTGCTGTGGCATCTAACAAGAAACCTTTATTTTGCCTTTTTTTTTTGCCAGCTGTGTGATTTTAGTTATGAATGAGCACCTATAACAAATGAAGCCTTATTTACTGTAGATTGCTTTGGAAAGCAATGTTTAAAAAATGCAGTGTACTTTTGAATCAGACCTTGATTATTAAAAATGTTATTTACCCAAACAGCAGTGATTAAGTTGAATTGTTGACCTTCATTTAGAAAGTAACTTTACTACTGATTGGGCCACATTGATATTTAGGGTGATGCTGATGACTATAGTATTGATTGTGGTGGTAACTACAGTTTTGAGGTCCTTATCACATTTCAGGGAGAATTATTGTATTGTTTTCACCAGCATAAATAGTAGTAACTTTGCAAATTCAGATTTTTACTCTAAAACACATGATCAACAAATAAAATATGATGCACTGTTATAGATTCAACTACCAGCAGTTTCTGAAGTATTTAAAATTGGTGCCACCTCAATCAGCGACATTGAAAAGCTGCTCTCCCAGTAATGCATTAGTAATTAAAAATGTATGATGTGAGATAATATTACAACACACAGTTATCCAATATGCAGAATTATTTGCAGAATTATTTCTGCATATTGGGTAATTTAGCAAGTACAATTTAGCAGAACGTTTCACAGTTTTGTTTTATTCATAAACCAGTCAGGATCACGGTCTGGGAGGACACATCTTCCCTCCTATCATTACAGTACATGCAGTTCTTGGTTCTTTCTCTAGAGGCGCACCCGTCATCCGGCTCTCCAACCAGAAAAATTTCACCGGAGCAGCGCACGTCTTTCTCAACGGCACCTGTTAAATCCATTTTCTCTGATAATGGACGCGGGATTCTTCCGCGTAAGTTCTTGGAAAAGTTTGTTCATACTCTTTAATGTCTTGCTGCTAAGTAACAGGGAGATATATCCATTGTTGGAGCATTAATATGCAGTTTTTAGGTGGAGGGCCATAGAGCCAGGCGTTATGGTAACGTTATGGTCGGGGCTTCGTCTATCAACTGATAACGTTACTCGACAAGAGCCGTGTTTCTACTGGGCTATTTCCAGAGTTTACATGTCTTTACTAAATGCATGTTTGTACCACTATAGCCATATTTGACGATATATGGCCAACAACTCATAGCCCTTTCGCATTAATTTGGAGTCGACACAGTTGCAGGAAATAGACAAGCCTACCTAGCTAGCTTACGTTAGCTTCTTCTAATTTGTTAGCAAAGATGGCGTCCGTGTGGTGCATCGTTTGTGACTGGGGGGTAGTCACGACCACGTTAACGTTGGCTAGAATAAATGGATGTAGCGTTAAACGTGTACCGAATAACTACACCGATTTGACTATTTGATGTTCTGTCTATGTCAGCGGTGCTGCGGTGAAGGTAACCACGAGGCTAATATTAGCCTTTTAGTTTCGCCTGGAGGATTAATCATGCTAACTATTAGCTTAGCTAACGTTAGCTTATTTGTATCAATGTCATGTGTGGCTCACGTTGACGATGTGGTACTGCGACCACGTGAACTGACGTTATCAAATATTCTGACTTTTACCGTAACATCGTATGTTAGCAAATGTACCTTAATGTTTGCTAACTCAGTGTTTTGGTTTCGATGTCTGTATCGCCGGTATGTTAGTGCAGTCACGTTTAAATTACCGCTGGTCAAACACTAAGGAAGTTGTTTTGCATCTGAACTGAATCACGTGAGAGAAATGCTTCAAGCATAATGTTAGGTGTATGTGCGTGTCTGATTGTCAACCCACACTAGTCATCTAAGAGTTGGTTGATTTTTTTTTCTGTAGGGTACAAGTGCGGAGCAAGACAACCGTTTCAGCAACAAGCAGAAGAAACTACTGAAGCAGCTGAAGTTTGCAGAATGTCTGGACAAGAAGGTATAAGATCACCCACAAATGCATTGTGTTGTTCAGCTTGTGCCAGTATAAGTCCCAAACAATCTGTTGCCTTGACAAATGTATTGTATTTTATTGACCAGATTTGTGATTTGTTTCTGATTGCATGAAACCATTTCACCCTTAGGTGGACATGACCAAAGTGAACCTGGAAGTCATCAAACCGTGGATTACTCAGCGAGTGACAGAGATTCTGGGGTTCGAGGATGACGTCGTCATAGAGTTTATATTTAACCAACTTGAGGATAAGGTAATGTCTTTAATATGTTTCTGTTTTGTTTTTCAAAACTGTCATAAATTTGAGGGCATTGTTTCGTTAGTAAGAAGGGATATAAGCAAATAATTGCACTCCCTAGTCAAATTGAATGGGTAAAGTAACAATTGGTGTAAACTGATTAATAATGACATAACTATGTTTTGCTGTTATGTGACAAAGTGCCTATATTCAGCAGTCTTCTAATGATGATGTGATTTATGATTTAAAAGGCCTGAACCAATATGGATGTTATACCTTGCATCAGAAGTATAGCACCAACACCTAATTAGCTCTCTCCTGAGCCCAAAGTCACTGAGCCCAACTCTCCTTCATGATGCAGTGTGTGGTTTGAGGTGAGTTATATGCAGGGATCACCAATATCATGTCAGTGAAAGACATACCTGAACAATGCCATAATCATGTAGGATAATTGCAGTGCAAAATTAAACTGCCCAGATCCCTGCTGTTAAGAGTAACGGATCTCTTCCTCTACATTCTTTAGAGAGCAACTGTAGGAGTATTTTAACACCAAGCTGGAAAGGATCCTCTCAATGTCCACCTCGGATTGACGATTTCAGGTCTTCTGCACCTCTGTTGGGTTTGCTCAGAAGCGTTTTCTGTCCCACTTGCAACAGACTCAAGGTCACTGTAGAAAGTTGAGAACAAAAACAAGATTTTCATCCGATTTGTGAGTTGTTCTGTAACAAATCTGTTAAACCTCTGACAACACTCGGCGTCTCAGTTGCGTGTCGTCAGACGTGCAACACATTTGAGATTTTCAAACATAAACGGTACTTTTCTTTTTGGTGTTAAGTTACTCTTTAAACTGAAAGGCCATTGAAATATCTGTAGTGGTCATGTTTTTGATTCTTAACAAAATCTTTCTTGCCAGCAGGGCTTTAATGCTGAGCCCCACTGATGTTGTGTATTTTATTGTTTAATATTAAATTCTGCATGTTTTTCATCCCATAGGCTAATTTAAGAATTTTGTTTATTTATGCATAATTCCATTGCAACGGCTTACTTTTTAAAATAGGAAAACAGATAAATGGGAGGGAAATGACCAAAGTAATGTACACACATTATCCCTTATTAGATTATTACTAGGATTCCATCCCATAGTATACTTCAATGCAAGTATGGTATGTATGCGTAATGACTTCGTTAATGACTTTCATTCTCCTAAGATGCTTAAAAAACCGCATGTATTTATTTAATATTATCAAATGTGACCCCAGTACTGCACATAAAATATATTTTCTGATCTTTTGCTTGCCATAGCTTTTGAGGCGGGTGGGTTGGGCTGTTAAAGCTAAGTTTTAAGGGCACTGTTGCATAATGGTAAGAAAAGGAAATTGAATTGAGATCACGGTATCTCGCAATAATTCTATCAGCTGTTGAAAAAGAAAAACTTCTTTTTTTTTTTTGTGTAACTGTGTACTCATTATTGCTTGTTCGTCTCTTGCAATTTAGATAAATGATATAACATTAAGCTCAAGGTGGTTGAGTCTCAAGCAGTAGGGAGGCGGAAGCAAGCCAAGGGAGCTCCGTGCCCACTGATCCCACGGGACTCACTGAAGACACCGGAACTGTACTTGCAGTGTTGGGTTTTAATGCACTCTGTATTGTGGCTCTTTGTTTAACTCCTGAAGTGTAGACTTGTGGGGAGACCGGAGAACAAGGGGTGGGTAGGGACACTGATATGTAAAGCAGTGGGGATAGTACTGAGCAAATCAAATAATGACTATTTGTTGTGTTCTTGATTGTATACCTGGGGAATAAAAATCAGAAATGGGTATAACAGAAGTATTGCATGCAGTTATTTATATCACTAGATGCGTCTCCCCTCAACTAGCTCACATTCTCAGCTTGAATATGTGAGTACAATTTAAATCAAATTAATCACACACTTGTTTTGATAGGTTATTCTTTCAATTATTGGACCCAGGTATGTTTAGTATACTAATCAGTGTCTTACATGTTTTGAGTAAGGTTAAAGACATAGTCACATCAGTTTAGTGAGGACTAGAGGGTAGGCAGTCCCATTTTTGGGATCCTAACCCCCCCCACCCCACCCCTTAATTATGTGCCTTCCATTACTTTAATGGCCGTATGGTCTTTTCTCTGCCTCCTTCGTGTGTGTGTTACAGCACCCGGATAGCAAGATGATGCAGATCAACCTGACGGGCTTCCTGAATGGGAAGAATGCCCGGGAGTTCATGAGGGACCTGTGGCCCCTGCTGCTCAGTGCCCAGGAGAACATTGCTGGCATCCCGTCTGCTTTCCTGGAACAGAAGAAGGAGGAAATTAAACAGAGACAGGTGAGCTTCTCCCTGGGGTCAGTTTGGCAGAATGTGTCTGTTAGCTGTAGGAAGGTCATGGCTCTGTGGTCGCTGACAGCTCGTGGTTCAAGTAGCCCAGGCAGGAAAAGACTCGAGTAAATAAGTCTGTATTTCTGTAATAATCAGAGTGGATAATGTGTCCTATATGAACCATACACCCAGACAATAACATTGACCTCAGTATTTGACACCCTAGATGACAGTATGTGAACATTGCCGGACAGAACATGCAGTATATTGTTACTGATAGTGATGTGATTGTTCCTTGTTACATTTCCGGTAGATTGAACAGGAGAAGCTAGCTTCTCTGAAGAAGATCGACGACGATAAGAAGGAAAAGGAAATCAGAGAGAGGGCACAGTCAAAAAGCCCAAGGAGGTAAGAAAAAAAAAAAAAAAAAAAAAAAAGTCTTCCATATCGACATCAGTGGACCGAAGTTGGATTTGTGTGTTTATATCACAGAACATGAAAACATAATTCTGTTTGCTTTTCCTCTGTCCAGGCGGAAGACGAGGTCACCATCACCCCGGCGAAGGTCTCCAGTGAAGCGTGAAAGGAAGCGTAGCGCCTCGCGCTCTCCAAGACGCAAAGCCAGTCCAGTTGGCGGCAGTTCACCCCCTCCACCTCTGATGCAGCTGCCCACCAAACCGTTGGAGCAGCTTGTGGAGTCAGAAACATTAGATAGAGCCCTGCCAGAGCCAGTCGTCCAGGAAACTCCTTCCACCTGGTTTGTAGAAGAATTGCCTTGCTTAAAAATGACAGTTTTGTGTGGGATTCAAAATCATTAGTTATTCGTTTTTAGTTTAGAATCTACTAGATTTGAGGTTTATTTATTTACGTTCTTGGTTCATATTTATTCCACATTAGTCCTTTCATTCAGGGTCAATTATGTGGGGACGGGTTTTGTAATGCACTGGATGAAACACAAAAGCAATTTTCATCTATAATTGTTTTTAGTTTATCATGGAAACTGGTAATATAGTACAGTAGTTTTCTTTTAGATTAAAAAAAAAAAAAAAAACCTTGACAGTGACATCTAGAATTGAATTTGAACTTGTTCCTCTGGCCTGCAGTGACGCAGTTGTGGAGGTGGTGAATCCAGACCCAGTGACTGAAGTCAAAGAAGCTTCACCAGAGAAGACACAGAAGAAAGAGGAACGGCCCAGGTCCCGGGAACGGGAGAAGGACGGCAGGAGGGACAGACCTCACCACCGCTCTCGTTCTCATTCCCGCACTCGCAGGCGACGCTCCCGTTCTAGGTAATTTTTGACGTATCAAGTTATTTTGGTGTCCTCTGGTTCTTCAAAGATTTAATGTTTTTAAATTCTGGGTAAAATCAAGGACTTCCAAGTTCCTAAACATTGAAAAGAAATTCAAAGCGTCTCTCGTTCTGTACCACATTTCAGATCTTACTCCCCTCGTAGAAGACAGAGTCCCAGGAGGAGGATGTCTCCTCGTCGAAGGAGCCCCCCCAGACGTGGCCCCCCCAACTCCAGACACAGGCACAGACGCTCTCCTGTCCGCAGGTCAGTAGCTGCAGCCTAGTGGTTAAAAGAACAATCATTAAGTTCCTCTGTAACATCTTCCTATTTATATTATTCTACTGGCCACTGACATTGTGTACAGTAGATCTGGGCCATACAGCTTCTCCCTTTAAAAATAATCTTGTATTGTTCATGTGTTTGTGTCCTACAGGAGGCGCTCTCGCTCTGCTTCATCCTCTGGCAGCAGCTCTTCCAACTCTCGCTCGCCTAAAAAAGCAATGAAAAGAATATCTAACACACCACCCCGAAAACCGGTCCATCATCCCGACAACCCCATTAGCCCTGCAGGGAAAGACAGGCGGTCCCCATCTCCACGGGCCAGGAGGGGCAGAGGCTCTGCATCACCAGCCAGACCATCTGGTACGATCCTTATATAATAATGACGTCTTTGTCTCTTACTGACAGCGTCGGCTCCCTCCGTCTTTTAGAAATTAGATTTAACTATTCAAAATCTTGTGAAGAGGATGATTATCATAAGTGCATTTATAATTCTTGGTGTCTTGTTTTTCAGGTTTAAAGCGAAAACCAGGAGGAAGGGGTGATTCTCCGTCTGATAATGCCAAGCCCAGACCGTCTGAAGGGTCCGAGTCAGGTAAGCGCTAAAGTACCGCTGTTAAGAACCACAGAGGCCTGTGACCTTACGGCTCACAAGTTGTGATAACCGTCAAAAACGGACCCTTGCCCAGACTGTTGGCTCTGGTTTTCAGCTTGAGGGGACACAATGACGGATGTTACTTTACCATACTCAAGAGTTTATAGCATGGCCCATTACATACGCAATTTTAATGATTGTGAAAATGTCTTACGAGGTAATGTTGCTAAGCTCATGGGAGAAGCTTGCTTTACCTGTGCAGAATAAAAACATTTCCAGGGGCTTGTGTGATAATCCTATTTCAACCTCATGCCCAAATGAGTATTTACCTTAAATTTGTTACCAGTTTTTTTTTTTTTTTTTTTTTTTTCTAGCAAATATATTTTTTGCGCTGTAGAATGTTAAATCTTTGCCCAAGTATCTTATTAGTGATTTGTTAATGTGTTTTGATCTCCCTTAGATTATCAGTACAAACAGAGTGAACATGATTAGACACGTAATACTCGGGGACAAGTAGAAAGCTATGGTCAAATTGCCACGTAGAAAGCTAATGAAAACTCAAACCACAGGGATATTAATCCTTTTTTTCGATATTATCTGACTTTTCCATGGCAGTCTGTTTCACTGATGAGACACTCGATGCTTTACATTTCAGAGGAGGATAAAAATGACAAAGGGGCAACCGCAGATTCGGTGCAGCAGCGGCGTCAGTATCGCAGGCAGAATCGACAGACTTCTTCAGGTTATAAATGTTTTTATCCCCGTTCTGTCCTCCCCATACACAACCACCCCAACACAGCAGACAGTTGAGGCTATAACGAAACGGTCGCTAATGTCCTCTTTCTGTTTTGTGTCAGATACAGGGTCCTCCTCATCCGAAGACGAGGGACCCAAGAGGCTAACAGCGGGGCCAGGGGCCAGAAATGGGGAAGTCAGGAGGAGACGCAGCCGCACACCCTCCCCACGGAGGCGACACAGAGATGACTCTCCGAGGTCAGTACTTTTGTGTCTGAAAAAATTGGATTGTATGTGAAATCAAATGTTGATCATGTACTGTACTCATGTTTTCTTTTTCTCCCACTTCAGGAAAAGACGTTCTCCATCTCCTGGACGCAGACGTCGCACACCGTCTCCCCCACGACGTCGCAGATCTCCCTCTCCTCCTAGAAGAAGGTATAGGCGTGTTTATTTGATCTCTTCAGCTATCTTTTCTAATATCAATATCATCTGAAAATTCGAAAAAGGATTTTTGACAATTAAATTTGGTGTTTCCCAGGTCTCCTTCCCCACCTCCCCGTCGTCGCTCTCCATCCCCCAGACGATACTCTCCCCCTATCCAGCGGCGCTACAGCCCCTCACCCTTGCCTCTACAGAAGAGGAAGCTGTCTAGCTCTCCCCCAAAACGCTCTTCTCCAGGGGCCAAGCGACGCGCCTCCAGGTCGCCCAAGCGCAGAAGTCCTCCTGCTCAAAGGAGACGCACGCCTCCTTCCTCGTCTCCATCCAGACACAGGAGGAGCCCCATGTTGTCTTCTGTCAGGCCAAGCAGGGAGACGCGATCCCCTGTTGCCAGCCGCCTCTCCCCATCCCCTGCGAACCGCGGTCGCGCCGTTAGGGGTTCCACCAGTCCTCCGAGGCGTTTTGAAACCTCTACTTCCTCTCCATCGAACCAGCGGAGACAGCAGTCCCCTCCACACAGTGGCAAACCCATCCGCAGGGTGTCCCGCACCCCGGAGCCACGCAACAACCAGAGGTAGGCGAGGCAGATGGCATTCATCTCCATAGTGATTATGTCAGGATAATGCACCTTTTATCTTTGAGTTGTGTAACCTGTTTTGTACATGTGCCATCGCTCTTTTGAATGTCCCTTTTGTCCTCTCCGCAGACCATCTCCAAGTCCCCAGCCTTTGAGGAGAGCGTCCTCCAGATCCGTTTCCCCCCAGCCAGCAGCTCTGAAACGTCCAGCCCCCGCATCTGCCTCCCCCTCTCCATCTCGCTCAGCCAGCGGGTCTCCACCACCAGCCAAAAAAGCCAGCAGTGGTTCCGGCAGTCAATCCCCAAACAAGGTTTGATACTTTAGCTTAGTTTCAATTCTGGCTTTGTTAAATGAAGTTGCAAAGGAAAGTATGCAGATACTTTGCATTTATGTAGCTAGGCATGCAGCAAGCCAGACTTGTCTTCGTCTGATTACATTAGCCATCATTCTCCATCAAACATAACCTCAAGAATTGTAAAACATAAAGCATTGTAAACTTTTCTCTGGAGATTAAATATGCAACATCATCCCATCTCTTAAACACTTTTAAGGACCTTGAATACTGAGTCCTTGAATGTATTCTGAACCACAATAAGAGAATCTCTACTTACTTTACTTAGAAATAAGTCTTGGAAGTTGGTAGTTAGTCAATAATACTTGAAACTTTATTCCTTTGACGTTTGTGGAGTTATTCAGTGGCATTTTTAATGTTGTCCCCATAAAAACAACTCTTTTTCTTTGTTTCATTGCAGAATTCAGATGTTGACGGCAGTGGAAAGAAAAAGAAGAAGAAGAAGGAAAAGAAGCATAAGAAGGAGAAGAAACACAAGAAGCACAAGAAGCACAAGAAAGAGAAGAGTGGCGGCCCTGTGACTGGAGATGGGCATGAAAACCACGGGGGGGAGGAGGATGGAGAGTCAAGAAAGGTGATGTCTAGTTTCTGCGTTTTTTAGCTACCAAGGCCTTTGTGCTCTGTGCTCAACAGGGATAAGTAGCGGATGTTATTTTGTTGATCGCCATGCATTGGCCAGTTGATAGGCGTGTATTTCATGCTGTTTTTCATTTAGGAATCAGACAGTGAAGTAGATGACAGCTTGGATGATCTGGAGAAACACCTAAGAGAAAAGGCCCTGCGCTCCATGAGGAAGGCCCAGTTATCTCCGTCACAGATGTCCTGAAAACAAGGGGCTTTCTCAATTTTCCACTCACTCTTGATGTTTGTCATCAACCTGGTTCAGCTTTAGAATGTACAAATTGTTAAATCTTGAGTCTTTTTTTTTGTTTTTGTTTATTTCTTTTTACTGGTTTGGTACATTCTGAAGAGTGTTTCATTAAGAGCTTGATTTATCGGTTAGTGTATTATCTGAACTGTAAAGAAGCTTGTGTTGTCCATCATTTTTAATTGTGAGCAGGGAAACGGTTTAAGCTTAGAGGTTTGATTTGTGCAGGTTTCAGATATTTTCCACAGCCTACAATAGATTCCATTCAGAAATGATTGCATGTGCAGTGATTGTCTCTGATGTGCATGAACCACAGACCTTATGGAGTGTAGAGAACAACCAACATACAGTAACATACTGTTACTATTGCCTTTTATTAGTGGAAACAGTTGCACAGCAGTGTGCATTGTTAGAGGCCGTAACAGAATGTGTTGTCCCATATTGTAACTTAAAAGAGGTGTTTAGCATCGTTTAACCTGCTGTTTTTCCTGACTTTGAAATTGTCTTGTTTTAAGACTAAAACAATCTGTGAGACAGAGAATGCTTTAATTTTCCAGATGGATTGATATGCAATTTTATGTTGACACCCTTACACCAAGCTAATCTCCGTGGGACTGCTCTATGATTTGTATTTAGTACCCCTGGCTCTTGTCATCTTGTCATCCTTTCAGAATTAAAACCTTTTTATAGGACGTGTGCTTTCCTCAATGTTAAGATGTTGTCATTTCTCTTTGGGATGGGATCTGTAAAAAATGTACACAGAATGTGGGTAAATGAAGAAAAATAGATTAAGAAGAAAAACAGTTATTGGGTGGGGATGTTGGCTAATGAGACATGAACAACCCACCGGACCTGCAAATTCAAAACCTACCGCTACACTTGCAGCATATTTAAAAGTGGATCTGCAATGTGGTCATTGCACCTAAATCAAACTTTTCCTTTGTCACAATGGCCAATTATTGAACATATCAGTTGCCAACCTAAATGTATGTATTCTTTCACTTCAATGAAAGTTTGTAATGATAAATGGCAAATAACATTGTGGCAAAACAGGACGAAACACAATGTATTGTATATTAATAGCTATGGAATATTTTGGGGAAATGCATGCAAATTAAGTGAGAGAGAGCTGCACGAATTTATTTGCAAAAACAGTAAATGGAAGCGCAAAAAAATAATTAAGGAGAATAACGAAACAAGTCTGGTTTTGAGACTGATAAATAATGAAATAATTAAAATGAAAAACCTGTTTTTATTTCATGACAAAAAGCAGAATATAACGGTGCGCAGGAGCGCTGTGTGGCTCTGATGCGTCCTCACGTCCTCCTTCCTCCCAGCAAGGAGACTCCTCTCCTCAGACCCTCCCACATTTTTGTGTGTGTGTGTGTGCGCGCCTCGGATGACATCACTGCTTTAAATAATCCCGTTGCTTCTTCCCGGCCGTCCTTATCATCACTACTCACCCAACGTACACCGCGTCGCGGTTCAACACGATGTGTTTGTAGCTGAGCTTTGGTTGAAGTTACACAGCAACGTTGAAACAAATCTCCTCTGGCAGACACCGCTGCCTCCTTGTCCGCTTTCATTAATTAGTCCGTTGTGCTTCCAGCACCGGGTTCCTCCTTTGGGGAGAAAGAAAAAGCGCAGACTAGGCTTCAGTGCGGGGAGAAGAGGACCGAGCTAAGTCGGGCGTGGTAGCAAGAAGAAAAAAACTCATCTTTGTTAGCAAAACTTCAAAAAGTAGCAGCCGCAATGTCGCTGTCGGTACCGCAGAACGGAGTAAAGGCGGATAACGAGCCCGTTATCGAGCTGTTCGTGAAGGTAAGACCGCGGCACAAGTCGCACGGGAGAAGTTTTTTTAAATTTAATTTTGAGTAGCTTCAGTGTGTTGTGGTGATGAATGCTTTATTCCTTCCATTCGCTATTCTTTACAAACTAGGTTTTTGTTGAGCTAAAACCATTTTAGCTAGCTATACGTTGGTGTTTCACTCACGGGGTTTGCTGTACACTTGATGGAAACGCTACAAGAAGATTTTATGACGCTGTAAGTTATTATTGTTTTAAGTTTTAGAATCATAAATCTATTTTTCCACTGTGGCCATGTGGAGCCTGCAGCGTCACGCGCAGGGCGGATGCAGCTTCCCATCGAGTGGAGAGAGGCGCCTGCCACGCTGAACACTCGCCGCTAATTCGTTAACAAAAGCCGAGCAGTAGTGGACCATACGAGCAGAATCGCCACTGTAACGTGTGCGCGCTTGCTGCGGCTACATGTTAATGCTTGATACAATGTAACGCTTCTCAGAATGATAGAAACATGGTTTCCATCCGGCCCTCCGTGGACACCGGGGTGGACTCGAACCAGCCATTTGAACGTTAAGTTGGATCACCTTGTCATCACTCAAAGTCTGCCATCAAAGATTTTTTTTTTTTTGAGACAGATTAGTTTTGTGATGCTGTTGCTGTGCACAGTTTTCCAAGTTTCCTTCACACTTGTGTGGCGAGGGCGTGAAAGAGTATTGTGGGCCATTGTTACTGTATGTCGCAGCTGTGTGTCCTCAGTGCTGTTATTGACACTGGTTGTTATTTAACGTCATATATTTATAACTGTGGGTGTCTCCTTCTGGGAAGCACAATTCATCACATTTAGACATGATGATAGATTAGCTTGATGGACTTGTCTTCAGATAATAATAATTTTTTTTACGACACCTGCCTTCCCTAAAACTGTAGGTGTGTATCAAACGGTCTGGGCCTCAGCAGTGGGGATGGTGGAGGGGCTGTGAATGGCTGTTTTTCTTTCTTCAGCCTGCTGCTTTGCAGGGCGGGAAAATGGCAGAGGGAAGAAAAAAGGGGGAGGCTGGGGACAGGGGGGAGTGGGAGGGAGTTATGGGGTCCTGACTGGGAGAGGGCGTGGGGGTGATGGTGCAGTGGGGGGGGGGGGGTCACTGACCAGAAGAGCGAGCACTCAATAGTAATGATGACAGTGGAAGCGTGTAGCCCTGGGGCAAAAAGCATTTCTTAAATGCTATGGATGAGCTGGTACTCAGTTAGCTCTGGCCTGTTAAAAGTTCTCAGTAGAAGTACTGAAAATCCCCTCAGTCCTACTTGAATTGTTAAAGGAGAAGCCTTTGTTGTGAGGCATTGATGAGGCTGAGCAGCAGGCCCTGCCGTGTAGCGGCAGAACAAATGGAAACGAACTGGCCGGCAGCACCATTTATTTTAACTCCCTCTCACAGCCTACTGGAGAGGTTGCATCACCCCCAGGCCTGGAAGCTTTACACATGTGGCCAACTCTTCACACAGACGTCTTCTTCCAGTGTGTGTGTGAGTGTGTGTGTGTGAGAGTGTGAGTGAGTGAGTGAGTGAGTGAGACTTTTTGTCTCTACATCTTGCGTTATGGCTCCGTGTCACGTGCCGGCGTCTGACATGTCCACATCTATTATTGAGGCCGTTGTTCTTACTGCGCTGCATTAAACACGATCATGGGAGACAATGGCGGGGGCACGCAGGTTGCCATAGGCGCACTGCTGCGAGCTGGGCCTCTGGGAGGAGCAGATAACGAACCGTGTGTGCTCCAGACTCACACAAGTGTCAGATCTGTTGGGGCACCGCCACATATCAAAGCTGACTAATCATGCTTCTAGGACATGAGTTGCCTGCTGTGTCTGTACATGGTGTTTACCCATTAAAAAGTAGCTGACTGTCCCAGTTCAGAGACACTTTGATGATCTTGCAACTTTTCCACCTGTAGTGTCTACCGCCGCAGTCGTCCTGTCATCACTATGGGAACACTTTGCACTGTGCTCATCTTTTGAGGACGTGCACGTGAAGTTTGCCATCGTCAGTTTATATTGCGCCCTGTTGCAAATGAGCGTGATATAACGCCTTTTTTTATAAGAGGGAGGATCAACCCTTGACCTCATCATGGTGCGTCAGATTAGATATTGTTTTGTAGCCGGTGTGCTGTAGAGGGTGACTTCCCGAGCATCCACCCATGTCTGTTTCGCTCGACACTTCCACACATCACATGGTAGAAGCTGTAATATGAGACCCTGAATCTGATGTATTTATGTGCTGTGATAGTTTGGGGGGGGGGGGGATGCATTACTCTGATACAAGACATCTGAAACAGATGAAAAAAGCTGCATATAGTATTCTTGTTATAGTGGAAGATGTTCCTCTTGTAAAGCAAGGTCCATCCGTGTATTGATTACAGCGCTACCTGGTCTGCTGGTTGTCTTGTGTTACTTCTACAATATGTTGAAGGAGATTGGCGGTCGTTGATGTGCATCATTCTCATCATTAAATCATCACAAGTTTGTTTGTTTTTCTTACAGTTTTACAAAGCTGCGTAGCGAGTCATTCTCCACCAGCATATGAGCCGGCTGTTTGACGGCGAACAGAATATAGATGAGTCGAGGGGAACAGTCGTGTGCCAAGATCACACCGCCCTCTCACAAAAACCTTCTGCTGCCTCCAGACTTCTACGCTCTTGGCAGCGGTAGCAGCAGAGCCAGTAAACATGCTGGAGGAGTGCTTTTTAAGTCTGGATGGCACAAGAGACCGTCTGTGTTTTGTCTAACTCCATGGGAACCGGGGAGACGGAAGCCTGCACCACAACAGAGTAAGAGGCTGCACTCTGTAGAAGGACTGAATGCTCAACGCACAGTGTTAAGTCTCTCTCCTAAAGGCCTCGGGAAGAGCTGCGCCATCAGTCGCCAGATGTGACAATCGGAGGTCTTGCCTTGTGATGAGCTGTTTTTATGGAAACACAATCGCCCTTTTCAACAGTTGCTGTGCTCCGGTGGTATTGTTGGCAATTGAGTAACCGTTTCTTTTGCAGGAATAGGAAATCAATAGAGCAGTTTATTTATTTTTCCCAGAGCACGCAGCAATGCTGCAGTCAGCATCATGAGTTTAGGGGACAAAGATTAATGGCTTGTTACTGTCGTAGAGCTGTTGTTTCTGCGCTGTGGATTTTGCTTCTGCAGCACCTGGCCCGTCACTGCTCCTTCATTGTAACTGACTCCGGATGCAGGCCCGATCGATCCGGCACCGTGTCATTATCGCACCAGTTTGAAGAGGAGCTTTTCAGACGGCACGTTCAGAAGTTTCATTTCGTCGTCTTGTTCGTAGAATAGATCGTTCTTGGCTGTGTCTGGATTAAGACTGTGCTGTGTGAAATCATGTTGTGCAGGTATATCCTCAGGAAAAGCTTAGTTCGCCCTGTTATGAGGAGGAAGAGCTCGTTTGTGCTGCCCGACCAGGAAGCTGCGGCTAATGAGGCGTTTCTCCCATGAGCTCAGGACAGGAAGTGAGGCCACCCTACAACAACATGGATCCCAGACTTTGAAGATTTGATCCAAACAGAGAGTCTTGTGTGTTCATGGGTTAGTGTGTTTTACTTGATAATTAATGGGGCTGCACAGGTTACCACTGCATACATTACATACAAGGTCAAGATGCAGAGGAAAAACGAGCCTTGACCGACTCTACCTCTCTGTTACATCATCTTCACTGTGTGTGTGTGTGTGTGTGTGTGTGTGTGTGTGTGTGTGTGTGTGT